>NC_092773.1:64944985-65281235 GCF_047496795.1 Chiloscyllium punctatum
ACCAGGAACATCAACGATAGCCTGGACAGGGCAGGAAACATTTCAAGTCGACATTTCAGCTACACTGCTAATGACATCTGCTGTTACGTAGAAAGAAACCAATTATTCCTGGATAATCTCCTGTGCATTGTTGCAATATTCCAGTCCGATATTCTTAGATTATGTTCCGTCCTTCCTCTCCATCTCCAGTTGCCAGAGCATTTGGACTGATTAAGAGAAGCAAATCTGTTAATAATCTTTAACAAAACTGAATTCGGGAAAGCAGAGGTGACGTTCTTGGGACATAACATTGGTCAAGGTCGGTTGACTCCAAGGAATGCAAAGAAGAAGGCCATCGAGAAATTTCCACGCCCAGACTCAAAGAAAGTGTTACTTTGATTTTTGGGACTCAAAGGAATCTTTCGAACGTTTGCTCAAAACATCAGCAGAGTCAGGACACTATTACCAGATGTGTTGAAGGAGAACAGAAAGTTTCGTCGGACAGAACAATGCCAGGAGGCATTAGACAGTTTAAAAACAGTATTAACCACCGAAATACATCAATTTTTCTGAAAGCCTTTAAGTTTGCCATCGATGCTAGTGACTTAGGAGTTAGAGCTGTATTGCTACAGAAAGTTGATGCTGGAATTGAACTGTCAATAAGTTACTTCTACAAAAAACCTCAACACCCAGCAGAGGAAATACTCAACGGTGGAAAACAGGCAATGAGTTTGGTACTGTCCTTAAAATGTCTTAACGTTTATGTAACAAACAGTGTGTCGGAGACGGATGTGTACACAGACTACAATCGGCTTAGATTCTTAGAACGCTTTAAAAACAACAATACGAGAGCATTTCGTTGAGGCCTTATATTATAAACGTTTAGTTACAAATCGTACATCTTGCGGGTTGTACGAATATAACACTAAATGCATTATCGCGCATTTTATTGATGCATTATGGATGGGATTAGGGTCTATTCAATGTTTTATGTGTACGTTGGAAGAAGTTAAGATGAACTTTGACTAATGTCATATGTATGTCATGGTAATATCATTAAGGAATAGAAAAAAATTCAGACATCTTTTCGTTATGATGGAAGGTGTTATGAATTTGGAGGTGTGTACTGTACTTTACGGAGAGTGAAAGCTGGCACAGTCCACGAAAAGCACAGCGTGCACTGAAACATTAAAGATGTATGATATGGTTCTGAAACAAATTGCTGAGCGTAGTTGATATGTTACACAACAAATTCAAATCCGGCCAGAGTATAAATTATGCTCCAAGATACACAACTGTGAATGAATATGAGTTTTACTGTTTTAATGACAACAAACCAACGAGCCCGTTCGATGTTATTGGGTTATAAAATCAGGCATTTTGGATAGTTCAATAGAGCGGAAAAGAGCACAAACAGACTGTGTCCGCGAAACGACTCTCTGAAAGGTGAGTGTTCATATGAAATCTGTGAAGCAGAAGACCGACGAAAATGAGACAGGAAAATCTGTAGAGCAAGACACAAAGGGACGACCGAAAGATAGCTGGGTTTTAATGTTGATTTTTTTTTTGTTAAAATTTATCGGAGTGGAGAACTTTCTTGCTTCATAATATTGTTGCAGTTTGGGAGGTAGATAAATATACCAAAGGAGGTTTACAATGTTGTAAGCATTTTTTAACTTGGAGTTAAAGAATAAATTATTACTTTTTCTTTAATTCGTGGGATTTCGGTAGTTCTTTGTCACTCAATCTTTGACAGATTACGTGGCGAGGTCAGCTTTGCTGTGTGTCTTGTTTAAATTAACCAAAGAGTTCACGCTGAGTCGTCATACTATTGAAAATTGCCCCTTGTCAAATAATTTCAAAAACTTGCAGCATCATTCAGAGCATTGAGACTGCTGTTGAGAAATAGGGAGAAGCAATTTTGTATCTATGTGCCTGGCAGAGAAAGATTGCAAAAGGCCATTCAGCCCAAACTATCCTGTTACCATTTGAAGAGGTGGAATTATGGAATGTTGGTAGGTTTTGCAAAGTTACTTGCTCAATCCACCGTGTTACGGCAACTGTACGAGGTTTTACTGTGAGGACAACTGGAGTACATTGTGCTTTTTATGTTTCTGTAACTGAGAAGGGAGCAATCTCCATCAGATGATTTTAATGTCTGCTCATTGTCTACGGATTGTTGTGTGAGTCAATGTATTCAGATCTGTTGAAGGGGAGAGGCGTAGATGTTTCAGCCTCTCTATTATGTTGCAGGGACAGGAAGAGATCATTCACCTTCTGGAGCATATAACTGGCACACAGGAGAAAGTCATTCCACCTCCCGAGCCTGTTATACGGGAACTGAAAGAGGCCATTCAACCTCGTGATTCTATTAAACCGACACAGGCTTAGATTGACAGGCCTCTGTAGTTTGTAACAGTGCAACACGAGAAGGGTATTCACCCTTTCGACTTTTACACTCAGTAGGAGGAAGTGGATATTCATCCTCTGACATCTCGATAGAATGAGAGAATACACACAAGGACTGCTGTTCACTATAATATACACAGGTGCAAATGTCCACTGTGGGAAGGATGCTAATGTTCTTCGGAAGGATAGAAACTTATACAGCAGGGGCCTGCGACCCTGAATTGTATCTCCAGTATTCAAGAGGCTGAGAGGAGCGAAGTCATGAATAAAGCTTGAACGTCGCAGGACTTTACTGGCAGGTGGGAAGGTGGTTGGAAGTGTGACTCGTTCAACGGTAGGTACATCTGGAATAAGGTCGTGAACCTGCAGCATGGATTGGTACCTGAGAGTTCGATGGTGTGGTCACTTCCGAGATATGGATAGAGCAGGAACAGGAATACCTGTTGCAGTTTCCAGGATTTCGATGTTTCAGTCAGAACAGGGCAGATGGTCAATGAGGAGGAGGCGTGGCACTGTTACTTAAGGACAGTATTACAGTGGAAGAAAGGACATTTGATGAGCAATCGTCCATCGACATGTTGTGGACTGTGGTTAGAAACAAGATAGGAGAGGTCACCTTGTTGGGCGTTTTCTATCGGCCTCCGCAAAGTTTGCAGACATGTCGAGCAAATAATTGCAAAGATGATGCTGGATAGGAGCTGAAGTACAATGGTCGTTGTTGCTGGGTAATTTAACTTTCCAATTAATGATCGGAAACGCTGATGTTCGAGTTCCTTCGATCGGTAAGGTTTTGTCCAATGTGTGCATGAGGGTTTCCTGACAATGTATGTATATAGGCCAACAAGAAGCGAGGACACATTGGATCTGGCACCGAGTAATGCATCTGGCCAGGTGTTAGATTTGGAGGTACAGGAGCACTGCGGTGATAGTGACCAAAATTCGGTTACGTGCACGTTAGCGATTGAAGGGATAGTGATTAATGTTATCTTTTCTGGGGGCAAGGCAATCATGATGTGAATTGCAAGATGGAGGATGCATAGGATGGGAAAGGAACTTGCAGAGGATGGGCACAACTGAAATGTTGAGCTTGTTCAAGGAATAGCAATTGCGAGTCATTGATAAGTATGTTCCTGTCAGATCGGGAAGAAGTGGTGGAGCGAGCGAATCGGGGTGCACTAAAGAAGTTGAATCTCTTGTCATACGAAGAAGGACGTTCATGTAAAAGTGAAACCAGAAGGCTCAGTTATGGCTCTTGAGTGTTACAAGTTAGCCAAGAAGGATCTAATGAGACAGCTAAGAAGAGCCAAGAGGAGACATGAGAGCTAGATGGCAGGTAGCCTTAAGGAAAATCCTAAAGCTTTCTGTCGATATGTCGGTTCAAACAAAAACGCCGAAGTGACATTTTAGGGACGATCAAGGAAAGTAATGAAACTTTGTGAGTGGAGTCTGAAGAGTTAGAAGAGGCGAGAAATGAATATTTTTCGTTAGTGTACAAGCAGTAAGAGGCTATGTATGTTATCAATGAGAATATTGAGGCACAGACAATTAGACTAGATCGGATTGAAGTTCATAAGGATGAGGCGTTAGCGACTCTGGAGCGTGTGACAATAGTTAATCCCCCATGCCAAATGGGATTTTACTTCGGAGTTTCTGCGAAGCTGTGGGGAGGGAGGAGATTGTAGAGCCTTTGGATTTAAGCCTTATGCAATAAATATAGGCAGGAATAGTGCCAGATGCCGGGGGGTAGCGAATACTGTCCCCTTGTTCACTAAGGGGAGTAAAGGCAGCCCTAGTAATGATATAACAGTGAGCCTGACTTCACTTGTAGGTAAATTGTTGGAAAGGATCATATAAGATAGGATTTATAGTCACCTAGAAATGAATCATTTGATTAGGGAGAACTAACACCGTTTTGTGAAGGATAGGTCGTGCCTTACAAAACTTATTGAGTTATTTGAGATGGTTACCAAACAGACGGATTAGAGTAAAGCAGTTGATGCGGTATGTGTGGATTTCGGTAAAGTGTTTGATAAGTTTCAGCATGTTAGGCTATTTTATAAAGTACAGAGGAATGTGATTGAGGATCAGTTAACGATTGGTATCGGAAATTGATTAGCTGATTGGAAATGTTTATCCTGGAGTTAAGTGACTTGTGGTGGACTGCAAAGATCTCTTTTGTTGCCACAGCAGTTCGTCATTTCTGATAACTGACGTGGTTGAGGGTGTGGAAGGATGGTTTATGACATTTTAATATGACACTCAGTTCGGTGGAGTTGTGAACAATGCGGAAGGATGTTGCAGCTTGCAGAGGGACATCGAGAAGACGCAGAGCTGGCACCAGAAATTGCTAAATGGAGACTAATGTGGAAAAGTATGAGTTAATTCACTTTGGAAGGAGAACAGGAAATTACAGCTTGAAGCTAATGTTAAGATTCCTGTTACTGAAAATGAGCAGAGAGAATTCTGTGTCCATATGCAAAGATCCCTAAACGTTTCCATCTAGATTGATATCGTTGTTCAGAAGGTGCATGACGTGTTCGCTTTGTCTGGTAGAATGATTGAGTTTCGGAGCTATGATGGCCTATCTCAACTGTACAAGCTCTGGTTGCGGTCTCATTTGCACTATTGGGTATAATATCTTGTCACTGCATTATTGGAAGGACATCGAAGCATTGGAAAGGGTGCAGAGGAGATTAAGCAGGATGTTGCCTGGCATGCAGATATGGTCTTATGAGGAAAGGCTGAGGGAATTGAGGGTCTTTTCGTTGGAGAGAAGAAAGTGATACGGTGACAACATACAAGATGATGAGTGGATTGGATAGCGTGAAGAGTTTTTTCCTCGGATCATGATGGCTGGAACGATGGGCGCAGCTTTATCTTGAGGGATGATCGAGTAGTAAGGGCGTGGAATGCCCTCCCTGCAACAGGAGTAGCCTCGACAAATTAACAGGTATTTGAATGGTGATTGGATAAATGTACAGATGAAAATGGGATAGTGTTGGATTGGTGGGTTTCAGATCGTTTACAAACGTCGGTACAACGTTGAGGCTGTATTGGTTGATGTGGTCTGTTCTATTGTATATAATTACACTGCGGTCTCCTTGTCAACATGTGAGACCTTGGGACAAGATTTACAGAGCTTTCCTTCAAATCCCACAGGAAAAGGAGAACGGGAATATCTTTCAAACTATACACCCATTTCATGGCTGAACATTCTTTCAATGGACTTTGTATGTCCTTTAATGGGATTAACTGTGGGAATTTAAAAAAAATTAAGCAACTGCAGTCAAACTTTAAGTCCATTGAACGTGCTCCCGAATTCAATTCAATGATGGCAGACCCCTTAGCTTCATACAGTACTCCTCTTCTCTCCCCATCTGTTAGGTTTCGATTGATCTATCGACTTGACCCTACTTTATTTTCAGTGTCTTGGATTCCACAGTCTTAAGTGGCATAGAATTCCCGACGTTCACCCGTCCTTGAGTGAAGCCATTTTTTATCAACTAAATGAAAACTTATCTGCCCATATCCAAGTCTGTGACCTCTGGTTTTTTTTAGATATTTCGCAAGGGAAATCATGATCCTTGTTTCCATTCGAACTCATCCTGACAATCTTTTATATGTTTGACTAAGAACTCCTCGCATTTTCCTGATCCTCATCGAATACAGGTCCAGTCGGCCCAAAGACGTTTCATTGAACGAAACCGTCATCACAAAGATCTGTCTGATAATACTTAGCTGTCTTCCTCCACAGGAAATGCGTTCTTTATTAAATCAGGGAACCATCACTGCCACAATACTGTAGAACATTTAAATGAGTTCACACCTGTACATTACCAGCTCGATAACTTTAATCTTGAACATGATTATTTTGGAAATCATTATCGACACCACATTTATCTTGCAGTGTTGTTTTCAATGAGTAATACACTATGACATTCAGATCCATTTTCAAAATTGTGTCTATCCACTTGGCGGTCTCTGTATACAGATTGACGCACCAACGTTATTTTCAATATTGACTTCGAGCTTCAGCACTCACTGCCCTGCATGGACCTCAAAGGTCTGCGCAGAACAAAATGAAAGAAAGGGACATAAGTAGCTGTAGATCCATAATATTCAACAAATCACTTTGCCAGTATTCCACTTCAGTGCCTTGTCTGCCGAAAAAAAAACACAATGCCAGATGTCTCCTAATTGATCTGTACCTGCCATACACTTGCACATTGACTCCACTTGGCCAGAGCATTCTCCTGACCACTGACAAACCCAGTTTTTAGCTGTCAGTAGACTTGGACATATTGCATTTGATTTCCTCAAACATTTGTTTGATAAGCTTTGTGAATAGCTCGTGTTCAAGGACTGATCGCTGCCGTATGACCACGTAAAGTATACTGCAAAAACCATTTACTTTCATGCCTTCAATATCCATGACTCCACGTGCTTTTACTTCTCACGCACAGCTTGTGGCTACATCAAATATCTTTGAAAATCCAAATATATTGTCACCATTGATTCGCCATAATGCATTTACCAATTGGTTTCTCAAATACGATTCGGATATCAGAAATCGTCCTTGAATTTGTCTGCCCCGGTTAATTTCAGACCCAATGATTTCCCAAAACAGTTTCGTTACTAACTTCTTAGCATTATCTTTTTTCTCAACAAACTTGGTTTCTTACTATTTCTGGAAAGATTCATTTTAAATGCTTTCTTCTGCGAAGACAAACCTGAAGTAGTTGCATCATAGTTCTACAATTTCATTGTTTTCCATTCTCTATGCTCCAGTTTTATACTTAAGGAAGCTGCACTTGTTTTCTCTTACGGTCCTCATTGACATTCATTCAGAAGGTATTAAAGTTCATTCGTATAACCATTTTAATGTACTCTCTAGAAACTCAATAATTCCCGTCTTAAACGGCTAAATGATTGTCCTTCTAATGTTATACAATCAGAGATGCATAGATACTGTAATGACAGATATACAGCACGATCTGCATTACTCCTATTTTCCATTATGAAGGCAGCAGCCGTGAATGTTTTAATACTTCAAATGTACACATAATTACGTTTTAATGGTGTGAGGCGACCCACAACAATTATTCTCTCAGGAAGTGAATTGCAGAAGCTCACACCCTCTGCTAGAATTACTATCATCAAATTCTCTTTAAATCCCAATCACATAATTACAAAAGGATGCTTCCCTTTTTTTGGCCCTTTGACTAAAAGCAACAACTGCTGTCTATCCACCCTGTCAATGTTCCTCATAATCTTATAGGTCTGAATCACGTCCCCATGAGCCTTCCCTGCTCTAAAGTACACAAGTCGAGAATGTGGTACTGGATAAGCAAAGCAGGTCAGGCAGAATCAGAGAAGCAGGAGAGTCGACATTTTGGGCAAAAGTCCTTCATGAGAAAGGACTTCATCAGCCTCCATCAGGCTTTTGCGCGAAACGACGACTCTCCTGCACCTTGGATGCTGTCTGAGCGACTGTGCTTTTCCAGCATCTGCATTACTCACTTTTTGCAAAGTCCAAATCGGAGCTTATCCAGTCACTCTTCATAACTGATATGCTCCACCCCTTCGAACATCCTGATGAATCTCATCTGCACCCGCTCCAGTGCAATTGCACATATCGTGTAAGTTGGTGTCCAGAACTGTACATTGTATTTCATCTGTGTCATAACCATCTCCTGTGCAGCTAATTTAATCTATTTCTCTATGAATGAAGGCTCCGCCTATGGTGCCGGATGCCTTCTTAACCTGTCCAGGTACATTTTGGGATATGTGGAGAAGCACCTTCTGAGCTTCCTATTGTTCTGCCATTCATTGAATACTCCCCTGTCTGATTCCTTCTTACAAAGTTCATCAACTCATTTTTATCAGGTTTCAATTCCATCTGCCGTTGATCTGCCGATGTGATCATCCCATCTATGGCTCCCTGAAAAAGAAGATATACCTGCTCACTGCCAACCACCCGGCAAATTATTGTGTCAAACACAAACTTAGTTATCACACTGCCCATTCCCCCTCCCATTCACATCTATATCATTGATAAATACCATAATTATTCAGGGCCACAACACTGACCCTTGCAAAACCCATTGGTCGCAGGGATGCAGTCATACAAACAACCATCTATTACCATTGTCAATCTACTGCTGATACTGGATGCTACTTGCCAAGTCACGAATTGGTCCGTCCTGTCCTCTGGTTATTCTGTTTCACTTGACGTTCTTCAGGAATAGCTGAATATTCTCCCTAATTTTGCCCGTGAGCAGGTTTCTATGCCTCCGTGTTAGACAATGCCCTCCGAATTTCCTTCTCATTGCAATCTTACATGTCCACCCCCAATCCCACCATGATTTAACTTAAATGTCGAGAAAACAGCCAAAAAAGCATTTGGTTAATTTCCACCATGTCATACGTTTTGTGAATTTTCTAACCTTCAGTGTGATCACTACTTATTCTTTGAAACTGAAGAGTCCACACAATCTTGCCATCTGAAGGATTTACCTGTGTGTTGCACTTTCGCTGTGGATACTATATTCTTTCTCAGATTGGGGCACTAAAAGGATACTCCTGGTGCAATCGCAGCTACAGTCGGTCTAACTCCTTCATAATGTATTTACATCTATATTCTGATTCCCTAACATAAGGGCAAACTTAACTTTAACTTTCTGCTTACTTGCATTCCTCTAAATCCTCTTTGCGTTAATTTCAGTTATAAATTCATTGCAGGAGTTGTTGTGGGAAGCCTTCTCGAAATCCAAATATACCACTTCCATTAGCTCTCCGTAAGCTTTGTTGCAAGAAGCAAATTCAAACAATTCTGAAGTTTGTCAAGAATAATTTTGCTTTCAAAAATTCATGCTGTTTCTCTCCAAAGCTTGTAATAATGTCTAAATATCCAACACCATGACATATCTCGTAAATTCCGACAATTTCTCAAGCGATGTCAAGTTAATTCGAGTTTTCCACATGATCTCTTCTTCTCTTTGTAAACGGTGGATGACGTTTACCATATTCCATTAGACAGCTTGGCTGCCGGCATTGGCAAAATGTTCTGGAATCGCAAATGCAGTCATTGACAGTGCAACTAATAACTCTATTGTTTATTTTTCTAACGTTTTGGCAACAAGTACACCTGGTCCGTCAGACTTAGCAATCGTTAAGCCACCTATATTTTGATACTTATATAAATGAACTGTACTTCTTTCCGACGACAAGCCCCATATGAATACGTGGTATTTCTCAGACATTTTCTGGACGTTTCTCCAAGAAGACAAGTGCAAAATAACTGGTTAATTTCTCTACCATGTCCCTATTCTCCAGAATAAGTTCTGCAATCCTGCTTACAACTTCCCACATTTGACCTTGGTTCTATGTTGTTCTATTTTGAAGTATAGATCGGAGGTTTATGCAGCCCTTGTGTTTCCTGTTCGTTTACACTCACAGAAGAATACAGCTTAGAACAGGCCCTTTGGCCCTCGATGTTGCGCCGATCCAAGCCCACCTAACCTACACTCGCCCACTAATCTCCATATGCCTATCCAATGCCCGTTTAAATGCCCATAAAGAGGGAGAGTCCACAACTGCTACTGGCAGGGCATTTGATGAACTCACGACTCGCTGAGTAAATAATCTACCCCTAACATCTGTCCTATACCTACTACCACCCCTTAATTTAAAGCTATACCCCCTCGTAATAGCTGACACCATACGTGGAAAATGGTTCTCATGGTCAACCCTATCTAAACCCCGAATCATCTTGTACACCTCTATCAAGTCACCCCAAACATTCTTTTCTCCAATGAAAACAGCCCCAAGTGCCTCAGCCTTTCCTCATACGATCTTCCTACCAAAACAGGCAACATCCTGGTAAACATCCTCTGCACCCGTTCCAGTGCCTCCACATCCTTCCTATAGTATGGCGAGCAAAACTGCACACAATACTCCAGATGCGGCCGCACCAGCGTCTTATACAACTGCAACATGACCTCAGGACTCCGGAACTCAATTCCTCTAACAATAAAAGCCAGTACGCCATATGCCTTCCTCACCGCACTATTTACCTGAGTGGCAACTTTCAAAGATCTGTGTACATGGACACCAAGATCCTTCTTCTCATCCACACTACCAAGTATCCGAACATTAGCCCAGTACCCCATCTTTCTGTTACTCTGACCAAAGTGAATCACCTCACACTTACCTAATTTAACTCCATTTGTCACCTTTCTGCCCAGCTCTGCAGCTTATCTGTATCCCGCTGGAACCTGACACATCTTACCTCACTGTAAACAAATCCACCGACTTTCGTATCATTCGCAAACTTGCTCACCGAACCTTCTAGCCCCTCCTCCAGCTAATTTATTAAAATGACAAGCAGCAATGGTCCCAAAACAGATCCTTGCGGAACACCGCTAGGAACATCGTTAGAAACTGCACTCCAAGAGGAACCTTTACCATTAACTACTTCCCTCTGTCTTTTTCCAGCCAGCCAATTCCTAATGCAAACCTCCAACTCACCCTCAATGCCATACCTCCGCATTTTTTGCAGTAGGTACCATGGGGAACCTTATCAAACGCATTACTAAAATCCATTTACACTACATCAACTGCTTTCCCCTTGTCCACCTCCTTAGTCACCTTCTCAAAGAATTCAATAAGGTTTGTGAGGCACCAACTGCCCTTCACAAAAGCATGCTGACTATCCTTGATCGCATTATTCCTATCCAGATGTTCATAAATCCCATCCCTTTGAATTCTCTCTAAGACTTTGCCCACAACAGAAGTGAAGCTCACCGGCCTATAGTTACTAGGGTTGTCCCTACTCCCCTTCTTGAACAAGGGAACCACATTTGCTATCCGCCAGTCTTCTGGCACTATTCCTGTAGACAACGAGGACAAAAAAATCAAGGCCAATGGCTCTGCAATCTCCTCCCTTGCTTGCCAGAGAATCCTAGGATAAATGCCATCAGGCCCAGGGGACTTATCTATTTTCACAATTTCCAGAATATACAGCACCTCTTCCCTACATACCTGAAAGCCGTCCATTCTAATTAATTGTGACTCAGTATTCACATCGGCAACAATGTCTTGTTCCTGACTGAATACTGACGAAAAGCATTCATTCAGTATCTCCGCAATCTCTTTCGCCTCCACACGCAACTTCCCACTACTACCCTTGACTGGACTTATTCCTACCCTCGTCATTCTTTTATTCATTTTCATACCTATAGAAAGACTTAGGGTTTTCCCTTAATCCTACCAACTAAGGACTTTTCATGTCCCCTCCTTGCTGCTATTACCACTCTCTTCAGATCCTTCCTGGCTACCTTATAACTTTCAATCGCCCCAATTGAACATTCACGCCTCGTCTTTACATAGGCCCCCGTCTTCCATTTAACAAGGGATTCCAATTCCTTATTAAACCACGGCTCCCTCACACGACCCTTTCCTCCCTGCCTTATACTTATCAAGGACACTCAATAGTTGTTCATTGAACAAGCTCCACATATCAATTATACCCTTGCCTGTTCTCTGTTTGGTTTGTTTGGCAGTTTCTTCAGCCACCGATTCTGTATCGTTATTTTTTCAGAGTTCTCAGTTTTCCACAATATGTGGAATTGTTCTGAAGCCAATTCCATTGATTAAATACAGTCTTTAATTTGTTATGTTAACCATCGTTGAATCACCTTCTTTTCATTTACTGCGTATACCTTAGATTAAGATACATATCATTCAGACGTGCAGTACTTCTCTAAATAATAACTACCGCTTGTCTGCAACTCCCCATTCCTGAAGACGGGCTTATGCCCGAAACGTCGATTCTCCTTTTCCTTGGATGCTGCCTGACCTGCTGCGCTTTTCCAGCAACACATTTTCAGCTCTGATCTCCAGCATCTGCAGTCCTCGCTTTCTCCGACAACTGAATATTAAAATGAACTTTCAGTGCAGCCAACTTGACCTCTCGCCTCTGAGCTTCCACGATGTTTGATCGCAATGTTCAAAACTTCTATGTTGTATGCAGACATCATGTAAAGTCAATATGTTGTTGATACTATTCCTCAGCAACTGCTTTAAGCCAGGTTGTTAACTCGTCCTTCTGACATCAAAACACCAAATCCGAATAATCTGGTCTCTCTATTCTTTCACAACATGCCATTCACCCTACCTCACATGCACTTACGGGATTTATTTTTCGCAGCATTATCAGTCACTTAGTTAACGCTGTAAAAACGCAACTTAAGATCAGTTTTTTTTATTACTGCACCACCCACGATACTTGCGTAGCTCATTTCCAGAGCATAACAAGTGCAAAATTTGTACAACTCTTTTGGTAAAAATATATAAATCACCAAAGCTTGCTACTCCTTGCTATTTGTATTGTCCAGTCAAACCGATTCTGTGGAATCTGTTGGACATGGTCTGTGCTGGTATCTTGGACATTATAATCGTTGAAGCTCGTTCGACACTGAGGCGATCTGAAGAAATGTTTGGCAATAGAAGAAAAGCATGAATGACCTTCCCCACTCTGCGGGGATAAGTGCCACTGTATTCCGTCTGCTTCCTCACAATCACTGTATATCTTTTATAGCACATACCACTGAACAGGGCTTATGGTCTACCACTCTCACTCCTGCATGCAGCACCTATCTTCACTTATTCTCTCTGCCTGCTTCACCATAACCCTTACACTAAGAACACTGCATAGATTCAACACTATGGACTCACTCACTTCTGACACCTCAACATTTACACACACCTATACCATCACTAATATCATGCCACCCATTCATATAATCTCTGCGTCCCTCCCTTTCTCTCGTTTCAGGTGAAACTGACTGCAACAGGATAGAAAGACCCAAGTCGGCTGGTGGAGTGCCCGATATACATTCCCACAAAAAACTCTCTCCGCTCTGTTCAAAGAACCATGGCACGAGATGCAGGAGACCAGGACAACTCCTATAGAGATTTGGAAATTTCTACGCCCTACCAAATAAGAAGCAATGTTCAATGAATAGTAATTTTCACGTTAATCCCACTGTCTGTTCTGGCTCTCATTCCCAAAACAGCACCTACCTCATTTCACAGACACAGAAATGGACACAAACATCTTTAAACACTCCACTATATTAACATACGCTTTAATAGATGAAGATAGACGTGCGCGCACACACACACATACTAACCTACACGTAGTGGCACACAGAGATCGGTATGTCACGCACAAATTGAAGCAAACACATATAGAAACACACAAGTTAATATACAGATAGCCATAGACACAAGCACATAGACATATGCACACCCAAACAGACACAGAGAGACACACTAGACAGTGTCTTTAGGATCAATTCAGATACTTCTTTTTGATTAATAAGACCATCAGGGGTTTCATGGTAAAGGCAGGAGAACGATGTAGAGAAATATTAACACATTATTAAATGGCATATCAGACTCGATTGGCCAAATGGCCTTTATGATTTTATGGTGTTATGCTATCTGATTATGTCTTATGCAGAGAGCAATCGAGGCTGTGTTTGACACATATTAGATTGGAAAGAGTCAGTGGTAATGTTGGATACGTTTCGTGTGGTGAATGGTTTATGTCTGTTCATAATTAATGTGCCCTTATGTTTCAAAAGAGATGACGATTTGATGTCAGATAAATATCGTTTTAAAATAAAGGAACTGCATTGAAATAAGGATATCCATTTGTCTTTGGTTTTGTGCTAACTATGGTGTCCAGTTGCAACAATGAAGAGATGTTTATTGAGAAAATTCAAGGCTGTCCTGGACTCGTACTTGCTGGAGAGGAGAGTCAGTGTTTATTGGGAACAAACAGATTAGCAATGGCCACACACAGTCGGATCAGCCATGAATATTCTGAATGGTGCCATCGAATGGCTAACTGCTGCTCCAATTCATACATCATTCGCCCATTCAACCCCTCGAGTTTGTGGCAGAGGTAAAGAAATACACCATGCCGCCGGTCAGGATCATTACAACGAGACGGGAGGAGACAGGTATGTCTCTCTGAACTGTTACAAGAAAAGAGAATGAAATAATTTACCTCAATGAGTAAATTATGCAACACAAGAAGAGGCCATTCATACCGCCTGAGCTCCTACACTGGTTCAGCGACGTTGTCTCTCACAGGAAATATGCAGCAGAGATAAATGTTTACTTTCAGATAGCTAAGCTGTAACTCGTAGAGTACATCGGAGATCAGCGTGGGTCAGGAGTTCATAGCAACTAGAAGCAGGACGACGCTATCGGGCCTTCGAGCCTGCTGCGCCATTCAATAAGATCGTGGTTGATCTTTGCATGGAATTATATCTACTTATCCGCGGTCTCACCATATCACTTAATTCCTCTGACCATGCCCCTTATTGTTTAAAAAATACATTAGCTTTGAAAAACACTGAAGTCATATCAATGAGTTCACGAGTGAAATAATTCCATGGATGAACTACCCTCTTGGTGAAGACGTTCCTTATCAATTCCTAAAAGATCAATAATCTGTTACAAAGATTTCGATGAAGGGAACTCTATAGATTGAAGCTCAGCTAGCTCATGAACCAACATGGCCCTTCAATAAGTCGTCAAATGGAGGTAGTGAATGTACAATGTGATTTTAGGAGTTTGGTGAGCAAGCCTTCAGGAGAAATAACATAGAATGAGTTATCTGGTGTGATGGGAAGCATAAAACAGCAGTAAACAGTTTGAATGGAAGACCACTGCAGAACTCTTCGAGACGGGGTTTTTTTTGTGTTCCTGGTACATGAATAATATACAGTTACCCTGCAGATGCAGCAAGTGATTTGGACGGTCAATGGAATGATGGTGTTTCTCGAACGAGTGTCACTTTAAAACGTAGGAATGGTTTACTCCATCTTTAAAGGGCATTACTGACAACACATCTGACACAGTGTGTGCAGGTAAAATGCCCTAAACTTTAAAAGAATACATAATTTCTGAATAATTGATTGTTTTCGTAGGTTTTGAAAGATGTTTCCCTTTACTCGTTGAGATTAGATTAGATTAGATTAGATTACTTGCAATGTGGAAACAGGCGCTTCAGCCCAACAAGTCCACACCGACCCGCCGAAGCGCAACCCACCCTTCTGGAAGGAAGGTCTCATTTTATGAAGAAAGATCAGTTTAGATTATGGATGAGAGATTTTGTTGAAACATACTCGATTTTCAGAAACGTATATCAGGTGGAACATATTATCGCTTGTTAAAGCGACTAAAACACACAAATGAGTTTAAAGAATAAGATCAATTGAAATTAACACAGTTATTGTGAAGACATTAACCAATTGTTTAAAAAATGCAGACGCATGCAAACATGTTATCAATTTAGAATGCGAGGACTTTTTTTTGCTGATGAAAGCTACTGTGTAGGACAACAGCAATGATGCACCTGCATACGAACCACAATAATGTTCCACAGAATGTTCAAGTATATCACATATATACAGTTTGGTATTCAGTTGATATCATTGCATCTTTCAACACAGAGCGGGAGAAGAATATTTCCTGCCTGAGAAGCAGAAGCTTATTCCACGATCTGTCTTATTTTGTTCCTACTGACAACAAAGTGTGAGAAGAAAATCTCACAATCATCTTTACCACTCATGGAGGATTCCTGATGCAGGATTCATTAGAATCGTTACACTGCCTGACGCAAACGGAATTCAGTTAAATACAATTTCCTGGGAAAAAAATACAATTACAAGAAGCTTATGCGAGCAGAAAAACTTCAGACACAGAATAATATTTGCGACCAGCTATCACTTTTTCAATTAGTCATTGAGTCATAGAGATGTACAGCATGGAAACAGACCCTTCAGTCCAATCAATCCATGCCCATCAGATATCCCAAACCAATCTAGTCTCACCGGCCAACACTTGGCCCATATCCTTCCAAAACCTTCCTATTCATATACCCATTCAACAGCCTCTTAAATGTTGCAATTGTACCTGCCTACACCACAGCCTCTGGCAGCTCATTCCATATAAGTACCACCCACTGCGTGAAAAAAGTTGCCCCTTAGGTCTATTTTATATCTTTCCCCTCTCACCCTGTATCTATGCCCTCTCGTTCTGGACTCCCCGACCCGAGGGAAAAAGATGTTGTCTATTTATCCTATCCATGCCCCTCTAAATTTTGTAAATCTCTATAAGGTCACCCCTCAGCCTCCGATGCTCTAGGGAAAATATCCACAGCCTGTTCAGCCTCTCCCTGTAGCTCAGATCCTCCAACCCGGGCAACATCCTTGTAAATCTTTTCTGAACCCTTTCAAGTTTCACAACATTTTTCCGATAAGATGGAGACCAGAATTGCACGCAATTTTCCAACAGTGACCTAGCCAATGTCATGTACAGCCACAACATGACCTCCCAACTCCTCTACGCAATACTCTGACCAATAAAGGAAAGTATAACAAACTCCTTCTTCACGGTCCTATCTACCTGCGAATCTACTTTCAAGGAGCTATGGAGCTGCACTCCAAGCTTTCCTTGTTCAGCAACACTCCTTAGTACCTTACCATTAAGTGTATAAATCCTGCTAAGATTTGCTTTTGCAAAATGCAGCACTTCGTATTTATCTGAATTAATCTCCATCTGCCACTTCTCAGCCCATTGGCCCATATGGTCCATACCCTGTTGTAATCTGAGGGAACCCCCTTCGCTGTCCACTAAACCTCCAATTTTGCTGTCATCTGCAAACTTACTAACTGTACCTCTTGTGCTCGCATACAAATCATTTATGTCAGTGACAAAACTTAGAAGGACCAGGGCCGCTCCTTGTGGCACTCCACTGGTCACAGGCCTCCAGTCTGAAAAACAACCCTCCACCACCACCCTCTGTCTTCTACCTTTGAGCCAGTTCTGTGTATAAATGTCTATTTGTTATGAGTTCTGAAATTATGCAACGCTTGAAAGCTTTCTTTTTTTTTCTCTTTTCCTTAAGACGATTGCATTGTGTATGCGCCTGTGTGTGTGCCTCTGTATATCTAATTTTATGTGCAAGTGACCCAGTATGAGACCTATTTCATTGACAATACTGCTGACCTTCTTACCTTTAAAATTTGTTGTAACCAGTGCAGTAGTGGGACTGGAAATTTCATCGGTCACCATCCAACATTGTTCAGAACATGAATGAGAAATTCTCAAAGGGCTGTTCAAGTGGGAATTCTACTCACCAGAAGTTAGTGGTGCCTGGGTGTTTACTTTTATTCAAAGTTGTCTTTGTTAAACATTTGACGGCCAAGTAAATGAAGGAAAATGGTGAACAGAGAGAAGAGTGCTGTTAAAAACATTGTCATATCAGTCATGATCTTTGTTTCTTGTGGAACAGTAAAGAAGTGTATAATCGCCCACTCCTGCTACTCAGTCCACTGTCCTTCTATTCTATTCATCCGCTCAATCCTCCTGCACAGGAGCAGATAGAGCCCAATTGGTCGAAATATCTCGTCCACAGTATCACAGGGTCTCACGCACTTCCCTAAGACTGTCACACGCAGTTTGGTGTGGGTGCAAAATGTTATGAGGAAATCAGGTCCGGGTACAAAAGATGCCTGTCGGAGTTTCTCCTCTTTGAAACTTGTGCTTCATTTGTTGGTCGTTTTCGAGACCAAGATTCACTCTGAATACAGGCCACATACTCTTCCAGAAATAACTCATAAAATCATCTGGTGTCCCTGACTGCAGCATTGAGTAAGAGAACGTCCAGGAAAATTACAATCATTAATTTTGCAATTACTGATTGTGAAGACATAAGAAAAAGGAGTAGGTATTTCGGACGATCAAGTTTCCCTGCCAGTGTATGAGATCATGGCTGATCTACTGTTGGTATCATCCCCACTGTAATGCCCAATTCTTCCCATCTCACCGCTCTCTGATTGTCAAAGTTCCATCCGCCTCCTCTTTTATGCTTGAAATGATCTACCTCCCCGTATTGTCTACAAAAGATAACTCCGGACATTCGCTACCCTCTGTGAGATGAAAACAATCCCCGGACATGCATCATTACCTATGGATATGAAAAAAGAGCTGCACACAGGAGCTCATCTGACAGTGACTGGCCCGAATATCAAGACAGCATTTGACTGAGTCTGTCACTAAGGAAGGAGAAAGTGAGGGCTGCAAATGCTGGAGATCAGAGCTGAAAATGTGTTGCTGGAAAAGCGCAGCAGGTCAGGCAGCAGCCAATGAACAGGAAAATCGACGTTTTGGGCATAAGCCAGAAGAAGGGCTTAGGCGTGAAACGTCGATTTTCCTGTTACTTGTCACGAAGGAAGACCAACTCAATTGAATTTAATAGAATCACGTGTAATATCCCCACTGGTTGGGGTCACTGAGAGCACAAATGAAGATTTTTGTGGTTGTTAGGATTCAATCCTCTTAGTCGTTTTCATCTCTGCAGGACAGTCGCAGGATAGTTACACGGCACAAACCTCTTCAGCCGCTTTATCTATTTCTTCCCCCATCATTTGGCCATAAGTGGGGAAGATTACCCAATGTTCAGAACGATTTCTCACCCCTTCGTTTCTGAACCAGCCTTATTCCATGTGGAACAAGATCTGGACCAAGGACAAATTTGTGTTGTTAAAGTGTCAGTAATATTCGTGAAACAGCGCTGCCAGACAGCATATCTCTACAATGAAAATCGGAGCTCATTGAGCATCTCAAGCTGTTTAACACACGAATGCAGTCTCCCTATTCAGCCCATCGGAATTATTGCAAAAGAAGAGGGACAATCCGTTCAATCTTCCTGACTGTTGCACAGGAAGAGGAGGAGTCTGGTCAATACATCGATCATTTAAGGAGGAACGAGCACAGACCAACAAGGCAATTGAAAATGTTCCATAGGACTAGCACGAGCCTATTCATCCCCAGCAGACACTTACACAGGAACAGGAGGATATCACTGCCGTTCCTTCATGTCAAGCCAATGAATCAGGGACTGCACTTATGGACTACTACATAACGTTCCAATTGGCTCCAAGCTGTACATTAATGTGGGGCGAGCTGAATCTTCCTTCTGTGACTCGATTGAGCTTCAAATGTAATGTGTGTGCGAGTGAGAGTCTGAAACATGAATACAGGCTGAGTTAGAACATGGAGACTCAAGACCTACCTATGTGACTCTTGCAGCTCGAGACAAAGTGGTTCCCAGCGCATACATGTCCAACTGCAACTAGTCTTTAAAGCAACATTAATGATTTACTACTCGATAGCAGAAGTAGATCGATAAAATGAGGAAGTGCTAACCACTCTGCTCAGCCGCAGTACTTTGTATCACCATGTAAGAAAGATCTCATCGTTATGACCTCAGTTGTTTTGCAGTTAATATCATTGGATCAAACAACTATCAATGAAGAGATCCCATGTATTGATTGGTAATTGTCTGAATAAATTGTGCGATTATGCCTTACGCTCTGCTTTGTGAAAAGAATAAAAATAACTCTGTGTTAAGCCAGCATGTGCAGTTCCTCCGATACGGAATTACATAATATCTGCGTTTCTGGACGTTGTATCTCCGGCAATATTGGAAACAAAGAGTGAAGTTTTAACATTAAGACCGAAAGCGCGTGTTCATTGACCGATCACAGAACTGAGAGATCACTCCCACCCGCTCTGGGGTTCCGAACTTCATGCGAAAGTGCACTCCGTAATGTTTTGTCATCAAACTATGAGCTGCATTCCACTACTGGAATTTTTGATTCTTGCTTTGGTAAATGATATGACCAATTACTCGATACAGAATAACATTCGCGTTTACATGCAACAATAAAATTACCGGACACAGAGAAAATGTACAAGATGAGCAGGCCGTGTACCAGGTCATACCATATAGCATAGTTACAGTTACCACGTCTGTTTTGCAGAATAAGCAGAAGAAGGTTCTCCACCTGAAAAACTGAGTTTGCATTAGAATCTGTGAAGAACAGATCACATTTTGAGACTGTTGGAACCTCGGTGCCTTTGTCATAAAGCTGCTCTCTTTTTACCGAATAGCTGTTTCTTGGATTAAGGAGAAACTGTTCTCGACTTTTTCTTTCAGTGGGGCAATAAAACAGGCCGGACTCCTATCAGTCATTTTAGGTACAGAGATGAAAAAAGCTATTGAGAGGCCTTCAGAGCAAAGTGGTCATGCTTTAGAGTGACCTGTATAAAGTCTGTGGAGTGGTTAGTGCTTTAGTTAGCTGGGCTGAGCCGTTTTAGTTTAGTCTGAACACGGAGGACAATAGGAAGCTGTGTGGAAACTCTTCTCTTTTCTGTCCTTCAAGTTCAACCTGTAAGTATGTGTTCCACTTCTATTAGGTATTAAAGGGAGTTTGCTTAGTGGGACTGTTGTGTGTATTCGGAAAAGCATAATTAAGTCTAGCTGGATAGGTTGCGTTCTATCGGGTTTCTTTGTTCTGTTTTTTGTTCTTCATTGTGTAAGATTGTGAACAATATTTTATGCCTGTTTTTAAATCTAGCAGTCAACGTTGCAGTTATATCAA
This sequence comes from Chiloscyllium punctatum, assembly GCF_047496795.1. Classification (NCBI taxonomy): domain Eukaryota; kingdom Metazoa; phylum Chordata; class Chondrichthyes; order Orectolobiformes; family Hemiscylliidae; genus Chiloscyllium; species Chiloscyllium punctatum. Next base: position 64,965,904 of record NC_092773.1, read on the forward strand.
AAGGCATTTCCTGAGAAAGAAAGCGAATGCATTCCACTGTGATATTACTTCAAAAATGATGTCTTAATGGGGAAATGGAGACCATCACACATTCACACAGATGGGAAATGGGCAGAAATTCTTCAAAATGTTTTGCCAGTGGGGTACAGAAATTGAGGTCCTGCGAGTGGTGCATGAGCTACAAATTGGAGGTCATTTACGGGTAACAAAAACACAGGCAAAAATATAAAGAAAGGTTTTACTAGCTTGTACGACACAAAGATGTAATTGAGTTTTGCCAGATATGCCAGACATGTCAGCTAATCGGACAACCACAGGCATAAATAAAGCCTGCTCGCTTTCCAGAGGTGAACACATTTTGCAATATCATAGGCAAAAGGGTTTCACAAAAAAACTACTTACTTTGTTTTTACTCGATACGAACTACTAATACAGATTCCAGGCAGATCAAGGAACAATTTTGATATCAAAACTATTCAAGAAGGTTGTGGATAACTTGGGAATAAAGCAATTCAAATCTACTGCGTACCATCCGGTAAACCAGAGAGTGCGAGAGAGATGGCACCAAACATTAAAGACCATGTTAACGGTTTATGGTCAGGATTATGGTCAGGATGGGGAGATGGGAATTTGATTTGTGTATTTTGCGATCAGAGATGCACAGCATGAATCGACCAAGTTCATCCATTTGAATTATTTTTGGGGCATGAAGTAAGAGGACAGTTAAAAATGATTAAGGAGAAATTAATAAGCCAGAGTTCAGAGACCACCATTTGGACTACGTGTCAAATTTTACGGAACGATTAATTAGAGCTGAAGTGTCAGCAAGAAATAATTTTAAAGTATCATAACAATATAATTAAACATGAAGCAGATAAGAAATCTCAAATTCGCAATTTTGCAATTGGGCTCTTAGTGCTTATGCTACTTCCAGTAACAGGTGAGCATTTACAAGCAAGGTTCAGTGGAACGTAGCAAACTAAAACGAAATTGCGTGAGGTGAGCTACTTGACAACGACTTCAGGCAGGAAGAAACCTAAGAGTGTGTCATGTGGATATGCTCAAAAGGTACTTTAATTGGGAAGGAAAGCGAGAGGAGAAGGTGTTAATGATTACAGCACAGATGGAAGAACCAACTTCAGATGATTCTGTATTGGATATTCCTCAAACCAAATTGGACAATAAGGAATTTGTCTAAATTTGGGAGAGACGACTGAATTAGCATCCACAGGGAGAAAATTGAAATTACCTGAAAGAGATATCACTATGGCATTGAAAGAAATTCGGAACTAAACTGGGTAGTACTGATCTAATTGTGCAAGACATAGATACCGGAGATGCTGCATTCATTAAGGAACATCCTTTTCGTTATAACCCTCTAAAGATGGCACAGGCTCAGAAGCAGATAGAGGGCATGCTTCAATATGATATAATGGAAATGTGTTGGAGTGACTGGTCCTCACTGATAGTCATAGTGCCAAAGCCAGATGTTACCCAACGTTCTTATGTGGACTTTCCTGAAGTTAGCGCTATTACAAAGACTGATGCCTCGTTAATTCCACGTTTGGAGTACTGTTTTGAAAACGTTGAACAGGCAACTTGCATTTCTAAGTTCGACTTGCTCAGAGGCTGCTGTCAAGTACAATATTCAGTGAGAAGAAAGACGATTTGAGGTTTCGTAACGCCAAATTGACTAGATCAGTTCAAATTCATGTCATTTGGTATGAACAACGTTCGAGCCCAGCCATATTTCAGTTGGTTGCTAGATTGACTAACTGTATGGTATACATTGCTGACCTGGTGATTTTTTATCCACTCACGGAAGAAATATGTACAGCATTTATCAGACATATTGGATCGATTTCAGAAGACATGCTTGGTGGTAAATCTAGATAAAAGTGAATTATCCAAGGCGCAAGTCACCTTTTTTGGTTCATGTTATTTGACATGGAACCCCCCCGCCCCCCCCCCCCACCCCCACGCCCGGGAGATGCCAAAATGGAAGTAATTGACGAATGTCCAACACCGGCATTGATAAAAGCAGTATTACCTTTCCTGGGTTGAGTGGACTTTATAAAAAATTTGTGCCAAAACTTATCAGTGTCGCTGTTCCATCACCGAATTGCTATAAATGCGCAAGAACATTCAGGAGACAGATGATTGTCAAAAGGTATCAACAGCATAAAAACTGTATTAACTACTACCTCAGTATTAACCGCACTGGAATACATGAGGCCTTTCAAGGTGGTCATCGATGCCAGTGATGTGGATGTCAAGGTGGTGCTCCTGCAGGAGGATGAAGAGGGAATAGAAAGACCCAAATGGTATTTTTCTCGGAAGTTGAACGTTCATCAACAGAAATATTGAAAAATGGAGAAAGAGGTTTTCAACTTGGGGTTGGGGCATTACAAAATTTCAGTGTTTATATTACCTGCAATGCATCTGAGACAATCATATACACTGATGACAAACCATTGATATTTGTGGAAAGATTTAAGACAAAAATGCCAGACTGTTCAGATAGAGCTTGTTGATGCGGCCAGTCAATTTCACAATTCTGCATGTGGCAGGTCGCGAAAAAGTGATTGCCGATGCATTATCGAGACTCAAATAAGATGTGGAGATGTTCGGTGTTGGATGTGCCGCGGCCTCAATTTGTATGGTTGTGCATGTTTGCATGATTATAATTCGTGTAGTGTATATGTGTGTTAACACGACTAACCGGGTTTTGAAGGGTTGAAAATAAAGGCTTTTTTTTGTAATGATGGTTCATTTTTTTAAGTGTACAGGTGTCACAAAGCTCATCCTTTTTTCAGAAGAGCTGTTCCTTGGCTGAAGGAGACACTGTCCTTTGATTTTTTTCAGAGGGGCAATAAACCGAACCAGACTCTGACAGATTGGTACAGATGTTGAGAAGCCGTTTGTTGCGATGTAAACAGATGAGACTTCCTGCCAAAGTGGTCACGCTTTAGAAGTAATCTGTATAATGAAAGGGAAATGGAAGCTCTTGGGTTTGCTCGGTGAGCAATTGTATTGCAGTCTGAACTAGGAAGTACAGCAGGGAGCTGGATGGAATCTTGAATGCTTAGAAGAGTATAAAGTATGTAGGAGTATATTTAAGAGGGAAATCAGGAGGGCAAAACGGGGACATGAGATAGCGTTGGTAAATAGAATTAAGGAGAATCCAAAGGCGTTTTACAAATATATAAAGGACAAAAGTGTAAGTACGGAGAGAATAGGGCCCCTCAAAGATTAGCAAGGCAGCCTTTGTGTGGAGCCACAGGAAATGTGGGTGATACTAAATGAATATTCTGCATCAGTATTTACTGTGGAAAAGTATATGGAAGACAGAGACTGGAGGGAAATGCATGGTGACATCTTGCAAAATGTCCAGAGTACAGAGGAGGAAGTGCTGGATGTCTTGAAATGGTTAAAGGTGGATTCACCCCCAGGACCTGATCTGGTGTACGCGAAAACTCTGTGGGAATCCAGAGAAGTGATTGCTGGGCCTCTTAGTGAGATATTTGCATCAACGATAGTCACAGGTGAGGTTCTGGAAGACTGGAGGTTGGCAAACGTGGTGTCACTGTTTAAGAAGGCTGGTAAGGACAAGCCAGGGAACTACAGACCAGTGAGACTGACCTAGGTAGTGGGCAAGTTGTTGGAGGGAATCCTGAGGGACAGGATATACATTAATTTGGAAAGACAAGGACTGATTCGGGATAGTCAACATGGCTTTGTGCGTGGGAAATCATGTCTCACAAACTTGATTGTGCTTTTTTTCTGAAGTAACAAAGAAGATTGATGAGGGCAGAGCAGTAGATGTGGTCAATATGGACTTCAGTAAGGCGTTCGACAAGGTTCCCCATGGGAGACTGATTTGCAAGATTAGATCTCATGGAAGACAGTGAGAATTAGCCATTTGGATACAGAACTGGCTCAAAGGTAGAAGACAGATGGTGGTGGTGGTGGTGGGTTGTTTTTCAGACTGGAGGCCTGTGACCATTGGAGTACCACAAGGTTTGGATGCGAGCATAAGAGGTGCACTTAGTAAATTTACAGATGACACCAAAATTGGAGGTGTAGTGGACAGCGAAGACGGTTACCTCAGATTACACCAGGATCTTGACCAGATGTGCTAATGGGCTGAGAAGTGGCAGATTGAGATTAATTCAGATAAATGTGAGGTGCTGCATTTTGGGAAAGCAAATCTTAGCAGGACTTATACACTTAATGGTAATGTCCTAAGGAGTGTTGCTGAACAAAGAGACCTTGGAGTGCAGGTTCTTAGCTCCTTGAAAGTGGAGTCACGGGTAGATAGGATAGTGAACAAGGCGTTTGGTATGCTTTACTTTATTGGTCAGTGTATTGAGTGCAGGAGTTGGGTGGTCATGTTGCGGCTGTACAGGACATTGGTTAGGCCACTGTTGGAATATTGCGTGCAATTCTGGTCTCCTTCCTATTGGAAAGATGTTATGAAACCTGATAGAATTCAGAAAAGTTTTCCAAGGATGTTGCCAGGGTTGGAGGACCTGAGCAACAGGGAGAGGCTGAACAGGCTGTGGCTGTTTTCCCTGGAGCGTCGGTGGCTGAGGGGTGACCTTATAGATGTTTACAAAATTATGACGGGCATGGATAGGATAAATAGGCAAAGTCTTTTCCCTGGGGTCGGGGAGTCCAGAACTAGAGGGCATAGGATTAGCGTCAGTGTGGAAAGATATAAAAGAGCCCTAAGGGATCAACATTTTCACGCAGAGGGTGGTACGTATATGGAATGAGCTGCCAGAGGATGTGGTAGAGGCTGGTACAATTGCAACATTTAAGAGGCATTTGGATGGGTATATGAATAGGAAGGCTTTGGAGGGATATGGGCCGGGTGCTGGCAGGCGTGACTAGATTGGGTTGGGATAACTGATCGGCATGGATGGGTTTGACCAAACGGTCTGTTTCCATGCTGTACATCTCTATGACTCTGTGACTCTTCTGACTTTCAATTTCAACTTATATTTTTGCGTTCCATTTGTACTGGTTATTACTGCTGATTGGGACTGTTGTGTGCATTTGGAGCAGCTTAACTGAGTCTAGCTGGACAGACTGAGTTCTCTAGGGATTCTTTATTCTGTTCTTTGTGCTTAATTGTTTAATTTTATGAATAATGGTTTGTCTGGTTCAATATCTAGTCATGATGCTATCTCACTCCGTGTAATTTTCATTGCACATATACAGGAACAAATTGCAAAGTTAGGTCAAGGGCTCCCTGAATAAGAGAGTTTTGTGTGGTCTGGCCTAGGTAATAACACTGGTACAGTTTATCATTTTCCTTCAATTTCACCTTAACTGTGCATTTTCCTGCAGAGCTTTCCACACCTGGATATGAGCAACTAACACATGTCTTGCCAGCTGAGTAGGAAACCTTTGTGGGAATCGATAACAAACGACTCGGTCATTTTTTTTTCTAATTCCATGGTGCTTATTTAGAGATGCATAAATAGCAGTCTCGAAATACATTGACATAAGGTAAAATGCGATCCATCCCGCGAGATGACAAAGTGGTGTTAACTGTACATAATTCCCCTTTGTTCGAGACGTGTAAATCTCTCCTGCCTGAGGTGCTATAATGTCTCTTTTAGATTTTTTTTAAAACTAGAAACCCTTCAGTGTTGAAACAGGCCCTTGAGCCCAACATATCCAAACCGCCCCTCCGAAGATTATCCAGCCCGACCCATTATTGTTGGTGACTGAATCAGAACGAAAGGGTTTCTCCAGAACTGCATGTGCCTCGATTTGTTGTCTGAGCACAGCCCCCGCCCCCACCCACCCCCAACACCCGTTAACGTTTCTGCTCCTCTTTGATATTAAGAAAAGGAAATGGATTAATTGTCATTTGCTAGCCTGTCTGTCATTTCCTCAGTTTGATTTTGGACATGTTTAAATTTAAGAGCAATCGTTACTGTGGAAAGTTCTATGAGATGGAAAGTCAAGACGTTCATCTGAAACTGTAAATTGATTCATTCCTGTTGCTGACTGAATGGGCTGCTGCTATATAAACTACTCCAATATATCAGGTGTTGATCCTCGCACGTTGAGAAACAGTAGACAACATCCAAATGAGGCCTGTCTGAGATTACGTTTGATTGCCTTTCCATGAGAGGATAGATCAGGAATGTGTGGTGTATCGGCAAATTAAGTTTCTCCTTGGCTTTGAAACGGACCACCTTCACGGAAAAGAAATGCAGTACTAATGTTAAACAACGGATCAGGGGACTGTCACTGCACCCTAAAACGGGCTGGCCATCGGTGATGTTGACATTGGCCCATGTTCAACACGAGGGAGTACAGAAACATAACTAAATTTCACAGAACTATTAATTGTTCACCACTAGAGCAGATATCGGCCAGCAAATTCAAAGCCAGATTTACTAATGAGAGCAGCATGCAAGGAATCTTTGTTCACTACAATGCAAACGATTTCCGTTTGGAACAAGTCTGTTTTCGCCCTTTTCTGAATGAAGGGTCACTCATCTGTTAGGTCAATCTGATAACCACTCGAGCACGGAAACGAACCCCGCCAATTCTGGATGCTCAGAGTCATACAGCACTGATATCTTCAGACATTCAACACATTATCCTTCTGTTTCATGTCGATTTATGCCGTCCAGCGTTATTTGCATTATTCAAAAATAATGAGAGTGAAGTGAATTTGCTCGGAAAATATTTAATCATAGAGTCATAGAGACATACAGCAGGGAAACAGGCCCTTCGGCCCAACTCCATGCCGACCAGATATCCCAACCCAATATATTCCCACCTGCCACCACCCAGCCCATAACCCTTCAAACCCTTCCTATTCATATATCCATCCAAATGCCTTTTAAGTGTTGCAATTGAACCAGACACCACCACTTCCTCTGGCAGCTCATTTCATCCATGTTCCAATCTCTGCGTGAAAACTTTGCCACAAAGGTCCGTTTTATATCATTCCTCTCTAACCCAAAACCTATGCCCTCTACTTCTGGACTCCACCACAGCAGGGAAAGACTTTGTCTATTTATCCTATCCATGCGCCTCATAATTTTTAAACATCTATAAGGTCATTCCTCAGCCTCCGAAGCTCCAGGGAGAACAGCCCCAGCCTGTTCAGCCTCTCCCCCATAGCTCAAAACCTCCAATCCTGGTAACTTTCTTGTATATCTTTCACGTTTCACAACATCTTTCCGACAGGAAGGAGAACAGAACTGCACGCAATATTCCAACAGTGGCCTAACCAATGTTCTGTACAGCCGCAACGTGACCTCCCAACTCCTGTACTCAATGCTCTCTCCAATAAAAGAAAGCATACCAAACGCCTTCTTCACTATCCTATCTAAGTGCGACTCCACTTTCAAGGAGCTACGAGCCTGCACTCTAAGGTCCTTTTGTCCAGCAACATGCTCTAGCACCTTAACATTAAGTGTAAAAGTCCTGATAAGATTTGCTTTCCAAAAATGCAACACCTCACATTTATCTGAATTAAACGCCTTTCTGCCACTTCTCGGACCATTCGCCCATCTGATCAAGATTCTGTTGTAATCTGAGGTAACCTGCTTCACTGTCCACTACACCAGGTGTCATCTAAAAACTTTGTAACTGTACCACACCTGTGATTATCAATGATACAAATATCTCAATAAAAGGTCCAGCAATCAATTGTCTGGCTTCCCATCGAGTTCTCGGGTATACCTGATCAAGTTCTGGGATCTATGTACCTTTGTGCATTGAAGATATCCAGCAATTCCTCCTCTATATAATGAACATTTTGCAAGATGTCACCTAGATCTAGCTACTTTCTAAATCTTCCATATCCTTTTCCATAGTAAATACTGATGCAAAATACTTGTTTAGTATCTCCCCATTTTCTGTGGCTCCACACAATGGCCGCCTTGCTGATCTTTGAGGGGCCCTATTGTCTCCCTTGTTATCCTTTTATCCTTAATTTTATTGTAAAAAAAGTTTTTGAATTCTCCTGAACTCTATTTGTAAAAGTTATTTCATGTCCCCTTTTTGACCTCCTGATTTCCCTCTTATGGATACTCCGACTGCTTTTAGACTCTTGTAAGAACTCTCTCGATCTATCGTATCTATAACTTACATGTAGAAGGATGTTGCCAGGGTTGCAGGGATTTGACTGGAGCACAAGCCGAGTAAACTAGGACAATTTTCCATGAAGCATCGGAGCTGAATGATTTACTTATATGAGTTCATAAAATCATAAGGGCGATGGATAGAGTGAATAGTCAAGAACCTTTTTCCAAAGGCGCACACATTCATTACATAGGGCATTATATTAAGGTGAGTGGGTAACATTTAAACGCAATATGAGGGACTTTTTCACACAGAAGTTTGTGTGTGTGTGGAATGAAATGCCAGAAAAAGTGGCGGAGTCTAGTACACTCAAAACGTTTCAAATGCATCTGAATGTGTCTATGGATAGGAAGGGTTCGCGGGATAAGGAGCAAATGCGAACAAACATGGCTAGAATAATTTCGGATATCAGTTCAACAGGGCCGCTTTGGAAAGGATGGTCTGTTTCCTTGCTCTTCACCTCAGTGATGCTCTAGTTGCTGACACCAGCTTTCATCCGTTATTTGCCTCATCACATGGCTCAGGGTCTGTGGAACAATAGTTCAGCATTCTCAGCTATTTCATCAGAAGGTTCGTATATCGAAATCACGTAAAGGTGAAGGTTTTCCAAACTTTTGCTGCTAATGACCCTTCTCCTTGCAACATTCCCATGTTTTCAGTGAAAGATATTCATGTGGAAATATAGCTTAGAAATCGTGTTCGCCCCTCAGCTATTGAGCGAAAAGCAACTGTTCTTCATGTGAAACAGAATTAAAAATGGCAAGGCGAAGCCATTCACAGACACATTGATGCATGAATGTTGTCTGACCAACAGTTCGAGTCTCCTGGGTAATGAAGAGCTCACAAAAATGGCATACAGGCAATTTCAAACAATCTTTCCAACATTTTAGAGCGTTACTGCATCGCCACTTCGAGAAAGTTCTCAAGTAACATGATGAACAACAGAATATCAGTGAACCGGGAAAAGTGAAGATTACCAATTACAGTCTCGAATAGATGATATCAGCAATGCGCTGGTGCTTCCACTGGATCGAGAAGGCAAATCACCAGCCTCTCTCACCAAGACAGAAATGAAGGAAATTAAACAAATCACAATTGTCCTCCTTTGCGTCACAACAACATCTAATGGCAAGTAAATGCAATGGGAGATTAGGTTTGACAACAGTGCTGAAATGATAACCGCCATTCACTTTCAAATGAAACGATTATCAACGCAACATAAAAAACTGAATAGGCAGAAGGTAAAGCAGAAGGGATTAGTTCTGAAAGGCTAATGGACTGAGAACAAAAAGACGAGACAAGAAGATCAGTATATATTGATACATACTCAAAATGGAGGCAAAGATGATTCCTGATGGTTATTATCTTAAAAAGAAATGTCAAGACGAAACTGGAGACCACGTCAGGTTTGTACAGGGTTGAAATGGGCCGAGGTGCACCTGTCTGCGTTGCTGGTGGTGTACACGGAAGAATAGTCACGAGTTGTACATGAAGTACATATAGGAGATCACCGAGATGCATCGAAGAGTAAGGCTAATGTACAAAACCCTTTTCTATTGCCCTGGAATGCACAACGATGTGGTTAAATTTTGCTGTACGTGTCAAACATGCTAAATGATAGATAAGCCACAGGCAGTAATAAAACCAGCACCTTTTTTGAGAAATCCTGCATTTGAAGAACCATTCACGCGGGCTATAACTGATTCTGCATTTCCCATTCCGACAGTAACAAGTGGGAACCAATACTTGCGAACCATAATGGATGTGTCTACCAGATTTCCAGAGACAATTCCATTGCAGAGCATGAAGGGAAAATGGATGTTAGAGGAGTTAGTCGCATTCTGGACTTGGTATGGACAACCCAGAAAGTCTCAATCAGATCAAGGGTCTTATGTTTTGTGTTGGGTTGTTTAAGGAAGTCATAGATGGCTTATGACTACAAAACTCTCATTAAAGAGTGCAAAATCCTGAATCCTAAGGAGCGTTATAAAGACGGCATCAGACGCTGAATGAAATGCTAAAAGCTTAAATGCTAAATGTTAGCCGAATTAGTGGGATGAAGGTATCCCATTCGTTTTCCTTGCCATTGGAGATGCCCCAAATGAATCTACTCAGTTTACTCCCTTCGAGTTAACATTCTAACGTGAAGTGAGAGGCCCTTAAATTTAATTAAAGACAAATTGACAGCGCCAAATTGGGACGCCTCGCACTTGCATTATCTATCAGAGGTGAGGGAGAGATTAAATAGAGCATGTGGGTTAGCTAAAAATGCACCTGAAGAGAGCACAACATAGGGTGAAGGAGGTGCCAGATAGAAGATCTGAAATTCTGACGTATTCCTGTGGAGATGGCGCATTCCTGTTCACCATTGAGAAGAGATCACTGGATAACAGAGAAGAGGTTGAGTCATGTAAACTAATGTGTACAGATGCCAGTTAGAAAAAATAACTGTATCAGATGTCATGTGACCATTTTGAAACCTCAATATAATAAAGTAGGCACTGAAAAAAAAATGTGCTGGTGAGTGCGTCACAGACTGAGGAATCAAACCCAAATATTGTGCTGTTGACGCACCAAAGAATACGTTAAACAATCGGAAAAGTCAATGAAGTATCTGTCTCCGCAACAAAGAACGCATTTGACACGGTTGTTGCAGCAGTATTAGGACATGTGCAGGAAGAGGATGGGGAAGCCTAATGTTATTCCGCATGAGCTTGACGTAGTGATTGCTGTTCCGATAAAACAATACCACGACAGACTCAATCCTTTTAAAGCTGGATTGGTCTAGAACAAACGAAGGCAATGCTAAACAATGATGTCATCGAACCGAGGTCGAATGAGTGAATTTTGACGATCGTGTTCGTTCCCAAACTTGACTGGCCTCAATGATTTTGCGTGGACTGTTGGAATATCAATGCTGTAATTGAACTCATACTCAATACCGACATTGGAGGACTGTTTAGAGAATGTTGAAAAAGCTAGTGACTCACAAAGTTGGATTTACTGGGTGGTTATTGGTAGGCACCTTAAACAGATAAAGCAAAAGAAATGTCTGCATTGGTAACACCAAACGGGTACATCAATTCAACGTGATACCCTTTCGAGTGAAGAAATTACTACCGCCCCTCCCCCCACCTACCCACATTCCAGAGACACATGATCAGAGTTGTGGCTCAATTTACAAACTGTGTCGTCTATTTGGACGTTACAGTGATCTTCAGCGAGTCCTGGAAGGATCACCAGATACAGTTGGCAATGTCGTTGAACGATTAAGGACAGCAAAACTTGTACTAAAATGATGGATAACAGAATTTGCGAACGCAGAGGTGGCATCCTTGAGAAATAAATCCCGTCATGGACTCTGAATTCAAGGAAAACGAAGACGAAGGCCATCGACGAATTTACACGACCAACTGTGGAAAAAGAGGTGCTCTGGACAGAACGATGTGAAAAGATATTTGAGAATTAAAAGCAGTATTAACCACCGCACCAATTTTAGATACACAAAATGTCTCGAAACACTTCAAAATTGCAATCAATGCTGGCAACATAGGAATTCGAATTGTACGAGAAAAGTACGATACTGATGAAATTGAACTGTCAGTTGGTACTTTTCAAAGAAGCTACATATGCACCAGAGGAAATACTGCACAATAGAAAATTAACTATTGAGTTGGTACTGGCCTTCCAACATTTTAATGGTAATGTCGTAAATCATGTTTCAGAAATGGTTGTGTATATCGATCCCAAAATTCTTATATTTTTGGAACGCTTTAAAAACAAGAATATGAGACTATTTCTTTGGAGGTTAATGTTACAGACGTTTTATTTACAAATTGGACATATTGCAGGTCGTAAGAATGTGATAGTAGTTGCAGCATCGCAGATTTAATAGATAAAGTATAGATAAGATGGAACAGATTCCAAATGTTATGTATACGTGGATGCAGAAGTTAATATGAACAGATTTTAACATCCTATATATTTCATGGTAATAGAATTAAGCATTAGATCAAAAAGAAGCCATCTTTACATTATGATGATCCATTATTTTCCGAAGACAGAGGTGTTCCGAAGCTGAAGACGTGCACTGTAGCTTTAAGAGAGGGTGAATGCAAGCAGCTGGCACATGACTGAAAGCAATCTCAGCATGTCGTGGAAAATTACAAGGGTGTAATCTTTGGCTTTGAAACAGTACCTGAGCTTGTTGGTGATCTTTTTGCAGCAGTTCGAATTTAACCAATCAGTTTCAATTACGCCCCAAGATACTGAAAATCAGTCAAATTTGAATTTTACTCTTTTGAAAACATTGAACCAATGAAAAAAACCCATGATTTGGGGTATAAATATGCCGGAAATTTAGACACTTTGCCATTGTCAGACAAACCCCGTGCAAACCCTCTCTCTTAAAGTTAGCTTGTTCATATGAAACATCTTTCAAGCAGATGACTGAAGACGCCCCAGGGACATCTACCGGCAGAGAGAGTTCGCCACCGCAGACGACTGGTGTGGATTCGTTTTGAAAATTGATTTTGCTGTAAATTTAAGAATGACTTTGTTGGATCAGTATAGTTGTTATCGAGTAGAAGGTAGTTAACATAACTTTCAGAGAAAGTAGGCTTAGAATTGTAAATAGTAGTTGGTTAATGTTGTGGACTTAAAGAATAATGTTGTTTCTTATTCTTTAAATAGTGAAATTTTGGTCGTTCTTCGTCACGCATGCTTCAACAGACTACGAGGTGAGGTGAATTTTTCTGTGTGTTTGGGATGATTAGCAGAAGGGTTCACCACCGTGCTGTAGCACATTACATTGTGGTTCTTAAAATCAGGACCACAACTAATGAATGCACCACACCATCCACCTTCTTAACACACCTATCAACTCGGGTGGAAACTTTGAGCGATCTATGGACATGGATATTAAGATCACTCTGATCCTCCACACTGCCATGAATCCTACCGTTTACCCGATGTTCTGATTTGAAATTCGACATTCAAAAGTGAAAGACTTCACACTTTTCCAGGTTGAACTCCATCTTCCACTTATCATCCCGGTTCTGCATCCCATAGGTGTCTCATTGCAATGTGCAAAGACCTCCACATTATCCAGAAATCAACCAAACCTTGTGTCATTGGCAAAATTACGTACACTTCCACTTTCTAATCCAATACGCTTATAAAAGATCAGGCATCCCAGAACTGAGGCCATTTGAACTACAATTGTCATCGAGCTCCTGTCTGGATACTTTCCACCAACTAGCAACCTCTGTGGTCAATGGGCCAGCCAATTTTGTATCCAGACAGAGAGGATTTCCTTATTCCTATATTGCCTTACTTTTTGAATGAGCCTACCAGAGGGAAACATATCAAATGCATTGCCAAAATCCATGCACACAACCACTGCTGTCACTTCATCAACGTATTTTGACACATTCTGAAAAAATCAACAAAATTTGTGACGCATGTCCTGCCCCTCACAAAGCCATGTTGACTATCTCTAATTAAAGTGTGGTTTTTCAAGTAATCATAAATCCTGTCTCTCAGCATCCTCTCGAATAATTACCCACCACTGACGTTTGACTAACTGCTCTGTAAATTTCCCTATTCGCTTTCTGGAACAAGGGAAGAACACTTGCCACACTCCACTCACCTGGTGCTTCTTCAGTGGACAGTGAGGATGCAAAGATCATCGGTGAAGGCGCAGCAATCTCTTCCCTCACTTCCTGTTGTAACATGGGGCATATCCCACCTGGCCCAGCTGATTTATCGATTTTTCTGTTTTCTTTTATATTTCAGCACAGCCTCCTTCCGAAAATCAACCTATTCCAGCATTTCAGTCTGTATCACGCTGTCCTCAAAAACGTCAAGGTTCTTCTCAGTAGTGAATACTGAAGCAAAGTATTCATTGATGACCTCCGCTACCTTCTCCAACTCCAGGTGAACCTTCCCTCCCCGAACCCTGATCGGCCCTACCCACACTGTGGAAATCCTCTTGTTCCTCACTTAAGTGTAGAACGCCCTAGTATTTTACTTCATCCTACCCGTTTAAGGTTTTTCATTTCCCATTCTAGCTCTCCTAAGTTCTTTCCTCAGTCCCTTGCTGGCTATCATGTCAACATCTAAAGTCCTATCTGATCCTTTCGTCCTCAACCTTAAGGAAGCTTATTTCTCATTCTTGATGCGATGTGCCACATCCCTTGTAAACCACCACTTTTAAAATCCTTGCCTCAGTAGGACAAAATAGACAGAACTATCATCAGGTGTTCCAAAACAACCTGCGCACTTCAGTTGTGCACTTCCCTGAGAGTGTCTGATCCCATCTTAGGCGTCCCAGTTCCTGTCTAATAGCATTATAATTCCAACCTCCCTCAAGTACTGACCTTTTCTACCTGCTCCTACCCTTCTCCATGACGATAATACAAGTCGGGGAATTGTGACCTCTGTCAGGAAAATATTCTCCGAAAGCGAGGTCTGACACCTGGCTTAGTTGGTTTTCAAACAGCACATTCAGTATGTATTCCAGTCGAGCAGAAAGGAATGACTTCAGTTGCTGGAGATCAGAATCGGGAGAGTGGTGCTGGAAATGTATAGCAGGTCCGGGAGTATCCGAGAAATAGGAGAATCGACATTTTTGGCAAAAGCCCTTCAACAGGAATGAGTTTCGTAGGCTGCAGAGGTGGAATGAGAGATAAATTGAAGGATGCTGGGGTTGGGGCGAATCGACATGGGAATGGAATAGGAAAATGAAGTTGGGGAGAAGAGGATAGGCCAGAGAGGAGACTGGATCGGATAAATAGGAAATGTGATGGACTGGTCAAGAGAGCTGTTCTGAGTTTGAAGTTTGAGACTGGGGTAAAGTGGAGGCTGGAGAAATTTGGAAACTGGTTAAATCTGCATTGATCTCTTGAGGTGACAGGGTCTCAAGGCGAAGTGTGAGGCGTTCTTTTTTCAGCCGACGTGTGGGAAGAGTTTGGTGATTGATGGTGCCCAGGACCTGCATGTCCTTGACTGTTTAGGAAAGGGAGTTGAAGAGTTCAGCCATCGTGTGGTTAGCAGTGGGTGCTATTGTCCCAGAGATGCCCTCTGAAATGATCCACAAGTTAGCGTTCTGTCTCCCCGATGGGGTGCAATTGACAGAGTAAATGACAGTAGTGGAGGTGCACGTAAGTTTCTGTCGAATGTGGAAGAATCACTGGAGGTCTTGGAAGGAAATGGGGGGCATGGGCGCAGATTTTACACACTGCGGTGTCAGGGCAAGGTGGAGGGAGTCGGTTGTTGACTGGTGAGTGACGTGGATCTACCGAGGGAGTTGTGAAGGGATTGATCTCGCTAAAATCATGACAGTGGTGAAGACAGAAATATGTCTCTGTTGGTACGGTTCGTTTTTAGGTGAATGAAATAGCGGAGAATGATACATTATATACGGACCTTTGTGTGTTGGAACGGGAGGAGCGAGGGGTTTCTGTCCTTTTAGCGTTAGGAAGGGTGGGGATCCAGGGCAGAAGTGTGGGAAGCAGATGTGATGAGCTGGAGGGCATTCTCAATCACGTGTTTCTGATGACCGCAGAAACTCATGTCTGTTCCTGTAACGATTGAATCTTATTTCACCGACACTCTCTCTTCTTCCCTTCATTAACACGGAGCCAGGCTCATTGCCAGAAATCTGGCCACTGAGCCTTTCCCCGTTTGATTCTTAACATGCTGTCCAACAGTATCCAGAATGGTATGCATATTATTTTGGGGAAAGACCACATGAGATCCCTGCACTGCCTGCCTCTTCCCTTTACCTCTCCTGACATTCACCCAGCTGCATTTATCCTGTGAATTCGCTGTAACTCTCTCCCCATAACTCCTCCCTATCACCCCCTCAGCCTCCCAAAATATCCGAAGTTCATCCAATTCCCTCTCGAGTTCCCCCACGTTGTCTAAAAGGAGCTGATGTTAGGTACACCTCTCGGGGTTGTAGTCAGCACGTAGAGCAGTATAATCCTTACATCCTACAAGATGACAATGCAACTGCACTGGCTTACCTGCCCTCTGCTCTGAATTACCAGCAGACACTGATGAAATGAAAGAAAATTTTTAAAAAATAGTTACCTTGCCGACCCTCAACACATGGTCTTTCTTTCCTTGGAAAGAAGAAGACAGTGGGCGTGAGACACTATGCGTGTTCCGCCTCGTGTTTCACCACAGCCTGAATATATCAGTTTTCTATCCAACTCCATACGTCCATCCAATCCTATGCACTTTAATCTTGCACAATAACCTGTTCTGTAGGACTTTGTCAAACGTTTCCAAAGTCCAAATATACCATATCGACAGACTCCCACTTGTCAACTGTACTGGGTGCATCTTCATAGAATTTCAACATGTTTGCCAACCATGATTTCCCTGTCAAAATCCATGCTGGCTCTTCCAGATTCTGCCATTCCTTTCTAAATATTCCACCAGAAAGTCCTTCGTAATGGATCCGAAAAAATTTCCCATACCTATGTTCAGTTCACTGGCCTATAAATTGCTGAAACTATTGAACGGAAAGGAGATAATCCT
Organism: Chiloscyllium punctatum; assembly: GCF_047496795.1. Classification (NCBI taxonomy): domain Eukaryota; kingdom Metazoa; phylum Chordata; class Chondrichthyes; order Orectolobiformes; family Hemiscylliidae; genus Chiloscyllium; species Chiloscyllium punctatum. Next base: position 64,982,575 of record NC_092773.1, read on the forward strand.
GGGTGGAGTGATTAATGAATGAATTTGATTGATTGGTGAATTTGGGTGAAGGGATTTTGCAGCACATTCTTCAGCTGCTGTCTGAATGTCATCTGTGTCACGGCATAAATCGCGGTGTTTGTGCAGCAACTGAGGAGCTGCAGCATGAAGCCTAATTCCAGCACTAAAGTATCCAGATATATTGATGTATCCCCGAACAACCGCACCCGTTTCCATATAGAAAAAAACATTAACATTGACCATAACAGGATGAAATTGGCCGAGATCACAAACAGCAAAACAATGGACTTTTTTCGATTTTGCATTCCTGTGTCATGTTGACCGTTCCCATTGGTGCGAGCCCGGACCTTTCTGTGGGCTCTGCTGGTCACGAAAATGTGTCTCACGGTGAAGGCATTAAACAGCACAATCAGGAGAAATGGAAGTGCCGGAGTTAGAATGTAATGGAGGAACTCAATAGTGATCCAGACTGGAGAGTGAGAAACATTACTCCTTGCTTGACAAAACCATGGGGAATTCCACAGCTTATACCAAGCTGTGAACATAAAATACCAGAAAATGTTTTTTAAGCAGCTCAGCACAGTAACTGTTCCCAGAACCACAGCCGCCGTTTTCTCACTGCAATATTTCCTTTTTAGCTTCTGGCAACAAATGGCCACAGACCGATCAAAGGTGAAAGTGACAGTGAACCAGACCGAACAGTCAGTGGCTGCATAAAGCAGGACGGCGTGGATATTACACACGGGGATGGACTTCACGAACAAAAACCGTTTATAATAAAGGATGGGAATGTGTCTCAATACCAGGTCGAGGATAATGACCAGTAGGTCTGCCAGTGCCATGGCCCCCAGATAACGTCTGATGCATGGAATCAATCCACAATCTTTACAAAGCAGGACGTAGGTCGTCACTACGTTAACTGTGAGGAAGAAAAACAAACACATTATCCATCAGCCTGGAAGCAGAATTATCAGTTTGAATGAGGATAGAGAGAGATTTTCAAATGAATCACTTTATTCAGAGATTTTATTGAAATAATTAGAACTGAAATAACAAATGATAACTTCTGAATTATTCACAGAAATGTGAGGTAATCCATAAGAAACCCTGCCTCCCGAGGCAAACAGCAACACATCCATAAGAACGTTTCGAGGGCATTCCCACACACTCGATCACCCGGGAGCAGACATAGGTCACATCTTTCCAGTTCCTAATTTGGTGGGTGAAAAAGTTGCTGTCCTCTCTCTGTTCCTTGTAGACAAACGGAGGTGGGAAATTTCTGTTTCTTACTTTAAATTGTGGGCGATCCTCCGTCTTGTAGAAATGAAAACTAAGGGAAAGCATATTTACCCCTTTAATTGCCTGACGGGACTTCAGAACAGTGTCTCATTCTCTCTGGAACGGGATCACTTCCCTTGGGACCTTCTCTTTTGTTCAATCCACTAACATTCGTCCTTTCACAAATCATGTCAGTGATAGAACGTTCCGGGAAATGTCAGTTATGAACTGTGAGAGAGTCCTCAAAATCCTTCTCATAAAGGCCCTTCTGCCCATTACGATTGGTGAGATCTACTCAGTCTCAAGGTTCGAATCTCTCCCCAAACTCATGTAAACTGACTCTTTGCAGAAAAAAAACCGGTAAGATTAAGCCAATACCACAATCGTTTCTAGTAAGATCTTGCTTGAATATCATATCGTCCTTATTCAGAGATCTCTTTCACCTCCTTTTTTCAATTTTTAATAACACTCCTAAGTATAAAGTGTTCCGGATATTCCGCCCCCCATATCAGATATCAGGCAGCTCTGCCTGTCTAATGCCTTCAAACCATATTCATTTCCATCAATGTATGCATTGACATTTTCATTCTTCTTTGAGAATAAAGCACCCAATCCAATAGAGTGCCTTTCATTTTAGGAGAAAGTGAGGACTGCAGATGCTGGAGATCAGAGCTGAAAATGAATTGCTGGAAAAGCGCAGCAGGTCAGGCACATCCAAGGAACAGGAGAATCGACGTTTCGGGCATAAGCCCTTCTTCAGGAATGAGGAAAGTGTGTCCAGCAGGCTAAGATAAAAGGTAGGGAGGAGGGACTTGGGAGAGTGGTGTTGGAAATGCGATAGGTGGAAGGAGGTCAAGGTGAGGGTGATAGGCCGGAGTGGGGTGGGGGCGGAGTGGTCAGGAAGAAGATTGCAGGTTAGGAAGGCGGTGCTGAGTTCGAGAGATTTCACTGGGACAAGGTGGGGGGAGTGGAAATGAGGAAGCTGGAGAAATCTGAGTTCATCCCTTGTGGTTGGGGAGACAGGCCGCCTAATTGCGGAACGTTTCAGAGAACAACACTTGGACACCCGGACCAACCAACCCAACCACCCCGGAACTCAACACTTCAATTTCCCCCCCCCCCCACCCCACTCCACCAAGGAGATGCAGGTCCTTGGACTCATCCATCACCAGACCATAGCAACAGGACGGTTGGAGGAAAAGCGCCTCAATTTCCACCTAGGAACTCTCCAACCACAAGGGATGAACTCAGATTTCTCCAGTTTCCTCATTTCCCCTCCCCCCACCTTGTCTCAGTCTAATCCCTCGAACTCAGCACCGCCTTCCTAGTCTGCAATCATCATCCTGACCTCTCCGCCCCCACCCCACTCCGGCCTATCACCCTCACCTTGATATCCTTCCACATATCGCATTTCCAACGCCCCTCCTCCAAGTCCCTCCGTCCTACCTTTTATCTTAGCCTGCTGGACACACTTTCCACATTCCTGAATAAGGGCTTATGCCCGAAACCTCGATTCTCCTGTTCCTTGGATGCTGCCTGACCTGCTGCGCTTTTAGCAGCGCATTTTCAGCTGCCTTTCATTTTAAGCCGTTATTAAGCTGTTTCTCCCTGCTTAATTTTTTAGTTTATTCCTTATTTTGATAAGTGAGAATACAGTCTGACACAATCTGATCACAGAATCAGACCCGATGGGGAATGTTAGTTGAAGCCCATCACTATTCCTGGGTGGATCCTGGTCCACCGGCAGGACCGAACCACCAGTGGTGGGGACATCGCGGGATGCAGTTAGGGAAGGTGTTACTGTGGAATTCCTCAACATTGATTCCAGAAGCCGGGAAATCTCATGGTAGCAGGTGACCTTTGGTCGAAAAATCACCTGATGATGAACATCTCCTGCCGTCTGTGATAATTCAGTTCCCCTTGATGTTAAAATAAATCAGAGAAAACATTAGGTTGATAAGGGCACATGACGTAATCTGTGTGTGGGAGTTTAATGTCCATCACCGAGTGTGTCCCCACGGGGTCACCACTGACTGAGCATGGACACGGCTCAGATATACAGTAGCCAGACTGTGGGAAGTGATGGGCGAATCAACAAGGGGAAACCATTCTCACAAACCACTTGACATAGATGGATATATCCTTACAAGTGCCTGTAGAAGTACCCAGCACACACTCCTGGTGGAGGGAACGTCTCGGCCTCATATTGAAGATATTATCACTGGCAAAAATTAGTGTTTTAAAGCTTAACAGAACTTCATCACTGCAGTGACGCAGTGGCCCGTGTTGGGCTCTTCATTATTTGCAATCTATATCAATGGTTCAGTTACGTGGAGCAAATGAGTTCGAACTAAATTTTCATGACACGAATATAGACAGGGAATTAATTAATCCAGTGGAGGTATAGAATCTGTGAATGGATACGAATGAACAATAATTTGACAGATGGTATATAAGGCGAGTAACTCTGAACCTGTAAATTTTCCATAAGAATGAAAAGGGTGTATATTACATGAATGCGGAGAGATTACCGGATATTGTGATTCAGTGTGTACTGGAGGGTTCACCCTGACGCATTCACACATGGAAATGGTTGCTCCATCTTCCTGATGGTCTGCTCGCTGATGTCCCCAGTGGCCCCATTGCACTCAGTACACAAGGGAAATTTTGATGTGGTTGATTGGCAGTGGTGAGTCCTGAGGGGATGAGTGCTTTGAGCAGTTTATCAATTGGATGGCCTTTTTACAAGAGGCCAACATTTCTTTCCAAGTGGAGGCTCGCCGAGGATGGAAATGGCTAACTGCTTCTGAATGAAGAAGCTACGGCTGCTGCCAGGAGAGTGATAATTTACCAACATGATGTACTGTGCATGGTTATACTGCAACATTAATACAGCGAAACATGAAGGGCTCAATCCCAGGGATGTGCATTCAGAACAAAGGCATTGCCTAATCAGCTCAAATGGTCAGTTAGATCAAGACCATTATCCCCTCCACACTGGTCTCAAAACTGCGTGACCTTGGTCTCGTCGCCCCTCACTGCAACTGGATTTACTGACTCACAGGCCGCAATCAGTGAGAATATTTAACTGCACCTCTTTCATGATAACACGCAACACTGCATCTCACGCAGGATGGACTTTCATCCCTTGTCTGCATGCCCTGTACAACCGTAATTGTGTTGATAATTTACAACGAAATGCCATCGACAAGATTGCTGACAGCAACACCATAGTAAGAAGTATAAATGAAAAAGACGAAGCAAAATGCAGAAATAAGTTCGAGGACTTGTTGACGTGATGCAATGAGAACAACCTCGCTCTCAACGTCAGCAAAACTAAAGAACTAATCTTTGACTGCCGAAAGAAACGAGCAGGGCACGGCCTCATCCACATCAATGGAACTGAGCTTGAAAGGGTAAAATGCGTTAAGAATGATGATAACCGACATGTGTACTAGAACTCCCACGTAGATGCAACAGTGAAGAAGGCTCAACAACGTCTCTTCTTCCTCAGGCGCCTCAGCAAAATCGGCGTGACCATAAGGAATCTCAACAACTTATGCGACATTGGAGGAACACTGTGGTGCTGGTGTCAGCGATTTTGTAGCTGACATTCATTTGGAAATTGCCAACACAATCACAGTTGTGCTGCGCGTGCAGGCAGGGACTGTGAGTGCAGACTATCCGGAACAGAAAGTCTTTGGGATGGCAACTGCTGCGCATAGGACCATAAGTAAGTACAGAAGCTAGTTTGGGCGTGGTTATTGATCATGTTGGCAGATTTTGCATGGAAATAAGCAGTGGAAATGGAGTTCCTGAATGGCAGGTTTGCTTCCGTGATAGTCAGGGTTGTGCACACCCCATCAGGAAGAAGATACAGAAGCCATTTCACATTAAGGAAATGGTTTAGGAACAATATCTCCCAAGCTGTTATTAGACGAATGAATGCAATCTCTCACCTCAAATTTTGCTGATCTCCCGAACATTGCTCTTGCCTATTGCACTACCTGTACATGCTAACCACTATGCATCAGTCTAATTACTTCTGATCTTTATATCCTTGCTTGGTATGACCTGTCTGCACTGCTTATAAGCAAAATTTTGCACTGCTGCTTGGTTTCACATGGCACTAAATCAATCAATCATTCAGTCAATATCACATCATCAATTCACCACACAGAACCTGCGCAGACACGTCTTTTTTAATTCACTCACACGAAGGGGGCATCAATGGCTGGACCAGCGTTCATTGTTCATCTCTCAGAGGCAGTTAAGAGTCTACGTCGGGAATCACAAGTAGGTCAGACCAAGTAAGGATTTTCGTGCATTAACCTATAAACGTGGACGAGGTATCTGTCGAGTATTTTAACTCAAACACATTGATCTATAAACGTGTTTCAGATATCATGTCCAGCACTGGGAGCTGTGCCGACCTCAACAGTGTACAGATCTAAAAACCCAGATGAGGTATATATCCAACGAATACAGCTGTGCAATGAACGTCAGTCACTCAATCTATGAAGCAGGATCAGTTATCCTCCAAGTATGTTGAGCAGTGAATACCACCACCAGTGCGTTGTTGGGTAACAGTGTGTTCCATCACTGGTCAGCATGGGGAAACTTACAGCCAATTGTGGAAGTGGCAGAAGTGCAGATCCTATCCATGTAGAGCTCGATATCACCGTTGTGCCAATATAAGGGGTGTTTGTGAGTGTGAAAATCACTGCCATAGAGATATGGCAGGAAACTCTTTGAATTGGCAACATATGGCAGGGCTGTGGGAAATAACAGAAAATCAGAGATTGAAAGACAATGCCAGTAGCAGGGTATGTTCACAGGTTTTAGGATGATGAAATATACACACGTCGATAGTATCCTGAAACATGAGCCAGTGATTCTCGGAAGGACGTGTGAATGATTTGTTGGCATGTGGTCATATGCTGGATAGTCTTGAATGAGTATTTGTTCTGCAACTTTCTACCTGGAAGCAGAGTAAGCAGAATACTCGACTCAATGGGCTAGATGTAAGAATAATGTGCCCCAGTGCCACTGTTACTGTGTGCGACAGAGTATTTATCTCCACGATGCCGAGCTAGTTTCCTGGAGCTATCTGAGCGAACTCAGCTCATTAGCTACCCTCCTCACACCATAGTGTCCCTCCCATTATGTGCCAGCCCGATTCTCCCACCCATCATGGCTGGAGGTACTCACCATCCCTGAGATGTCTCTGAATGTTCTGTGATGCCTGGAACTGATGCCAACCTGCAAAGTCCAACGGTTACAGGATTGAACTTTCTCAGTTGAGAGCTGCCTGCACAGTTTAACCTGAGCAAGGCATATATGGGACAATCACACAGTGATTTGTCGATAGAGACACAGAGGTCCTGTTGGATTGAAAAGCACAGAGGCAGACCATTCTCTTCCCACAGGAGACCACACCACCAAACCCACCGAGCCTGGTCTGAGCTCATCGCGTGCTCAGTGCAGTATCTGCGGTCTGATGAGAAGTCCAGCAATACAGGACGTGCATCAAAGCACAAAGAACAAAGAAAGTTTCACCAGAGGAACAGGCCCTTCAGTCCTCCCCTTCTAAGCTGATCGAGATTCCCCGATCTGAACCTGTCACATATTTTCTAATCGTCTGTGCCCCCTTTCTCCCCACCCATTCACGTGTCTATTTTGTTACAGATTAAATGGCGCTACCGCACCCGTCTCTATCAGCTCCGCTGGCAAAAGATTGCAGGCACCCACCAACCTCTACGCACAGAAGTTCCCACGCATATCCTCCTATTTTTTCCCTCTCACTTTGAACTCGCTACCTCAAGTAATTGATTCCCCCACTATGGAAACAACAGCTTCATGTGATCCAGCATGTCCGTACATCTTATGGTTCTGGTGACCTCAATCAGGTTCCCGCCAACATCTGTCTTTCCAGTGAAAGTAATCATAATTTACTCAGCATCTTTTCACAGCGAGCGCCTTCCACACCAGGAAACATCCTAGTGAACGACCTCTGCAACCTCTCCACAGCATCCACTTCGTTTTGGTATTGAGGCGAACAGAACAATGTTCCAGATGTGGCCGACCAAAGTCTTATCCAAATGTAAAATGATTTGATAACTTTTGTATTCAATACTCCTTCCAATGAAAAAACAAGGTTCAGAAACATTGTCGTATAGCTTATGTTGTCCTCTTTATTTTCAATAAGGGAAACAGGTAAAATACAGGAAACTCTAGGCTGATAAATCTCGCATCAGTGCTTGGGAAGGTTTTGGAGAGGATTCTAATGAATAGGAGTTACGATTATTTCGAAAAACAGTGCCTAACTAAGGACTGTCAGCCTAGCGTTCTATTGGTCAGACCATGGTTACTAACTTGTTTGATTTTTTTGAAGAGGTGACGGAGATGATTGGTGAGGGTGGAATAGTGGATGTTGTCGGCACAGATTTTGATAAGGCTTTCGCAAAGTTGTATTGAACATGACGCCAAATAAAATTAATCCCATCTGCCTGCCGTTGGCCGATAACCCTCCGTTCCTTCCATTTCATGTGCATATCGAAATGTTTCTTTCCTGTCCTTATCGCATCCACCATCACCAACATCACCCCTGGCAGTACCTTCCATGCTACTGCAACTCTCTATTTAAGGCTGTTCCAGAAGATTAAAATGCATGGGATTTACAGGGACTTGGCTGTGTGGATTCAGAATTGGCTTGCTCACAGAAAAATACTTCAGAATAATTTTGAATGATACAGTGGGATATAGATCAGTTGGAGGTATGGGTGGGGAAATGGCATATTGATCTGTGTCTGGGTAAATGTGAGGTGCTGCACTTTGGGATATCAAATGTTGAGAAAACTTCCACGATTAATGATAAAACCTTGAACAGCATTAATTTACAAAAGGATCTTGGGGTTCAAGTACACAACTCGCTTTAAATGATCAAACAATTGTAGAGGGTAGTAAAGAAGTCATATGACATGCTTGCTTTTCCTGATCGGGGAATTGAGTACAAGTATTGGAATGTAATCTTGCAGCTTTATAAGAGCGTTGCGTTGGCTGCACGAAGAGCATTGCGTTCAAATGTGGTCGCCACATGACAGAAAGGATGAAGATGTTTTGGAGCGAGTGCAGAAGAGGTTAACCAATACACTGTTTGGATTCAATTTTATGAAATTTGAAGAGAAGCCTAGAAAACTGGAGCTGTTTTCTTTGGAGTACCTTGGCTGAGGAGAGACTTGATATAATTATTGAAAATTATGAGATATCTAAATAAAGTTGATGGTCAGAATTCTTCTCACAGTGATGAAATATCTAAAGCTATTGGGCATGCAATTATGGTTGTAGCGAAGTTCAAACGAGATTGGCAGAAGGCTGGAACGCTCTGGTGGGTGTGGTGGTGGTGATGACAGAGTGGAAAGGGGCGTTTAACAAAGTTTTTGACAGGCATATGAATACGAAAAGAGTGGAGAGTTATTGAACAACGGCAGGCAGAAGGGATTTATTTTAATTTGGCGTCATGGTCTGCACAACATTGAGGGACGAATGGCCGATTCCTGTACTGTACTATGCTACGTTTCATGTTCTAGCGAGACTCAATGTGAATGCAGCCGCAAACCTCGCCCAGACTTGAATCAAAAGGTAATTTGGTCTTCCTGAATACAGCATTTCACAACACAACTTTCAGGAGCAAAACACTGAATATTCAATATCTTTACAAAGGAACATGAGGGATAGGAACAAGATTTTGTCATTCAGAACTCCAACCCTTCATTCATTACGATCACACCTGATATACGCACACCTTCAAATCGAATTTCATGCCATGCCTTCTATTGCTCAACTCAAGTCAGACAAAAAAAAATCAATCCACTTGGTTTTGAAAATATTTTCAGTGATTGAGACTCCGGAAGTCTCTCAGTTCGAGAGATCACAGGTTCACTGCCATGTGAGACAAGATATTCTTTTGCATTTCATTTTTAAATGAGTATCCCCAGATCAATAAATAAATCGCCTCTCGTTCTAGATTTCCCTCGGTTTGGAGACATCTACTCAACATCCCCTCTATCAGACACCCTTTGAATCGCACAGGTTTTAACAATATGATTCTTCATTCCTTTCAAACATAAGCTATAAAATTAAAAATCTCACACACCAAGTTATAGTCCAGCAGGTTTATTTGGAAGCCCCAGTTTTCGGAGCACTGCTCCTTCATCGGGTAGCTAGTGGAACAGGATTATAGCGTACGGCATTTACAGTAAACGGATTTAACTTTAAGCTGTGTATCCAATAAAGCTGCACCTGTAACTCCCAGATGAAGGAGAACCCGAAAATATGTACGTTCAAGTAAGCATGTTGGACAATAACCTGGTGTTGTACGATTTTAAACTTTGTCCACCCCAGTCGAACACCGGTAACACCTCAACAATAATTAAGGGCCTACCTTGTTGGTAAGACCATAAGACCACGGAACAAAAATTGTGCCATTGAGCCGATTGCATCTGCTCCTCAATTCAATCAAAGCTGATAAGTTTTTCAACCCAATTCTCGATCTTTCTGCCCATTACACTTGATCCCCTTGGTACTGAAGAACCTCCCGATCTCACTTTTAAAATCAATCAATGACCTGGTCACCACAGCCTTCTGTTGCTGTGAGTTACATAGATTCATCACTCGCTTGTTGAAGAGATTTCTCCTTATCCCCAATATAAAAAGTTTTCCCTCTACTCTAATGTGGTGTCCTTGGTGCGAGTCTCGCCTAACAATGGAAACATCTTCCTAACATCTATTCTGTGCAGGCCATTCAGTATTCTGTATGTTGCAATTAGATACCCCCATCGTTCTTAACTCAATCGAATACAGACGAACAGTCCTCAAATGTTCCTCATACGTTCAGTTTTTCCTTGCTGACATCATTCTTGTGAACCGCCTCTGACTATGCTCCAAGGCCAATATATGATTTCTGTGATATGGTGCAAAAAACGGCGCAGAATGTTCCAGATGTTGTCTGGCCAGAGACTTATGGAGCTTTGGAAGTTCGGAACTACGGCCTTGATTTTATATTCAAGTCTTTTCGAAATAAATGCCATTTTTGCCTTTGCCTTCCTAACTTCTGAATTAACCTTCAAATTTACCTTGAGGGAATTCTGGAGGGAAGTCTCTTTGCACTTCAGAATTCTGAACTTTCTCCCCATTTAAAAAATAATCTATGCCTCTTTTCTTCTTTCCAATGTAAATGACCTCGTACTCGCCCATGTTGTACTACACCTGTCATTTGTTTGTCCACTCTCCTAACCTGCCCAAATCCTTCAAAATCTTTCCCCGCCTTCTCAATGCTGTGTCTTTCTATCTATCTCTGCATCGTTTTAAAAGTTCGCCAGGATATTCTCAGTTTCTTTTCCAGGTCATTAATCTTTAAAGTGAATAGTTGTTGTTCTAACACAGCCATCTGGAACACAACTTGTCAACAGCTGCCATCCTGAAAAGTACGTTTTTTTCCCCATTGTCTGATCTCTGCCAGACAACAAAGCTTCTATCCATGTTAGCACCTTGCTTCTGACATCATGGAACTTACCTTAATCATAGGACTCCTGTCGGCACATTGATCAAGGTCCTCTTGAAATCCAGGCAGGTAACACTCATTGGTTTTCCTTGGTCTAACCCGCTCGTTACTCTCTCAAATACTTTCAGCAGATTTATCCGTCAAGATCTCCCTTTGATGAAATCATGTTGACTATGCCATACTTTACCATACACTTCCAAGTATTTGGAAATCTCATCTCTCACATTGGATTCAAAGATCTGACCCACAACCGAGGTTTGGATAATTGATCTATAATTTCCCCACATTAACGTTTTACCTGACGTCCTTAATCTAATGATTATTGAAAGATCAACATTAACACATTCATTACATCTTCAGTTCGCTCTCTTAAAATTCCGTCGTGTAATCCATAGGCCCAGGAGATGTATCCATCTTCAGACCATTCCGTGTTTCTTGCAGCTTCTCCTTGTTGATGGCCACCATAGTCAGTTCTGACCTTCAGTCTCTTGAATTTTCAGGATATTATTCGTGTCCTCCAGCAGAAGCACTGAAAAAAAAAATTGTACACTCCCTCAGACATGTCCATGTCTCCCATTACTGTCCCTCCAGTGTAATTTTCCAGCGGAAATAGAAATGCCCACTCTTGCCGTTTGTGTATTGAAACGCAATCTTACATTAGCTTATCTACAGATTGGAAACAGAACATTTGGCTCAACAAGTCCACACTGACCCTCCAAAGAGTAACTGACACGGACCCATTCACCTACATTTATCCATTACTAATGCACCAAACACTATGGGCAATTGGACATGGCCAATTCCCCCAAACTGTACAACTTTGGAATGTGGGAGGAAACCAGAGTGCCTGCACAAAACCAATGCAGACACTGGGGAATGTGCAAACGCCACAAATCCAGTTGCCCAAAGCGGAAATGGAGGCAACAGTGCATACCGCTGAACCACCGTGCTGCCCCTTGTCCCCTGGCTAGCTTACCATCATATTTAATCTTCTCCCTTCTTATTTACTCTTTTGTTGCCCTTTGTTGGTCTATGTAAACTTCCCAATCCTCTGGTTTCTCACTGCCCATCATCGCATGATCTTCTTTCTCCTTTGCTTTTCTGCTATCCCTGACTTCCCTCGACAGCCATGTTTGTCTCATCCTTCTTTTCCATGCTTAATTTTCCTGGGGATGAATGTCTGCTGTGTCTCCTGACTTACTCTGAGAAACCCTTGCCATAGATACGTAGAGTCCTCCAGAATGGAGCTCTTCGGGCCAAACTCGCCCACAGCGACCAAAGTAAACCTCCACGACATTTTTGCATTTCCCTGAATTTGGTCCATAGCCTTCTACTCTTATCCTCTGCACGTATTTCTCTAAATATCCTTGAAAAGATGTTGATGAGCACTTTAATCACTTCTGCTGAAAGATCATGCATATGTTTAATACTCTCCTGTGCAAAAACAAAACCCTCGGGTTCCATTTTATTTTTTCCCTTCTAACCTTAAACTGATGCCCTCTAATCCTCGTTTCCCGACCCTCGGAAAACGACTGAATACAATCACTCCATCCATAACTTTCATGATTGTAAGCAGTCTATATGATGCCCCCTCAGTCTCCTGTCGTCATTAGAAAAAAAGTCCCACCTTGTCCAATCTCTCCCTATAACTCAGGCTGTTGAATCCTCGCAACATCCTTGGCAACATATTCTGCACTCTTCCGAGGTTACTATTGTCCTTACTCTCATAAGGTGACTAAAACTGGAACACAATATTCTACGTGTGGCAATATCAACGTCCTGTATATCTGACTGATACCGTCCCAACTTCTACACTCAATGCCCTGACTAATGAAGGCCAGTGAAGCAAAACCGTTCTTCAATGACCTGTCTTCCTGTGACTCCACTTTGGGAGAACTTTGAACCCGAATTCCAAGATCCATCTGTTGCACGACACCTCTTTATGCTTGCCCATTAACCATAAAACTCTTAATTTGGTTTGTCTATCCGAAATGAAAGATGTCACACTGTATTAAATTTCATTTTCTCTTTCTCGGTCTACTTTCCCGGTTCATCAAGCTCCTGTGGAAATTTGTGACAAGTTTCTCATCTGCGATCTTACTGATCATGCTTGCATATTCCCATCCAAGACATTGGCATAGATTTTAAAAATGGGCTTAGCTCTGACCCCTGAGGCACACCCGTATTCGCAAGCCTCCAATCTGACAGCTATTATCCTCTGCTTCCTACAGTTATGCCAATTGTGAATCCAATTTTTAGCTTCCCTTGGATCCCATGTGATCAAACCTGCCATTGCTTGCCCACTATCGTTTCTGCTAGGCTCTTCTCTCCGTTGATTCTAAATAACTCGTCCCTCGTGCCTCCATCGTCGCCTTTATTCAGCTGTCATACCATTACCTCTGATTCTATCTTCTCCCTCTCACGTTGCAGTTAAAAATTGCAATACAAGCTGCTCGAAAAATCCGTCTCATAGGCATTTTACAAATTACTTCTTTTTCAATCGAATATCAAGCTGATTTTTCAAATCGACATGCAAATTGAAATACCCCATGATCACTATACGTTTGCCTTTCTTACATATATTTTCAGTCTCCAGGTGTGCCGTGCACCCATCCTCAGACAACAGAACACGGAATGTACATGACTCCAACTGCGTTCTTTTTAACCTTTTTGGTCCATCAATTCTACACACAGAGATTCGATGACGTCTGACATGAATTCGTTTCTTAACATTAACATAGAGTATCTCTGCAAGTGAAAAATATAGTTTATGTTTTTTGGTGTTATTATATTACATCACACATTCTTACAATGAACACCATCTAACTATTTCTGCTATTGAACATTTCTGTTATTATTATCCCTCCATATACTCCAAACTATTTTATGTTTCATCAACTATCGATAGATTGTGTTTTGCCTCCTCCTCGAATTTATTATTATAGACAGTAATTAACGAACGTCCAAAGGTGGATGGTTGTGTTCATACACTAATGATATCTTTACAAACAGATAATTTAATTTCTTACTGATAAGGCAACCCACCCCTCTGCCCACTTTTTCGAAAACATGTATTTCGTTGCATTTTCACCCCCATTTGTGATCCCCTTGCTGCTACGTCTCCCTGATACCGACCACGTGTTACCTGCCAATTTCGATCTGTGCCACGATCTCATTTACCTTATTCTGAAAACTGCGTGCATTGAGATACGACAACATCAGTCATGCAGGAACCGGACTTCGTTTTTCATTGTCATTTGTTTTTCCACTGTTTTTGTAGTTTGTTTTCTCACCCTTTCCATGCAATATCTATCTGTGCTGGAGATGTAAATAACCTCTTCGGAGTTCTGCACTCTTACATCCTCGTTTAATACAGAATTTCTAATTTCCCCCATAACTGAACTACACACCCGTTTTTCGTTTGAAACAATGTCCAAAGCCAGAGTTATTTGAACTTCTAGCACATTGGTCACTGTATGGTCAAAGTTAAGATCATCCCATCGGAACCTTCCCTTCTTACCCAGTACTGGTGCCAATGTCGCAAGACGTCATATCCTTTTTGCCCACACCATTCTTTGATCCAAGCATTTACTTAATTTCATTGAGCCTGTGCCAATTCGCTCGTGGGTTCTGTAGTAATCCAGGGAACAATACCATTTTGGTTTTGCTTTTTTAAAATTTAGCTCCAAGCTTTTCGTCCCCCTTTTTCAATGCCTCTGCCCTCGTTTTATCTGTGTCATTTGTCCTGATGTGCGCCTGAAGCACTGCATCTTTACCCTCCCATAGAAAGTTCCACTAGAAACTAGAAAAGATATCCCGAACATGCGGAGATAACACAATCTTCGGGACGATTCGTTGTGGTCACAGAGAACACAGTCTATGACTCTTCTTTAACGCAATGATCAGCCTAGTAAATTGACCAAGATTCTTGATGGACCTGTATGTTAAACTTTTGAATTCCATGCACAGCTAAACCCAGATTTTATGTTCTGCTATTTTGTTTAGAGTATCTCTGCAAGTGAAAAATACAGTTTGTGTGTTTGGTGTTATTATATGACATCACACATTCTTACAATGAACACCATCTAACTATTTCTGCTATTGAAGATTTTTTTTATTATTATCCCTCTGTGAACTCCAACCTATTTTATGTTTCATCAACTATCGATAGATTGTGTTTTGCCTCCTCCTCCAATTAATTATGATAGAGAGTAATTAACGAACGTCCAAAGGTGGATGGTTGTGGTAATACACTAATACCATCTTTACAAACAGATAAACACCGTTTGACTCACTCTATTGTACCAATCCACATGTTGAATCTCTGACAAAAACCCACAAGCATCGTGCTTCTGCAATACACATTTGATGTAGTAGACTACCAGTCGTTTAACAAAACTAAATACACAGTCTTACAGTTTGATTTTTGTCACCGCTTGATATATCCTCAAACAATGTTTGTCAGACACAATTTAATTTTCAGAAGAGGAGGTTGACTTTTGAATACATTCATTTTTTTAAGTGTCCTGCTGTGCATTTTCTCTTATAATAAACTCAGTTTCCTCATCATAGATATGAGACAATCAGGCCTATAGGTTTCAGCATTTGTCTTGCCTGCCTGCTTGAAGATGGCAGTCACATTCGCAATTTTTGAATCTACTGCAAACCTCCAGGTGTTTTGTGGGAACAGACCAACAGTTGCTTATGGACAGTCTGTTTCTCTTCTGATGCTTTTCTCAAACAGATACACCACGAAAATAAGTCTTGTCGCAAGATCTTTCCTGTTCTTAAGAGCTGTAAATACATTGGGTTGTTTCTCTATCTCACCAAAAAGACCATTAATGCAAAATAATTACTTAAATTATCTGCTATCACCTTAACTCCTGTGTAAAATTCCGCATTCTCAATTTACTAGTTTCACTGTTGTGGTTCTGTTCGCCGAGCTGGGAATTTATCTTGCAAACGTTTCGTCCTCTATCTAGGTGACATCCTCAGTGCTTGGGAGCCTCCTGTGAAGCGCTTCTGTGCTGTTTATTCTGGCATTTATAGTGGCCTGTCTCTGCCTCTTCCGGTTGTCAGTTCGAGCTGTCCACTGTAGTAGCCGGTATATTGGGTCCAGGTCGATGTGTTTGTTGATAGAGTCTGTGGATGAGTGCCATGCCTCTAGGAATTCCCTGGCTGTTCTCTGTTTGGCTTGCCCTATAATGGTAGTGTTGTCCCAGTCGAATTCATGTTGCTTGTCGTCTATGTGTGTGGCTACGAAGGATAGCTGGTCGTGTCGTTTCGTGGAGAGTTGGTGTTCGTGTATACGGATCGTTAACTGTCTTCCTGTTTGTCCGATGTAGTATTTTGTGCAGTCCTTGCATGGGATTTTGTACACTCCATTAGTTTTGCTCATGTTGGGTATCGGGTCCTTTGTTCTGGTGAGTTGTTGTCTGAGCGTGACTGTTGGTTTGTGTGCTGTTATGAGTCCTAGTGGTCGCAGTAGTCTGGCTGTTTGTTCAGAAATGGTCCTGATGTATGGTAGTGTGGCTAGTCCTTTGGGTTGCGGCATGTCCTCGTTCCGTTGTCTCTCCCTTAGGCATCTGTTGATGAAATTGCGAGGGTATCCGTTATTGGTGAATACTTTGTATAGGTGTTCCTCTTCCTCTTTTTGTAGTTCTGGTGTGCTGCAGTGTGTTGTGGCCCTTTTGAATAGTGTCCTGATGCAACTTCGTTTGTGTGTGTTGTGGTGGTTGCTTTCATAGTTTAGGACTTGGTCTGTGTTTGTGGCTTTCCAGTAAACCTTTGTGGTGAATTCTCCGTTCGGTATTTTCTGTACCATCACGTCTAGGAATGGGAGTTGGTTGTCCTTTGCTTCCTCTCTAGTGATTCGGATTCCTGTGAGTGTGGCGTTGATGATCTGGTGTGTGTTCTCTATTTCTGTGTTTTTAATTATTACAAAGGTGTCATCCACGTATCTGACCCAGAGTTTGGGTTGGATTTGTGGTAAGACTGTTTGTTCTAACCTTTGCATGACTGCTTCTGCTATGAGTCCAGAGATCGGTGAGCCCATGGGTGTTCCGTTGATTTGTTCGCATATTTGGTTTTTGAGAGGAAGAAAAGGACAACAAACTCCCATTCCTAGACGTGATGGTACAGAGAACAACGAACGGAGAATTCACCACAAAGGTTTACTGGAAAGCCACAAACACAGACCAAGTCCTAAACTATGAAAGCAACCACCCCAACACACATAAACGAAGTTGCATCAGGACACTATTCAAAAGGGCCACAACACACTGCAGCACACCAGAACTACAAAAAGAGGAAGAGGAACACCTATACAAAGTATTCACCAAAAACGGATACCCTCGCAATTTCATCAACAGATGCCTAAGGGAGAGACAACGGAACGAGGACATGCCGCAACCCAAAGGACTAGCCACACTACCATACATCAGGAGCATTTCTGAACAAACAGCCAGACTACTGCGACCACGAGGACTCATAACAGCACACAAACCAACAGCCACGCTCAGACAACAACTCACCAGAACAAAGGACCCGATACCCAACATGAGCAAAACTAATGGAGTGTACAAAATCCCATGCAAGGACTGCACAAAACACTACATCGGACAAACAGGAAGACAGTTAACGATCCGTATGCACGAACACCAACTAGCCACGAAACGACACGACCAGCTATCCTTCGTAGCCACACACACAGACGACTAGCAACATGAATTCGACTGGGACAACACTACCGTTATAGGGCAAGCCAAACAGAGAACAGCCAGGGAATTCCTAGAGGTATGGCACTCATCCACAGACTCTATCAACAAACACATCGAACTGGACCCAATATACCGGCCACTACAGCGGACAGCTCGAACTGACAACTGGAAGCGGCAGAGACAGGGCACTGTAAATGCCAGAATAAACAGCACAGAAGTGCTTCATAGGAGGCTCCCAAGCACTGAGGTTGTCACCTAGACAGGGGATGAAACGTTTGCAAGACAAATTACCAGCTCGGCGAACAGAACCACAACAACGAGCACCCGAGCTAGAAATCTTCTCCGAAACATTCAATTACTAGTTTCACAAATAGATTTGAGCGACTCTGATGCATTTTTATTTGGGCACATGCAACCACACGCTATTTCTCCTGATACCACTTTGCAATTTAATTTCCAATCAATTTCCTCCCCCTTTATTCGCTTTACATCAGTCAAGAGTTAGATCATAAAATAAAACAATCTTCCGGCGTACCAGCAGTTGTCATGATGACATGTGTCTCTGTTTTTCCATTGGGTACCAACGTTAATGCCAAATGTTCACCATGAATGTTTTATTGTTTCATCAATTTCTTTTTGTAATTTATTATTGTTATAAAATATGTGACCAACATTTGCCGCCGTTCGTCCCTTAGTCCACTTTGCCAGGTCACTTTAATCAACAATTAATACAAAATTGCTGATTAGACGCCTGGAGATTGGGCTTCCTCATGTAGGTAAACAGTTGATCAACTGACAGTGCCGAATACAGTCTTTCAATGGATAGGCACGAAACAACTTATATACACGCGGGTCAAAGTTGCTCAAATGCCCTGTCCAACATGGGGCACCAAGTATGAGACACTCGGAACTGAAAGACAATACAAATAAAAACATTTTGGAATCACCAACACTACAGTCAGTTAAAATCATGGTCAATGAGAGAATCAGAGGCAAATACAATTGCTTTTAACAGAGATTTGGACACCGCTGGCAGGGAAAAGGTCTGAGGAACATACGAAAAACAATTTGGGTGGCAGACTAATTGGATAAGTAATGCCATAGAGGGACCCATATAATTGAAATCAAGAAAATGGGGTTTTAGCACACCAGAAGTCAGTATAGGTAACGATTACAGGATTATGGGTGAACCAGACAGTGTGTGAACCAGTGAGTAGTGATAGGTGAATGGTCAGTGTAGGTCAGTTATTTTAGGGTTGATTGTTGTACGGCCAGTGTAGATTACTGAGTAAACAGGTGATGTGTGAATGGGACAGTGTCGGTCAGTGAGAACCGCAACCGCGGGTGAATGGATCTCAGACTGAGTTGACGGACGGACAGCAGCATTGTGTATCATTTGAAGTTTATGGAAGTATGAAGCAGTTATTGGAAAACCTAACTCTGGAGCTATTAATGACTTGGATGAAGATTTCAGCAAGAAAGAGCTGAGGCACAGGCAAAGATGGAGGAGTGAACAGAAGTATAAATAGATGGAAATATTGGTGATGAAATTGAAAATTGTTAAGAAACGCTTTTCAATGAAAGATAGATTGCTGAGGTTTTACATTAACTAGCTCACACGTGACAAAGGCTTGTGTGATCAGAGCGGAATAATTCTGCCGACACATTGATTCTCCTGCTCTGCGCATGCTGCCTGACCTGCTGTGCTTTTCCAGCATCACACTTATGACGCCTATGTTTTAACAACGTACTCTGTACTGATTAGTGCAGAAAACTTCTATGGAGCCTGAGAGTGCAGTAGAAATGAATTTATATGATGAGGACATACCATTTATTCTATCATTCACAATTTGGACAATATCATAAATTCCATCAGATTAATCATTCAACATGGCACATCCTGAGCAATGCACAGATCACAGCTAAAACCTCATTGTCTCTGTGTGTGGGGAATTGAACATTAGGGTAAAGATGCTACACTACAGTTTTACAAGATATTCATGAAATTACATCATGAATCCTATGTGCAGATTTGTTCAGTACAATTGTTTTGTAAATAACTCGGAGGTAGCCCAGAGGACGTTTACCCAGTTGGTGTCTCGGATGAACACGTCTCATGAGGAAAGTTGGCAATCTGACCTTATTTCCAGCATTCTCCTGAGGATTGAGGAATGAATGTCTGAGTTACTACTCACAATGCATGTCTGAAAATTATGCTGAAGCTTGTTGGTGGGTCCACTCACATTGTTTTAAAACTATCGATTATATTTTAAGGACAGAGATGTATTTGATATAATTTATGAACACTTCATTACAGAACATAACAAAAATCAGCGTACCATCCAACAGTATGCTTTTCAGCCTCTCGGAGATTACCCTGTTTTAATAGGATCATAGCTGATCTCATTGTAATGTTGAATTCCTGCCTATTCTTGATAATCTTTCCATTCTTGCTGGCCTGTAACCTATTTGCCATTGAGTTGAAAAAAAAATGTAGGACTTTGCATCCCCCACATTTTCAGACAGAGAATGGCAAAGTCTCATCAACTGCAGAAAGGGTAGCAAATCGCTGTTTAGAGTGAGCCTGATATAAACTCGTGAACCATAGGTCTGGATTCACACATAAAATAAAGTATTCTATGCAATATTACTCTGTCAGGATCCCACAGAATTTTTCTCAAATTTTAAACCAAAGCAGCACATTCAGCTGATCAGGTCTGATCTGCCATTCAGTGCCTTAATAGCTGATTTGGTAATCCTCAAATCCATATGCTTGCTGTATTCCCATAGCCATCGATTCCATACAGATGAAAAACTTGCCCTGCAATGGCCCTCAATATACTAACTGTTAGAATTTATACACTTCAGTAACACATTATCCTGTGAGGGAAGAATTCCTCCACGTCCCTATCATAAAAAAAAATATCCCTTAGACTGAGCTATGCCCTCTGGTTCTGACTCTCCTGCAAACAGAAATAACGTTTTTTTTGGCAATTAACCCGTCAAGTTAAACATTTTTTCATAACTCTTTCTTCTCATTTTTCCAGACTGCAGTGAGTGCATATGTAAACAACTCAACCTCACTTCATAATAAAACACTTCAATTCTCGGGATAAGTTTTGTGAAACCTCTCTCACCTGCTTCCATTGCATCTGTCCTATCCTGAGAACAGGGGTGTAGAACCTTTCATATTATTGCAGGCGCGGTCTGCATGGAAAATTATATGTGTTTCGATTGATATGTAGACATCAGCGTGTTTGAAATAATTGCCATCAGTAATTTGCATTCCCTATAACCTGTGAAGTTTTCTGTTGGTCTATACAGGAACTGAAGTTCTACTTTGCAGTGGCTTTCTCGAATCTTTCTTAAGTAAATCATAATCAGTTGCTCCGTTTTTATTGAAGTCAGTTCATCATCACAAACTTTCCATTTTTCTGTGTCAGTTGCCAGGTTTGTGCACAATCACTTAATCTATTGCATCCCATTATAAATTCCTTGCATCATCCTCACCATTTCCCTTCCCAGTTCTGTGTGTGTCACTTAAAAATATGGAGTTTTTGTTTTCACTTTTATCACTCAAGTCATTGTGTTGGAATTAATTATGTCGCCAGAACTGATCCCTGTTTCACCGAACTAGTTGCAGGTCGTCATAGAAATAAAAATGCTCCCGAAATGCCTCGCTGCCTATTCTCAAATCTTTTGTGCAGATAAACTTTAATCTATTAAACTGTAAACTCACACAGCCACAGCGAGGATTTCCCATGCTATTGCCATTATTATGCTTTTAAATCCGCCTCTAACTGACTGAAGTAATCTGCACCAAGTGCTTGGCACCACTGAAACATTACCCCTGCTTCTAAATTCTGTGGGCAGACGGCATTTAAACTGATGGATTCGACAAAAAGTGAGGCATGCTGGGAAACTGAGCCGAGTTTTGACCAAAGTGACCGTGCTAATAAACACGCTGCAGAAACCACACAACCTGCGGCGACAGACAGCATGTAGTTGACGAAAGAGCTGCAGATCATACAATTTCACTTGAATTTCAATCGACGGAATTAAACTGAATGACATGCCCAGATCACTCACAATATGGAGTTGCTTACCGGAAACAGGGGCAACTCACACGCGTTTCGGAGAGTGCTCCCTAACCTGTGTGCACAAGGACCATCCTGCTATCTCCTGTCAACTCCTGTTTGGGTCCATTTAATCAAAGTAATCAAGCTCTGATCAATGGATTGGATGATCGGGACAACCCTCCCAAAAGGGCTCAAAGACTTCTTTGGACAAGAATCACTGCAGCCCCACCCACAGGAGCGGCAACTCCCGATCAACAACCGTGAAGAAAAGGCAACCCTGGGACTACGGGAAGAAGACTCGGCAATCATCTGCACGTGGGTCAAGGCCACGATCGAAGGTATTGGAGCATCCAGAGTTAAGATAAACCACAAGGTAGTTGATCAGATTTATAGCATAATTTGTTAGTTTGGAATGTATTTTATTATAATAATATTATTTGTGTTAAACAAATGAGTATTATCAGTCATTACTATTACCTGTCAACTCACAGTTTGTTCACTTAACAAGAGTTTGAACGCACTATGTGGCAGGCGCAACCGTTCAGTTCTGTAACCGTTCCCCACTATTCTTGATTCAATTATTCTGCATTCCACATATGAGGACTCCTAGATTCCTCTGCAACTCATAATCTGTCATTTCTCGTCATTTTGATAATTACAACATTTTAAATTTTGTGCTAATGGACAATTTTACGTTAACCCGCCTTTATCCATTTGCCCATATTGTGGTTCACTTACCTGACCCATAGTTACCATGTTAAAAACAGCACAGATGATGGAGGTGAAGTATTCGTGACCAAATAAGGTTAAGGGTTATATATTCTGGTTAACAAGAAGGTCACCCATATTTGAGGGTATAGGAGATGCTGATTACAAATCAGAATTGGATCAGTCATGATCTTGTGGAATGGTAGAACTGGAAGGGCCAAATGGACCACTTCAGCTCCCAGTCTCTGTGCATGTTCCTGACGAAGTGCTATCTGGACGACCTCCTTTTCATCAATGTTGTATTCATGCTATTCCGCATAATTACTTGTTATGGAATCGGTATGGTTCACTGAGGTTCTTTACACAGCACCTTCTCAATCTACAAACACGTCTACCCAGAAGTATAAGTGCAGCAAATACTTGGGAACACCGTCACGTGCAAGATCCCCTCCAAACCACTTGCCATCCTGACTTGAAATTATATCACCCTCCTTCAGGTTTGCAGGATCAAAATCCTGGGTCTCCCGCTGAACGATATTCAGGTTCCACAAAACCAACGGGACTGCAGCAGATCATTCAGAAACCGACTACCATCTCATCCAGTCGACTTGGAATTGACAATAAATCTGGCCCAGACAATAACACCAACATCTCATGGACGTATGCAACTCAATGCAAGGTATTCAGTTCAATTGCATTTTGCAAGACGTTCTGTCAAACGCACATGAAAATAAAAACAATGTGGGTCCCTCGCCCGGAAGTGATGACCTCTACCACCTAATGAATTTAGAGGTTAACAGCATCATGGCATTTAATGGAAATGTCAACAAAGCCTGCCGTGAAAGTTCTTGGTTATATACGTTGAACAAAACTATGACCTTCATGGCCAATGTGAGCATAGTTCTCATCCTGGTGTGACACGCAAAATTTGTTAAATGTGAGGCACAACATTTTGACACGGCTTCATATTTGAACCATGCTTGCCTCTCCCTGTGTTCTTGGTTTACTAATTTGTTGGGAAAGTCTTCCTCGAAAACTCAAGGTTTGTGAGATAAGTGCAACCCGCCTCAGCTCCCTGACCTCCCCAAACTCATCTTCTTTCCTCTTCACAGACCTTCTCCTACCTGTGGTCTTTCCTCAGTTTGTCAGTGACACTGCAGATCCTCACCGAATCTCAAGTACAACTGTGAGCAAAATTTCACAGCACCTGCATCAACTTTCCAAATCGAGTCCCCATCACGTTCCACAAATGCAAAGGTTTCCTCCTCGGTGTTGATCAGAACACTCTCCTTTCCAGTCGTTTAGGTATTCTGGTTATTCACTATTCTAACATAACACTGTCAGATGTCCAAATAATCTCAGCAAACTGCAAGATGGATGCTTCGTCTCCCCGGAGAAATAGCTGATAGTGTAATTCATACCATTGTCTGAAGATCAGAATCACTACCAATGGTAACCGCCAAACTGAGTTGGAGAAACAGAGAGAAGCGAATGAGGTATATATGCAAATGGAAAAGGATTTTCAGGACAAAATTGTGATAACAGAGGAAAGGGACTCATCTTTGTTGAAGCAATCTTTTGTTATATGTGTATTGCACGTAAAAACAGATCTAGGGAACTTTCCTGATTTTCCCTGAATTGCGTGTCTTGCTCGGCCATTCTCGAGCACAGTTCAGAACGATTAACGTTCCTATTGTTGTGGAGTCGCGCGCAGAACAGACTTAGCAAGGAAAGAAATATCCTGCACCAAACGAACATAACCGTAGTCGGATGAGGAAAACAAAATCACTAAAATATACCCGTGGTATTGGTGAACATGTATTTGATGCAAATTACAACAGCTGCAAAGGAATGGGGTGGACTTCCACTCATGAGCCTGGGGATCTGGGTTTCAAGTACAGCAACACTACGGCAATCTCATGTCATCCCAGGATATCAACTTGTGTCGACCGCAGAGCAGGAAACATTTCTGATTGAATTAGTTACAGTTTAGAATTGTACGTGGAAGAGAATTGGAATACGGAAATTTGAATTTAAGAAGCGTATAGATTCAGTATCGACAGTCAGACTGACGTGAAGACAAGGGGTTTTGTGGAGTTGATTGTGCTCGTAGTTTGAGACAAAAATAAAGGTCACTCTGGGGTTTGTTTATCAGTTTGTTTCATCCTTAGATATTGGTTTTAAAGATAGTTGACGAAAACATAGAGTTTACTGATGGAAATTGCAGCAGTTGTTTCAATCCTTTCATAATTTAACTAACTAGAATGCTATTCATAATAAATATAGTTTATAGTGTTAATGTTCAGATAGACTTACCAGGAACACCAACAATAGCGAGGGCGGGATAGAATCCAGCTTGAATCAACCAAAGTGCAGCTCGTATCCGCAATTCTAACCGGAGCCAGTCTTGTGAAAGCCAGTGAAGACCCAAGGATAAACTCCGGCCATTTGTTATTTCTTTCAAGTCCATTTTTCTCAGTTTCCGACGTCTGCTCTCCTTTACTCTGGAGATGTTGATCCCTGCGAGTGTCGAAAGTAATGGCCCCGCTATCAGTATGGAATAACACATTGAAATGACTCCCTTATTAATACAAGAGAGAAACTCTCCAGTGGCACGGTTAGAAAATGAGATTAATTAAAGTCATTGAGTAAGCAGCTCCAGTTAACCCCTCTCAGTCTAACACCTATTCGATTACAGTCAAACACAATATTTACCCAGTTTGAATAGAATGCACTGCGGTCACTGAAGGAAGCATTTATGGATATGCTATCCTTGGTCATTATGGACCATCATCAAATTGATTTAGGAATTTTCAGAGAACAACATCGAGAAAAATATGTTGTTGCTCAGAAAACATAGGGGTTTTTTTGCGGAATGTAAAGCAAAATCGACAGAGAAACAGAAAAGCGTATCTTTTGAATTCCAGTCAATCCTTTGACGCAGGGAGCTGAAGTGCCTTTTTTTTGAGTTGGATGTGTTTCTAACTGTAGGTACATCAGAAGAAAAAGTGATCGATTGTAATTTAATTGTATTTGTTTACGAAGCAGAATGCCATTGACTAGATGGGAGTGAGAATCTGAACAAGGTATTGACAGAGAAAAAAACAGAAAAGGGTGGAGTAAAGGAACATGGCTGTTCCAATAGCATTCTCCAATCGGAACATTGGCAGGATGTAGATCTGGGCTAAGAAGCGGCAGATGTATTTCAATGTGGAAAGGTGTACAGTACTTAATTTTGCAAGGGCGAATTTGATTTATTATTACAGAGGTAAAGGCAGTATTCTTGGCAGTGTGAAGGAAAAGAGAGATCTTGGAATGCATGTCCATAGTTCTCTCAAAGTTGCTATCTGAGTTGACATGGTTGTTAAGAAGGTGTATGTTGCATTGGCTTGAATTAACAGGGGAATTGATTTTAGAGCTGCGCTTTGATGTTGCAGCTGCACAGAGCCGTGGTTACATCAAGTTTGGAATGTTGTGTTGAGTTCTGTTTGCCTCATTATTGGAAGGATTACAGATGGTTGAGAAGAGATTACTGGGAAGTAGTCTAGACTGGAGGGCATGTCTTGTGAAGAAAAGTTGAGGGAGCTAGGGTGTTTTCTTATTGGAGTGAAGAAGGGTGAGTGGTGACTTGTTGAAGATGTACAAGATGATGAGCGGCACAGATAGAGTGGATAGACCGAGAGGTTTTTCCTATGGTGGAAATGGCTATCATGAGGGGATATAATTTTAATTGTTTGGTGGAAGACTTAGGGAAGGTGTCAGAGGTGGGTAATTTACACAGAGAATGGTGATTGCGTGGAATGCACTGCGAGTTGTGGAACTAGAATCAGAAACTTTTGGGAAACGTAAGCGAATTTTGGATAGGCACAGGGACAATAGTACAATGAAAGTTATGGAAGTTAGCTTGATCTTTGAGTAGGATAAATTATCGGCACAAAATCGAGGTTCGAATGTACTCTACTGTGTTGTATTTTTCGAAGTTCTATAAACACTGCAATGTTCTACTGCATTGTAGAGGGTACTTGTGAGACTACATCAGATGGACTGTGTGCAGTTTCATCTACTTAAGTGAAACACAAAGAAATAATGGCTTTAGAAGCTGCACAGAGTAAATTATATGCACTCATTCCTGTGATGAAGTGCTTATCTTATCACAGTTTAGTTCACTTGGACTGAAATGAAACGTGATCTTATTGAACCATACTGACCTTGAGGAGACTGGATAGTCAGAATGATTAGTTTTTTTTCTTGTAAAGGGGCCCAAACACAGAGAAAATAGCATTTTCATGCAGCTATTACAAAACTTGAATCATGTAAAAACTTCTTGACCCACATACAATTAAGTAGCAATTCCATAATGGGGATATATATTGAACTGGCAACTTTTCGAGGCCGTTCATCTGATTTAGGTTGAGGTTGTGGAACAATTCTTACACGTTGGAACTCAGAGAGGGAGAATTATTTCCCTGCCTGAGAAGCAACAGCTCATTTCCCTCTCTCTTTCTTTCCAGCCACATGGATAAGCAGAGAAACCCAAAGTCATCTTTAACACTCTTGACGCATTTCTGCGGAGAACGCTTTAAAATCAAGCCACCACCTCCAGCAGACGTATTTCAGCCAAGTAGAACTGCTCATTGATGAGCATGCAGCACCTACATCTTGTGTGAGAAGTTATGCATCGTACCATCATCTGGTACAACCTGTTGCCTAGTCTTTGTCATGATTGAAACTTTCCCTCGTCGAACTGTTCCCATGTTAACAAGAAAGTGCTTTTGATGTTCAAAAGCAAAAACGATAGGCATATGGGAACAGCATTTGATGAAGTTGAATTGTTAGATTGTCTATAAATATGAAGGGGTTGGCTTGTCATAAACTGCTAAACACATGAAGCCTACATTCTTGACAGTTCTGCTTAATGGATACCTGGACTGTCAATTTATTGGTAAATTGTTGCCTTCATTCAACATTCCATCTGTAGAGCATTTCGTATATCTTTGGTTATGGAGGCTTGGCTAGGTAATAGTCTTGCTGTTATGAATAAATATGTAAGCATAGCAGACTTATTAGCGCTGAACCAGATAAGTCTGAGACCTATAATTTTGCCAAAGTCACCAACCTGGGTATGTTTAAAATTGGGGTGACTGACAGTGTAGTGGCACACGAAATGAATCAGTGACCCCTCTTCGAATTGAATACAGAATCATCGAGACAAGGTGGAAACATCCAGAACCTAATCATTTTGAACTTGCTCCACTATTCAATATGATCATTGGTGATGCTTTCTGACAACATCATATTCCTGCTTTCTTTCGATTACCGTTGATCAATGCAAGTACTTCCAAAAAGCCATTTCGTTATTGAAAACATTTAATATCTTAGCCTTTTTTTTCTCAGTGATAAAATCCTTTACCATCTTTCATAATATTAAAAACTGTTTCTGGACCGCACAAACATAGAAAGCATTCCCTTTGCATCCAATTCTGCAAAATGTGATCCATTTCCCACAGCGTTTTCCAACTGTTCTGCAAATCACACCTTCGATAGTAAACCCTCACAGTTTTCTCTGTGTTTATGTAAATTGGTCTGTCCTTCAGTCTTTATTTTCCTCTCCTTTTCATGCCAAATAGTGAAATGACATTTACAACACTCCAATCTGCAGGAAGGGCTTCACAGATGGATTGTTGAATGAAGGCAACAATTTACCTTGTATTTCCAGGTATTCATTCACCTGAACTATCAAGAATGTAGGCCTAATAAGTTCAGAAGTTTCTGACAAGCCAACCCTTCATATTAATAGACAGTCCTGTAAATCAACGTAGTCACATGCTGTTCCCACATTCCTATCTGTTTTGTTTTGAACAGCAACAAAGATAACGACCTGCGCTATGCTTTGTGAATCTCATTTTAAATATCGCCAGTCTTTTGGTTTTTGATATGAACGCACTCACATTATTTTCCAATTTTTGCTACCTTGCTGAATCGGTGCATTTCTTGTTTCATCAGTCTGATGTTATCAACCTAATTGTTCTCCCGTGTATCAGGTCGTACCCTGTATCATTTCGCCAAATTTTCAAGCATTCAGTTATTTTTCAAAATTATCTCGTTACCAGTACTAACGTATCCTTTGACAAGCTTCCACACAGGAGGCTGTGAAATAAGATAAGATCTCTTGGACACTGGGGCTAGGTACCAGCATGGATGGAGCATTGGCTGACTGGCAGAATACAGACAGCAGGGACAAAGAGGATTTTTTTCAAGGAAGGCAGATGGTGATTAGTGGCTTTCCACTGGAGTCAGTGTTGGGACCACAACTATTCACGGAAAATAATAACAGTATGGATAATTGAACTGATGACATTTTTGCAGATATGGCAATTGACAGAAAGATAGGTGTACAGACAGTTCGTGATGAGGAAGCAGGAAGTCTGCAGAAAGACTGGCATTTTGAGGAGGTGTTACCGACAGAAGATGCAGATTGAATGCAGTGTGGGAAAGTGCGAGGTAGCAACTTTAGTATGAAGAATGTAGATGCAGATGATTTTAAAAATGGGAAAGCTTTGGTAATGTGAAGTGCGATTGGACTTGGCAATTCGAACTGAGATTCTCTTATCGTTATCAACTAGAAGTTCTGAAGATAAAGCCAACTTTCTCTTCAAGATGGCAAAAATACAAGAGCAGGAATATACTGCTCAGGCCGCATAAGTCCATACTGAGACTGCAGATGGAATACCGTGAAACAATTTGCTCCCCATGCCTGAGAAAAGATGTGCTGGGTTTGCAGGACCGCCAGAGGGGATTTATAAGAATCATGGAAGTCTTGGATTTCAGGAACGATTGAAAAATCTGGGTTTGTACATTATGGATTTTGGAAGAATAACGGGAAGATCTGTTTGAAATATACATAATACTGAGAGGCCTTGATACAGTCACTGTAGGGAGGATGTTTTCACTATTGGAAGAGACTAGATGCAAGCAAACTCTCAGAGGGGAGGGACAATCTATTAGAAATGAAAGCTGAGTGAATTTCTGCAGCCTGTGGGTGGAAAACCTGTAGAACTAATTATCACAGAAGGCTGTGGAGGCAAAGTACTCGAATTAATTCCTAACTCGAGTATCGAGAAAGGGCACACATACAGACAGGACACTCAATTACAACAGTAAGCATCCCAAAGACGACAAACAAAACTGAGATAACCCAACGTGTAAACGAGCTTTAAGACACTGCGACGCCCAAGACCTCCACAAAACAGAAGAGGAACTACTACGTAGAGCATATAACCTAGCACATAGAACATTATAGCGTTGTACAGGACCTTCGGCCCCCGACTTTGCGCCGATCTGTGATACCAATCTGAACCCCATCTAACATATTCTATTCCATTATCCTCCATATGTGTAACCAATGATCATTTAAATGCCCTTAATTTTGGTGGGTCTACGACTGCTGCAGGCAGAGTGTTCCTCACCCTTAAGACAGTCTGAGTAAAGAAAGCAAATCTGACATCTGTCCTATATCTGACATCCCTCAGTCTAAAGCTGTGCCCGCTCCTGCTAGCCACCACTACCTGAGGGAAAAGGCTGTCTCCGCCCATGCGATCTAATCCTCCGATCATCTTTTATTTCTCTATTGTGTAATCATTTAACCTTCTCTTTAATGCAAACAGCCTCGATCCCTCAGCCTTTCCTCATAAGCTTTCCATCCATAACAGACAAAATCCTATGCAATCTCCTCTGCCCAATTTCCAATGCTTCCACTTCGTTCCTATAATGCCGTGACCAGAAATGTACACTATCCTCCAAGTACGGCAGCACCAGCGTTTTGTACAGTTGCAACATGACCTCCTGACTCCGACACTGAATCCCTCTAACAATAAAAGCTAACACACATCATGCGTTCTTCAGAACACTTCAACCTGGTGGCAATTTTCAGGAATCTATATGCATGCATATCGACACTACTAAGAATCTACTTGCAAACTGAACCACCTCACAGGTTTCTTCTTTAAACGCCATTTGCCACTTCTCAGCCCAGCTCTAAGGCTTAACTATTTCCCTCGGTAACCTCCAACCTCCTAAGTAATGTCCACAACTAAACCGACCTTAGTGTCACCCGCACATTTACCAATGCATCCTGTATGACCTCATCCAGGTCATAAACAAATTGGCAAGCAGCAGTAGCCCCTAAACACCCCTTGCTGTACATCACTTCTAATTGAATTGAAGGATGAACATTTTCCATCAACCACCAAAATGTGTCTTCTTTCAGTGAGCCACTTTTTGATCCAAGCAGCAAAATCACCCTCAGTGTCATGCCTCTGTATTTTCTGAAATAATCTACGATAGGGAACCTTATAAAACGCCTTGCTGAAGTCCATATACACCACATCCATCGTTTTACCCTCATGCACTGTTTGATCACCTTCTCACAGAACTCAATAAGTTTTGTCAGGCACGACCTACACATCACAAAACCGTGTTAATAACCCCGAATCAAATTATTCTTTTCCAAATGTTTATGTATCGTATCTCTAATAACCCTTTCCAACAGTTTACCCATAACCAAAGAAACGCTCACTGGTCTATAATTACCAAGGTTGTCTCTAGCCACTTATTGAAGAGGGGAATAACATTTGATTAATACAGTCTTCTGGCACTATTCCGGCAGACTATGAAAACATAAAGATCCAGCCAAAGTTCTGCAATCTCCCCCCTCTCTTCCCTGAGAATCCTATGATAAATCTCGTCCGGTGAGGGAAACTCATCTCTTTTTACGCTTTCCAGAATTGGTAACACATTCTTCTAACGAACCTCAATCCCGTTTCCCGAATAGCCTCTATCTCGGTATTCTCTTCGACAACATTATCATTTTAGAGTGTGAATTCCTACAAAAAAAATGCGCCTCTTCTAACTCCTGGGACTGCACACAAAGCTTCCCAATACTGTCCTTGACTGGCCCTAATCTTAGGAGGATGTGAGGACTGCAGATGATGGAGTGCCAGAGTGGAAATTGTCGTGCTGAAAAAAGCACAGCAGGCCAGGCAGCATCCGAGAAGAAAGGAGAATCGACGTTTCGGACATAAACGTCGATTCTCCTGCTCCTCGGATGCTGCCTGGCCTGCTGTGTTATTCCAGCACAACATTTTTCAACTCTGGGACTCCAGCATCTGCAGTCCTCAATTTCTCCTAGTTGATCTTAACCGACAGCGAATCCTCTTGCAAGGATGCCTTCCTTGAAGAAGCTCTCCTCCTCCGTCTACAATGATCTCAGTGAATCCCTCTCTCAGTGCACCCCCCACGTCACCTCCTCTGCCCTGCAGCTCTTCAGCCTTGGCTCATTCTCGAAGAAGGGCTTATGCCCGAAGCGTCGATTCTCCTGCTTCTCGAATGCTGCCTGGCCTGCTGTGTTTTTCCAGCACACATTTTTCAACTCTGGTCCTAATCTTAATATAGTCATTCCTTTATTGCTGACATAACTATAGAAAGCTACAGGGGTTTCCTTCATCCAATCTGCCAAAGACTTCTCGTGTCCCCTCCTTGCTCTGTTTGGCACTCCCTTTACGTCCTTTCTGGCTAATTTTAACTTTCAATCGTCCTAACTGAGCCATCACGTCTCATCTTTACATATGCTTCCTTCTCCTTCTTCACACGAGATTCAAGAACGTTAGTAAACCACAGATCCCTCACTTGACCATCTCCTCCCTACTTTACAGGTACAGACTTATCAAGGACACGCAGTATGTGTTGCTTGAACAAGATCCACATTTCAATTGTGCCCATCCCCTGCAATTTCTTTCCCCATTCTATTCATCCTTAATCTTGCCTAATCGCAGCATAGTTGACTTTCCTTCAGCTCTAACTGTTATCCTGTGGGAAATACCTGTCCCGTTCTATCGCGATAGTAAACATAACTGTATTGTGGTCACTACCACCTAAGTGCTCATCTGACTCCAAATATAACACTTGGCCAGATTCATGGTCCAGTACCTCACTCAATGTATCCTCGCCCTTTTTTGGCTGTCCACGTACCGTGTCAGAAACACATATGGGCATATTGGACGAAGCAAATGACCCATTTGAAGTACTCGATCTATCGTGATTCTAGTCAGTATTTGGAAAGTTACAGTCCACAACCACAACCACACTGCTACCTTCACTCTTTTCCAGAATCATCTTTGCTATCCTTCTTTCTACATTGATGGAAATGCTTCCTTTCCTGGTTCTAACGTCAGCCCATACAAACTCAGTGGACGAGTCCTCAAACGTCCTTTCTGCAGCCGCATTATTTTCCTTGACGGGCAATGTCACAAACGTCTCTCTTTTCCCAACTTCCCTGTTCGGACTGAAACGCCAAAACGCTGGAAGGTTCAACAATCTTTCCTGTCTGTGCTCTATGCGCCTCTCCAAATACTAAAAACTTCGATGTCCCAGGTAAAAGCCCATGCTGCAAGTTCACAAACCTGATTCTGGAAACACCTGGTGTTGAAGAGGACACACTTAAATCCAAATTCCTGCATGAAAATGCACTCTTGCATCCTTGAGGACGTACTTATGACAACACGATTCTCAACATTGTGGACGCTGGAGCTACAATTTAGGTTCCCATAGCCCTGGTGAAATAGTTTAAACCCTCCCGAAGGGCAAAGCTAAATTTCCCAAAATATATTGGCACTCCACTTTTTCAGGTGTACACCACCCTATTTGTTCAGGTCCCACCTCCCACAGAATGAGCCCCTATTATCCAGA
Organism: Chiloscyllium punctatum; assembly: GCF_047496795.1. NCBI lineage: Eukaryota > Metazoa > Chordata > Chondrichthyes > Orectolobiformes > Hemiscylliidae > Chiloscyllium > Chiloscyllium punctatum. The sequence continues at coordinate 65,015,664 of NC_092773.1, forward strand.
TATCCAAATCCATCCAGCCTGCACTATCCCTGTAGCCATGTCTTCAACTCTTCTCTTTCCCTATTCCTCTCCTTGCGAGCATGCTGAACTGATAATAAACCAGGGAAAAAAAAGCTCTGTTTTTATTGTGTCACGAAGGTTCCACCGAGCTCCTTGAATTTCTGACTTACATCCCATCCCTTTACCTACCAAAGTCGTTGCAATCCATGTGGTCAACGGTTTGGGGCTTCATTCCCTTCCTTAAGGATCCCGAAAAGACGTTCCCAGACATCACAAACCATGTGTAAGGCAACATTGCAACCGTGAGTCACTCTCGTTCCCACAGAATCTTCTACTTATCCGGCTAACTATGGAGTCCCCAATTACTAATGTTCTGCTCCTCTACTCCTTCCCTTCTGATCAACAGGACAGACTCTTTGCCAGAGACCTGTACCCCAGGACCTTCCCATGGTAATTACACCGCCTCCCAAAACAATATTCAAAAACGGCAACTTTGTTATTGAGGGAAACGTCACCGGATTTCCCCGCACAGTCTACCACATTCTTTCTATCGTCTGACTACAACCCATCGCCCTTTTACTTGCACCTGAGTTGTCAAAACCTCCCAGTAATTGCTCTCAATTATGCGTCAGCGTCCCAATTTTCCGTAGTTCATCCAGTTCCAACTCCAATTCCTTCACACGCTTTTCAAGGAGATGGAGTTGGGTGCAATTCCCGCAGAAGAATATCGTTGGGACACGAGTTGTGACCCTCATGAATGACAAAGCACAACTGATCGAACCTCCATTCTCACTGTTCTGAATTTCCATTGACAATATTAAAAATAAAACTAACAATCTTACTAATCCAGCGCACAGACCCTTTTTTTGGTTACAGGAGGATGATAGGTGGGAAACACTATACATAGTATTTGCTAATAATGAACACCCGAACAGCTTCATCCAAATCAAGAAGTCACTGTGCACCAGAAACCTCCATTAGAAATGTCTCAGGACTGACATCAAGACTCTTACGTGCACTGGGAATAATAACAGCCCACAAATCAACAGCCAAACTTTGCCAAATAATATCTGAGAGAAACGACACGACATGTGTTGTACACAATTTCATGCAGCGACAGCGAAAACAAAATGACGTTGAAAAAAACAGGCAGGACATTTACCACCAGAATAGATAAACATCGCCTTCTTGGCAAAACGACATGACTCGCTATCCCTCATCAATATACACTGATAATGAAGAACACCAGTTAAACTGCCTGTGGCCGTTTAACTCCGTGTGGCCTGGTTTTCCTCCACTGATTCAAAGAACTTAAAACGTCACAACACTGGAATTGTCCATTTGGCACTGCAAGACTGCAGCGACCATATCCTCCATCTAAGTCTGCCATCTCCGTTTGAAGGATCTGTATTCCTTTGTTCCGTGCCCATTCACGTATCTGTCTTGACAAAGGTTCAATTATGATATCGTTCCTAACCTTACCACCTCCGCTGGCAGCGCATTCCAGGAACAACCTACTCTCTGCATGAAGAAATGTCCACGCATATCTCCCCTAAACATTTCCCCCTTCGTTTGACATTGCGACGCCTGAGGTTTGAGTCCTTCAGGCTGGGAGAAAACGTGTCTTGCTATCCACCCTGACTACACCTGTCATGATTTTGTGGGACTCAATCTGGTCTCCCCTCAACCGCCTAATTTCCAATGAAAATACTCCTAATCTACTCAACCTCTCCTCATAACTGGCACCCTCCAAACCAGGAATAAACCTGGTGCACATCTCTGCACCCTCTCCAAAGCATCCACGTCCTTTTGGTAAGGTAGCAAGAAGAACTAGGTGCAGTTTCCAAATGTGGTCGAACAAAAGTCTTAGACAATGGTAACATGACCTGCCAAATCCTGTACTTAATTCCCCATCCGATGAAGGAGAGCATGCCGTATCCTTCTTGATGTCTCTACTGACATGCATTGAACTCCATCTGCCATTTCACTCCAATCTATCTATATTCTTCTGTATTCTCTAACATTCCCTTTCATTGTCTGCTACTCCAACAATCTTAGTGTCATCTGCAAACTTACTAATCAGGCAACTGACACTTTCCTACACTCAGTCCTTACATCTAATGAACTGCTTTGGGGTTTTTCTTATCCCTGTTCGCAAAGGAAATCTCATGACCTCTTTTAGCCCTCTTAATTCCTCATTTCAGATTGGTCCTACGTTCGCAATATACATCCATACACGGATCCCTGTGGGACAACTCTAGTCACAGGTCTACAGTTTGAGCAGCTACCTTCCATTCCTACTCTATTCCTCCTGTTGCTCAACCAGATCGCTATCAGTCCAGCTGGAATACCCTGGACTCCATGTGACGTAGCCCTCTTCATCAGTCTACCAAAGGGAAACTTGTCAAATGCCCGACTAAAGCCCATGTATATGACATCGACATCCCTTCCCTCATCAATCAAATTTGCCACAGCCTCAAAGAATTCTATTGGACTTGTAAGTCAAACCTTCCCTGCACAAAACCATGGAGCCTCTCACTCATGAGCCCATTTTCTTCCAAATGTGTGTGTGTGTGTGTGTGTGTGTGTGTGTGTCTATATATGTATATATATATAGAGAGAGAGAGATTATATATGTATATATCTCCATTGGTATTGTCTCCAGACGCTTCCCTAAACCTGACATCATGCTCATAGTTCTGTACTTATCTGGATTATCCCCGCTACCTGTATTAAACAAAGGAACAACATTAGTAAATTTGCTTTCCTTCGAGACCTCCCCCGTTTTCACTGATGCGCAAACGATTTCTGTCAAAGCATTAGTTATTTACTCTCGCAATTCCCTCATTAACCCGGGATAGAACACATTCGGTCCTGTTCACTAGTTCACCTTAATGTCTTTCAGAAAACACAATACATCCTCCTTCCTTCTGCCGTCTTGACGGAGATAAATCAAAAGTCTATCGCGAACGTCAACATCCAGCATGTTCCTCTCCTTGGTGAATACCAATGAAAAGTACTAAATAAGATCCCCACCCAGTTTCTCCGACTGTACGCATATCTTTCTTCCTTTGTACTTGAAAGGACCAACATTTTCCTTCGTCACCCACTCGGTCCTTATATGTGAATAAACTGTTTTGGGGTTTTTCTTAACGATGTTCGCAACTGAAATCTCATGACTTCTTTTCGCCCTCTTAAGTCCTCACTTCAGATTGGTTCAACCTTCCCAATATACATCCAAAACATCTTCCGACTTCAGCCGCTTAGACCTTGTGCATTCATTCTTTTCCCTCTGGGCGAGTTTCACAATTTCGCCTGTCACACGTGGCTCCCTAACCTTGCCATTGCTATCTCTCATTTTCGCCAGAACATACCTCACCTGAACTCTAATCAACCCCGCGTCAAAAGCCTCCCACATATTGAATGTGTACTTCTCTTCAAATAGCTGCTCCCAATCTACATTTCCCAGCACCTGCCGAATTTTGCTGTAGTTGTCCTTCCCCCAAATTAGTACTCTTCATTTAGGACCACTCTTTTCTTTGTCCATGAGTATCCTAAAACATATGGAATTTTGATCACTCTCCCAAAGTAATCCCCCATTGAAGTGTCAACCACCTGGCCGGTTCCATTTCCTACACTAGGTCCAGCATGGCCCCTTGACGAGTTGGACCAGTTCCATACTGCCCTAAAATACACTGCTGATTGCTCCTTACAAATTCTACACCATCTAATCCTCTAACACAAATTGAATCCCACTCAATGTTTGGAAAATTAAAATCTCTTTTCACCACCACTCTGATGCTCCTACATCTTTCCATAATCCGATTACACCTTTGTACCGTCATCTCATGCTCGCTGTGGGGGAGCCTGTAGTACAGCACCAAGATTGTAGCCGCACCCTTCCTATTTCACAGTTCTGCCAATATTGTCTCATGTTCGAATCCTCCATATTGCCCTTCTTCAGCACATCCTTCTTATCTGCTTTGACCAGAAATGCGACTTCTCCATCCCTTTTGTCTCCCTCTCGAACCTGCCTGTAGCATCGATATCATGGGTCACTTAGTTGCCAATCATGCCCTTTCCTCAACAAAGTCTCAGTAATATCAATAATATCTTACTCCCAAGCATTAATCTAAACCCTGAGTTCATCTGCCTTATCTTCTATACTTATATGCATAAAAACAAATGCACAACAGACCATCAGTCACTCTGCGTTCATTGATCGCTTTCTGCATACACTTTCCCTTAGACACGCTGACTTCATTTTCCTGTGCCTTACGGGCTTTAATTACTACCTTCTTACTGTCCAGTAACCTATACATTTAGTCCCCAGCCCGCTGCCACATTAATTTAAAACCTTCCCAACAGCATTAGCAAAAGTACCCCAAGGGCATTAGTTCCAGTCCGGCCCAGCTGTCGAACATCCAATTTGCAATAACCCCACATCCCACAGAACCGTTCATATTGTCCAAAAAATCTGAACGCCACCCTCTTGCGCCACCTCTCAAATCACACATTCATCCTGAATATTCGATTATTCCTACACTGATTCATACGGAGTACTGGTTTTCAAACCTGAGATTACTACCTCTGAGGTCCGACTTCTTATCTTGGCTCCAAATTCCATAAATTCTTCGTGTAGGTTCTCATCCCCCTTATTACCTATATCGTTGGGGTCTACATGCGCCACGACATCTGGATTTTCACACTTCCTTTTGAAACATTTCTGCAGTCGATCCAAAACAGTCCTGAGGCTCTCACCTGTGAGTCAACATGCCATTCAGAAGCCTAGATTTTGACGTCAGAAAAATGTATCCTGCTCCCTGACAATTGCATCGCCTCTGACTATAGCCTTTCCATTTTTTTCCCAACCTTCTGTATAGCAGACAGCCAATATGCCATGAATTTGGCTAATGCTACCTTCCCCTCGTAAGTCATTTCCCCAACAGTGTCCAAACGGTTTCCCTGTTTGAAAGGGAGATGACCGCAGGAGACATCCATACTGACGTTCTATTCTCTCTCTGCTTTTTGATCATCAGTTCCCTTTCTCACTCGGTAATCCAAGTCTGCTATTCCTGACCACTACACCATTGTGTATTCTTCAAAGTGAGTCCATCCACAGCTCCACAGCCATCATGCAGTTCATCAAGAGCTACAACTGAACACAGCTATATCCCTGAGCTCCAACATTGAGCTGGAGGAGCACAATACGGATCTGACATCTCTTGCCATTTCTCATCTTAAACTTTGTTGAAATTGAGAGAAAGGTAACGAAAAAGGATTTTTTAAATACAATTTACCATATATTGCCAAAATCCCTGGCTCATCCCAGAGTCTCTTTTTTTGGTTGGAGGAGGAGGACGGGTGAGAACACTGCACAGGTAGTGTATCGAGTTCAGCCGCTGACCGAGTGTATCAGCCTTTAAAACAGTTTGAATACCTTCCCAACAGCCCCCGGTCTTTGTTCTGTCTTCCCTCACTGAAATTAAAGTGCAGGCCGCAGACTCCAGACAAAGATTTTTAAACACTCTGTTTCCCTGCCATAAACAAAAACATTAGTCTGATCTGCAGACCACAACAGTACAAAACTGGAAATAAAACCACTGGCCATGGCAGACAGAACTGTATCAATTCAGGGCATATTACTACAATAATGCTTCATCCAGCAGCGACAGGGCAATGCAGGTGCAATTGGGAGATGAAACGTTTGCAAAATAACCAGTCAGATCCGTGAAACGACCAACAATTCCAAACACAAGCCGAGCCTTAGATCTTCGCAGAAACGTTATGGTAGGACCTGCCCGTGTGGTTCCAGATAGTAAGTGTCAGGCTGCAGCATCAGTCTGCCGGGTTCAGGATCATAGGCCTCAGTCAGTAGTTCAGTCTATGTAGTTCCAATTTGTAGGCTTCAGGCAGTAAGACCAGTGTGTGGTGTTCCCGTTATGAGGTCGAAGGCAGAAGCACCAGTCCATTGAGTTTCCAGATTTTAGGGCTCCGGCAACAGCATCAGTCTGTGGACCGCCAGAAAGTAGGCGTCATTCATGAGGACCAGCCCGGTTTCATGTCTAAAGGCCATGGCACTTTTAATGTATGTGGTGTTTCGACCTGACATATATGACATGTCTGTACAAATTGAACTGCATCTTTGTACAGACCAGGCCAATAGAAGTGCTTTTGTATCATAGGCTGTGCTTACCTCACTTCTAGATGACTTCCTAATATTAATTCCTGTGCTCCAATAATACTTTCGATCTGCATGTTACCGACATGACAATCTCGTGTTCTTCCATCGTTTTCTATTCTGCCCTAAGCTGCCGTTGTCACCACTTTCAATTTCGGATTCTATCTGAGACATTATAACACTTTGTAACACATTCAGTTTCCTTTTCAAAATTGGGTTTATTATACAAATCTTGCAATGGCTCATCTTTACCTTGTAACTCCTGTACTCGTTCAGAGCTAAACACCACTGCATTGCCCTCTCCTTGTTCAGGCTCTTACCTTATCATTTCATTTAACAACATGTCAGCGAACTGCATCTCAACTCCTCCTCCTCGACTGGTGGAGCTTAGATTGGCCTCAGATTAGTTCGTCAGGTCGGCGCAAAATCGAAGACGGTAAGGCCTCTTCTGTGCTGTAATGTTCGATGTTTAAGTTCTGGGTCTCACGTGAGTTTTCCTTATTGCCTGAAGTTCTGGCTCTGGGGTCTTCTGACCACACTGTCCGAAAACAAACCACGCTACCTTTTTTCTAATTCGCCATTTCCCTGATTTTCCTTTGGCTTCTCCACTATACGGAGTTTCTCATAGTTTTTCTTTTCCCAAAAACAAACTGTATTCCTGGAATAGACAATCTTTCAATATTTATCACTGTCTCTTCCTCACCCTGAGTAGAAATTCCAACCTGATCTTGCAAAGTGGGAATGTTAAGTCTCTTTCAATCTATCCCATAGATAACCACTTTCTCTGGGAACCTATTAAAAATAGTTTTAATTCATCCATCACTTACTATTATAGCTTCATGAGATCCTGTGTCTCTCACTATTTTGATTTATTTCACTTCTCCCCCTATTCTTCCTGAGTAAACTTTATGTATCAGGCAAGAACTCAATACCTAACCCATGCCTCGGCTGTCGACTCTCACCCACCTATTTGACTTCCTTTGAGATTTCCTTCATTACCTTTACTAATCACTTTGGATTATCTTCGTCTTCCACATCATTTTTCACAGGTGCCTTTCTTCAACGACGAACACTGTGAGTTTGTTTGTCCCACATTATTACAGGAAAAAAACACCCGAGTCTTCCACCTCCTTTTTACCCTCTTAGGTTTATATTTTTCACCTTGGGTAAACTATTCCCATTGTAATCCAATCTTTGTTTTTCTCAGAAGCATCTCCGTCTTTCAAAATCTCTATACCCACGGACTGAAATTCCTGTTAGAAGCGAATTATGATTTACTAAGGGTGTAGGTTTGCTCACTGAGCTGTAGATTTGATATCCAGATATTTCATTACCTGGTTCGGTAACATCATCAGTGACGACCTCCAAGTGATTTACTAACTCATGCATATTGACCAGGCATCTTTGCAGCTGTTCTCAATGTTTTAATTTTCCATTCTTTTATGCGAGCTCTTGACATTTCTGGAAGTAAATCTTGAACCCCACCAGCAAAATAATCTCTTTACCAGACTCGTATGTCTTTTCTATCTTTAATGCCTTCAACTATTTATCGAAGTTGTTACATTTAATCATTTCGAACTCAACATGAATCAAACTTAGTTCCTCCTTCCCATTTCTGAACCCTTGTCTATATACTTCTGGTACCGACTCGTAGCGTCTCATCATAATCTGCTTGACATCTTCTTAACTTCTTGACACATCATCTGACAGCGCAGCAAGCCACTCAGTGGCATGCCGACCAACTTGGTGTGAGTTAACATGGCCCACACAGTCTCTGGTCTGTCCATCTGCCTCACGAATTTCTCAAAAGATATGGGGAATATAAGCCTTTGACATCTTTTTCAACGGATTTTGGGACTGTTTTGAAATATTTGTAACTCTCCCTATCCGACTCTTGGCTGTCAGAGATTTGCTTTTTATTACTTTCCTCACTGAAACTTTCTGTTGCCATCATCTCTACTCGTTTCAGTTCGGTTTTGTGTTCAATCTGCAACTTAGGATGTTCACGCTCTCTACCGTTATCCCTCTCTTTCCTCCCTTTTGCCTTTTACACGGCATTAAATTAGTATTTCTCTTCCTTTATCTTCCAGCTCCAGTTGCCTCATTTGCAATTTCGCTTTTTTTTTTAACTCCACCGCCCTTGCGTGTCTTCCTGATGAACAGATGTGCTTGTCCAACTCTGTAAAATTTCAATTTTCTTATTATTCTGATTAAATTGCACACAGTGTCCATGCATGTGCAGGTCAGGCCATTACCTATGGAAAATGCAGGATACAGGGGGTTCTGCATGGGATAATCTTCAGAGGGTTGTTGTGGACTCCTTGGATGAATAACATGTTTCTGCACGCAAGGGATTCTATTTTATTGTCATGAAGAAGAATGTACTTGTCTTCATGTGTTGAGCATCTGTGCAATTCACTATTCAAAACGTGGTGAATTCCAGGACAATGGGAGTGCTAAGAAGAGCCAGGAGTGGACATGAGAATTTGTTGGTGGATAGGATCAAGGAAAGTGTAAGGGCCTTCGATAGGTACCTTAGGAATAAACGAATGGCTTGACTAAGGTAAGGGCTAATCAAAGATTGTCGTGGGAAGTTGTGCTTGACATCTGAGGACTTCGAGGAAATGCTAAATGAATATCTTTCATCAGCATTCAAAATGGAAAAGGGCAAATTTAGAGTCAATACGGAGACAAATGCTACAAGATTAGTTGAGATTGAGGTTGACAAAGAAGAGGTTTTAGCAATTTTGGCGCATCTGAAAATAAATAAGACCCCTGAGCCGAACGGGATTTATCATCAATTTCTCTCGGAGGCAGGGATATGACTGCAGAGACTTTGGCTTTTTTCTTTATGTCATCATTGTCGACAGGAGTATTATCAAACGTCGTGAGGATAGCAAATGTTGTTGCCATGTTGTAGAAGGGGAGTAGGGCGATTATCATCCAGTGAAACTTACTTCAACTGTGGGTACTGTGTTGGAAATGGTTATAAAAGATCATATTTATAATTATCTGGAAAGGAGTATAATTTGATTAGGGATAGTCAACATGGCCTTGCAAAGTGTAGGTCGTGCCTCATTAAGCTAATTGGGTTCTTCGAGAAGGCGACAATCAGATTGATAAAGGTAAAGTGGTTGATGTGACGTATACGAACTTCAGTAAGGCGTTTGATAAGCTTCCACACGGTCGGCTATTGCACAAATTACGGAGTTTCGGGATTGAAGGTTATTTATGGGTTCAGTTCAGAAATTGGCAAGCTGAAAGCAAGCACAACGTTGGTGGTTGATGGGAAATGTTCATCCTGAATAAGACTTCCAGTGGTGTGTAGTAAGGATCTGTTTTGGGGCCACTGCTGTTTTTTTGTAGAAATGAGCTGAATATGGGTTTAGAATGAGGGTTTAGTAAATTTCCGGCTGACATAACGTAGGCAGTGTTATGGACAGTGCCAAAGAATGTTCTGGGTTATAGAAGGTCAGAGGTAAAATGGGATGAGAGATAGCAAATAAAGTTTAATCCAGAAAAGTGTGACGTGGTTCACTTCAGAAGTAGTAACAGGGATGCAAAGTATTCTGTTAATGGTAAAATTCTTGTCAATACAGATGAACATATAGATCAGAGATTGCCTGGTGCATAAACCTCTGAACGTTGACACCTAGATTAATTGGGATGCTAAAAGGTCATGTGGTGTGTTGGCGTTGCTAAATTGTCCATTACGTTCGGTGCATTAGTCAGAGTGGGATGGGTTACTCTTCAGAGGGTCGGTATGTACTTGATGGGCCAAATTATCTGTTTCCACACTATAGGGAATCTAATCCATTTCAATTACTCGAAAGAGCTACGAACAACTGCATAATTCCTGGAAAGTAGAGTTTCAGGGAGATCAGGTATTGAAGAAGGCATTTGGCATATTTGCATTTAATGGTCAGTGCATTAAACAAGAAATGGATCTGGGTTATATCTCAGTTTTTGCGGAGTTTGCATATCTCCCCTTTGTCTGCGTAGGTTTCGTTTGGGTGCTCTGAATTCCTCCCATATTCAAAAGACGTGCAAGTCGTTTGGATTAGCTGTGGGAAATGTCAGGTTACAGTGATTGGATGGGATTCTGTTCAGATTGTTGGTGTGGGGTGAACATGCAGAATGCGGTGGGTACGTGGACTGCGGTAGTAGTAGAGTCAGAGATATTAGGGACATTTAAGTGACTGATGGACAAGCGCATGGATGGCAGTAAATTGAAGGGCGTGTCTGTTCGGTTGTTCTTAGATGAAGATAAATGCTCGGCGCAACGTCGTGAATTGAAGGCTGTACTGTGCTGTGTTCTATATAGGGGTTGTGAGGTCACATTGTGGCTGTACACGACCTTGGTGAGGTCAACTCTCGTCTCACTAATTTAGGAACGACGTTACCAAGGTAGGACCCATCCTCATAAAGGTAAGTACCTGAGAAGGGTTGCTGAGCAAATAGATTATAAAATGTGGGATAATAGTCCCTCGAAAGTGCGTTTGTAGATGGGCAGTTCAGTGAAAGTGGCGTTTAGCACAGTAGCTGTTACTGGTCAGTGCATTGAGTGGAGGAGTTCGGAGTCCATGTTTCAGTTGTACAGAACATTGGTTTTACCAGGTATGAAACGCCCATACTGCCTTCAGTTCTGGTCTCTCTGCTATAGGAAAGATCCTGGAAAATTTGCAAGTGTTCAGAGAACATTTACAAGGGTGTTGCCAGTGTTGGAGCATTTGAATCATAGGTTGTGGCTTAACAGGCCGAGGCAATTTTCCCTGGAGCACTGAAGGCAATGGGGTGACCTTGTAGGAGTTTGTATATTCATGAGGAGTAATGGATAGGGTGAAGAGATAATGTTATCTATTCCCCAGGTTTGGGGAATCCAAAACAAAAAGGACATAATTTTAACATGAGAGGGGAAAGACCTAAAGGGGTCCAAAGGGAAACATCCCTTATGCAGATGGTGGTGTGTGTCCAGAATAATCTGGTCACATAATCATATTCGACCAAAGAGTCTGTTGCCATTCTGTACATCTCTGTGATCGTGTTGCCATACGTGAAAGACTTTAGAAAATATCTAAAGAATTAATGGTCAGTTTGTAGAGCTTAGTTAATGGGAGTGAATGAACAGGCTGGGGATTTTTCCCTGGAGTGTCAGAGACGGATGGGGTTTTCTTATAGAGGAGAACAGAAAATTTGGATGATTATGGACTTTTATTCCCCGCACACCCATCGTGTGGGGAGTTCAAAAGTAGAGGGCATCAGTTTAAAGGTGAGAGTGGAAAGATTTAAACGTGACCTGAGGGCAACCTTTTCACTCAGAGGCTGATGTGTGTATGGAATGAGCTGACAGATGACTGATGAATGCAAGTAAAGTTGCAACACTTAAAAGGCGTCTGACTGAGTACTTCAATAGAAAGCGTTCAGAGACATATATGCTAACTGCTCAGAAATTGGACTGGATCAGCAAAGGATATCTCGTTGACAAGGATAAGTTGGACTGAAGGGTCTGTTTCTTTGCTGTACAACTCGATGACTCCAATTGCTTCAGCAAAATGGTAGAAATCTGCAGGTCTGGCAGGTTATGAAATGGTGACAGATGCAGGAAACATTATATATTTGAACAATTGTTCAGATGATCACATAAGGCACTCTCATATACGAGATAGTCAGGACACCACGTGCCCGAGGTCAGAGTCGAAAAGTGTGGTGCTTGAAAATCAAAGCAGATCAGGCAGCATCCGAGGAGCAGTAGCATCGACGTTTTGGACATGAGCGATAAGGTGGGATGGGCGATTGACAGGTGAGAAAGTTCAAAGGATACGTTGGGGGCAGAGAGATGATGACATTGGTGAAATCAACACCCCTCCTGTTACCCGATCCAACCATCCAACTCGGGTCCCACTTCTCCATCTTCCTTCCCACCTGCTGGCACCACCCTCTGTTCCAACTGCTTATCATCACCCCCGCCTGAATCTATATATCACGCTCTCAGCAACTTTCCCCCATCCTTGCCTCGCTGCCATTTGTCTTCCACTCTCCTAACCACACCACAAATTCCTGATGAATGGCTTATGCCCAAAACGTTGAATCTCCTCCTCCTCGGTGCTGCCTGATCAGCTGTGCTTTACCAGGTTCACACTATAATATAGGTTCAACACGAAATATAGGAAAGTGGGACTACAGGTGTTTGATATCCAGCATGGATAAGATGGAGATGTCGTGGCCACCTCTTTTTTTATCCGAGTCTCTGACGCAAAATTATTCTCTGTTTCTCTGTGATTCCCTCTGTTAGGAAGCAGGCAGGAGCAGCAAGCATTGGAGAATGCAAATGATGTGTAGCCTCCATAGCGAGAAGATTCAAATGCAGGAGCAATGATATCTTTCTGGAAGGGCTTTGGTGAGAGGACACTGGGAGTACTGTGTGGATTTTTGTTCTCCTTTCGTAAGGAAGGCTACCCGGGTTATTGAGAGTGTGTAAAAGTGGATCACTGAGTCCTGAGATCTGTAGATAGTTAAGGACGACGGATGTTGAAATTCAGTATCGGCAAAATGTGGAGCTGGACAAGCGCAGCATGTCAGGCATTTCAGGTCAGGAATTTTCATCAGGTCTGGCAATGTGTCCAGACCTGAAACGTTAACTTCTCTGCAATTCCGATAATGTCTGACCTGCTGTTGTTTTCCAACTCCATATTTTATTGACTCTGATTCCTGAGATGTCGGGATTGATGGATGAAAAAAGTCTCAATCCTTGTTTAATCATCCTTTTTTTTGGTTTTCTGAGCCGCTGACGAGATCACTAACTAATATTATACGTCCCATTTCATTATCTGACTCTGATCTCATTCCTTATCTTATTTCATTTAAGCCTGTACATTGGTTCCCATTCCCGGTCAGACTAGTTTGACACCTCACAAGCAGAACTGGCAAAAGCCGCTAAAAGATTATCTGTCCCAGCTCTGCCCAGAGGCAACCGGTCAGTGTTGCATAGGTCCCACCTAACCCACAAACGGTTCCAAAGTTTGAGGGATCTAAACCCATCTCTGGCATACCATTTCTCCAGCCACACATTCAGCTGATCTCTCCTGACATTATTACATTACAGAGCTATGTTTGAATGTATCTCTGATCTCCATATATTCAGCTTTTAGGCGCTTGTCCCTTTGTTTAGCGATGTCGTTGGTACCTACGTTTTCCACGACTACTGGCTGTTTACTCACCAGCTCATGAATATCGTTCAGCTGCTCCATGATATCTCGGACCCTGGTACCAAGGAGGTAACATAGCATCCAGGATTCATGTCTGCGGCAACAGAAGGCGCTGTCTGTCCCCCTAATTACTGAAACTCCTGTCACTATTGTTTTGCCACTCCAATTCCAGTTCTTCTGAGCAGCAGAGCTACCTGTGATGTCATGAACTAGGCTGTTGCTGATTTCCCCTGAGAGGCCACCCCACCCATTTCTCCCCAACCAGAATCCTAAGTGAGATATCTGTTTGAGCAGGGGATGATCCTTTCTGAGCCATTTACTTGGTCTGATGGTCACCCATTCCCTTTCTGCACGTGTAACCCTCACATCCAGTGTGACCAACTCGTAAAAATACTGTCCATGACATTCTTGGTATTGCGTACACTTCACTGTGTATCCAACGATGCCTCCAGATGTGAAAAGCAGTTACCCAGTAGCTGCAGATGGACACATGAACTTCACACATAGCCTTCAGCGACACATGTGGAAAAGGAGCACATCACAAGTCAGAGGTCTCCTGTCATGTCTTCTCTCTAAATCGAACTAATTAATCCCATTAGGAGAATTTAAATATGCTGGCAATCTTCGTTCATTTCAAACATTTCTATTTTAAACAAACACTCCGATCTTTAAATCAACTGATACGTTAAACTGTAAGAACTGTTAAAAGTACTCCACAGGTATCATTTATAAATTGGCGGTTCCCATTGGGACGGTCTGACTTTTTGAAAATCCCGATCTAAAACTGAGTTTCAGTTTAACCTTCTCCTGTCTCCACTCCCTTTCTGTTTTCAGCCAATATCCAAAGCACTCTCAGTGAACCAAGCAACACACAGATATCACGTTGTTGCCGGCTCACTCCGGCACTGATGTAAACAGGAAGGAGGTTGGAACAACACAGAAAGCGTGGCAGCATCAGGAGGTGGAGAAGTTGATGTTTCTTTTGGAAGCCTTATTCAGGACTGCTTTCTCCAACTTCCAGATGCTGCCTGGCTTGCTGTGCTCTTCCAGCCTCCTGCCTGTCTCCTTTGTATTCCAGCACAGATACTGACCTCAGCCTCCTGCAACATCCCAATGCATCTCAATGGGAGCTCAGGAAACAGCATCTCGTCTTTCAATGCAGCCGTTTGGAACCCGAGACTCAACATGGACTTCAGAATTCCTGAAAATGTGCTGTAATCGAGGCATTAACCAACTTTAAAAGGATATTTGCAGGTAATTGGGAATGACGCGTTTATTGGTTAAAGTCATTAACAGCGAAATTGTGAGTAAATATGATAGTTTGAACAAATAGACGAGGTGTAATTTGGTCGAATGTGCACGCCCTCTCAGACATGTATCTCCGTCCTCAGCTGCAGCACCCACAACTGAGCATTTCGTCCAAGGGCGATCTAAAAAGGAATTTGAGCATCTTTCTGCTTTTCACATTCCAAAAAATATTGAAGATACTTTCCACACACAGAACATACCAACATTTTTCATCCACAGTTAAATGCCAATGATATTCGGTTTCTGCTGACTCTGCTTATTGTAAAAGCATATGTTTGAGATCCCCGTCTCAATTGTTCACGGAGAAAATCATGGGGAATGAGTTCACAAAAAAAAGCAGTCACTGCACGATGAATACAAAAGGTAAATATTTCTCTTGATTTCAGTTTGTTCCGTAAATGCTCCTCTTCAAAATGCTCGCCACTACCCAGTTTAACCTTCTCCTGTCTCCACTCCCTTTCTGTTTTCAGCCAATATCCAAAGCACTCTCAGTGAACCAAGCAACACACAGATATCACTTTGTTGCCGGCTCACGCCGGCACTGATGTAAACAGGCACATGAGCATTTGCCTCGTGGTAACTTCCCCGAACAAAGATGGCAGACATTACACGGACCGAGCACTACCGGAAGCTATGGCCATTTTCCCATTTCCTGAAACCATGGGACCGAGACTTTCTAATACCAAACAAGCGAACCATACCAGTTGCATATAAAATCGACCAATCCAAACTGACTCTATTTTCTCCTGGTATCCACCGTCACTCCCCCCTTACACATCTCCTGCTCCCGCACACATAGTGGTATCCAGTCACATGACACTGCGCAGGTGTTGTGTCACTATCCACGCCTGCCTTTAACTCCCATTCGTTATAGGACTAGCTGGCGCAGCTTGGTTGGCAGCCCCGCCCCCTCCTCCTTATGATCCAAAGCAGCCATCAATGAGCTGGGCCCGATTGTGAGGTCAGTGGCGGGATCCTCCCTCTCTCTGACCTAAATGCGGAAGGTGTGCAGATGGTAACGATCAAGAACAACAAGCTGAAATTTTTGGGAATGCTCAGCTCGTCTGGCAGGATCTGGGAACAGAAATCAGATTTAACGTTTCAAGTCCAGTGACCAAACCTCAGAACTGATGGTAGCTGGGGTAATTTGAATCATACAAAATTCCTACAGCGTGGAAACACGCCCTTTGGCTCAATAACTCCACACTGACTCTCTGAATAATATCCCACCACCCCATTCCTCTGCATTTCCCCTGACGAATTCACCTCAGTTACATTTCCCTAAACACTGTGTGCAAATTACCATGGCTAATTCACCTGATCTGCACATCTCCGAACTGCAGGAGGTGGGGGAAAAGAGCAACTAATAGATTGGAACAGAGCACACAGAGATACATGGAACATTTGGAAGGATATAGGAGTGAATAACGATCTTGCTGGGAGGGTGAATAGCTGTAAATGGAGGTGAAAATGCATCTTCGAATTCAACATGTTTTGAAGATATATTACATCAATCTTGCTTCTACTAGACTTGCTGCTAAGTGATTGCAACCATTAATTAGATATGAAATTGTTAAGGAACCACCCTCTTGGTTGAGACTGTGATGTTTCACAAATACTTGTCCAACGTAGAGTTAATCATTTCACTTATTTTTAATATTTTCTGCAGTCACTCGATTGATACAGAACGTCAACACGCCCCTGAATTATCAAGATTATAGATTTGGAAGACTATTACGTGAACAGGCCACAGAAAAGACGCCACTAACTCACTGAATGGAGTCATGAGAGGGAGCTCGAGGTAATCCACTTTAACAATTTGCAACTTCGCAGGGTCAAATTCTCCCGTTCATCTGTCAGGGAAGTGTGAGGATTCAGAATTTAACTTCTTCGGTCATTGTCTTTTATTAATGGTCTTCCAAAAAACACAACTATCATTACGAATCAAAATGGACATTTTCTGCTCGTCAGCCGAAATTTCCTAACAATCATAACCACCGTTCTATGCTGTTGGTGTACCCCATATTTTGGTTACTCCTACATTTGGCCTGATGAAAACAACAGGAATATTTGGAAGTTAACGTTTTTCTGAGCAGCACCAAATGTTTGTTTTTAAAGAAAATTTGTCTCCAATGAATTCAAGATGTTTTGTCTTACCACGTTTAATTTTGTTTCGTTTGATTTTCGGAGCAATAGATTGACTTTGCTTTCTGAATTGAAAAGTTCAACCTTGACTGTGTGAAGTGAAATGTGTTGGTGTTTCTCTAATTTCTCTTAATAGAAAAAGGCATGCACTAATTCATAGAATCTTTACTTTGTGGAAACAGGCCATTTGGGCCAACATGTTCATACCGACTTTCCATCAAATAATACGCCCAGAACCATTCTCCTACTCTGTGGGAGGAAAGGAGAGAAGCCAAAGGAAACCAACGCAGACATGGGGAGAATCTGCAATCTCCACATAGATAGTCGCCTGAGGCGGGAAGCGACCTCGGTATGATCCAGAACCTTTAACTACTGAGCGAACATGCTCAGCACTGACAATGCATAGAGAGCAATAGGCCAGGTGTTGGCAAATAAAATTGGGATAGTTAGGCAGTAGTTATTGACTCACAAAGTGGGCCAAGGACCGTTAATAGTAGTCAGTTCACTTACTTGACAGGATCGGTTGCTTTGTAATGTAAGACACATTGCCTGATTTCTTCATGAATTTATTTCCTTCGTGAAATTTGCCCTTCGTCTGACATGTATTGATTATCTGGATAAAGTCAGGTGTCTTTATATGTTTCTCGCTGTGGAAAGAGCCGTCATCGTTCTGGTGTTAATTTAAAAATTTCAATTTAGTGTTAATTACTCAAACTGAGTTCTCTCTGCGGGATCATCAAGCTCTGTTACATGGCTTATTTCCTTCCTTCGTGGGCAAGTTTCAGTGACTGGTTGGTTTTCCTCAAAAGAGATAGACTGAGGGAAATAGTGCTTAAGATAGTGCATTTTATCATCCATTATTGGAAGGATCAATGATCCACCAGATTAAACTCAACGTAAGGGGCAGCATGTTTAGAAGAGATGTGAGCAAAACATATTTTCTCCAATAGAATGGCAACAAAATAACGAAATCACCTACAAGGGTGACAAGGCGGGAATTGTCATAACATTTTTAAAGTACTTAACAATTCACTAAGAATAATGAGATACGGGCTATTAGACGAGAAAGCATCGAGGTTAGTAAGTATGAGGTGTTATCCATTGTAGAAGCTGTGAAAGGAGATAGGTCTTCTGGCCAGATGGGATTTATACAGGGATTCTCTGGCAAACTAGGGAGGAGATGGTGGAAAATTTGGCCTTGAGTTTTGAGTCGTCATTTTCTGAAGGTTTAGCACCAGAGGACTGGAGGATTGCAAAAGCTGTGCCATTGTGTCAGAAGGGCATTCCAGATTATCCAGGTAATTATAGACAAATGAGCTTGACGTCGGTTGGAGGAAAAGGTTTGAAAATGATTATAAGTGGTAGGATTTTTAATCATCGAGCAAGCAACAATTTGATTGGAGATAGTCAACATGATTTCGTCACGGGCAGACATCACTGAATGTTTTGACGAAGTGACCAAGCATGTGGATGAGGGTAGGGAACTTGGCGTGGTGTACATGAACATCAGTAAAGCCTTTTAAAAGTTTCCACAACCTAAGCTTTTGAAGAACACGCAGAGGTATGGTATTGAGAGTGATTTAGCAATTTAGATTGGAAACTCGCTTTCTGTTACAAGGCATGAAGTGCTGGTTGATGAAAAATATTCAACCTGAAGTCCAGTTACTCGTGGTGTGTCACAACCAAGTCTTTTGGGACAACTACCGTTTGTCATTTTCACAAATGACGTGGACGCCGGCGTATGTGAATGGCTTAGTAAGTTTGTAGATACCGCTAAAGTCGAAGGAGTAATGGACAGTGTGGAAGAATTTTGTAGGTTGCAGGGGAATTTGGATAAACAGCAGAATTGGGCGAGAGTTGGCAAGTGGAGTTCAATGCAGATAAATGTGAGGTGGTATACTTTGGGAAGAATAACAGGAAGGCCGAATATTTGATGAATGGAAAGGCTCTTGGTGGTGTGGACGTGCAGGGGGGACTTGGTATCCATGTACATAGATCCCTGAAAGTTGCCACACAGATCGATAGTTCTGTTAGAAGGCATATGGTTTGTTCGGCTGTATTGCAAGTGGAATTGAGTACCGGTGCTGTGATGTCATGCTGCAAATGTCCAAAACACTAGTGCGACCTCATATGGAATATTTTGTGTAGTTCTGGTCGCCCCATTACAGGAAGGATGTGCAAGCATTGGAAATGGTGAAGAGGAGATTTACGACTATCTTGCCTGGTCTGGAGCGAAGGTCTTAAGAGGAAAAGTTGAGGGACATTGGTCTGTTCTCGTTGGTAATCGCATGGCTAAGAGGAGACATGCAAGAAGATCAGAGGATTAGATAAGGTGGACAATGAGAGTGGTTTTCCTGGGATGATGACGTCGTCTTGTAAGAGCGGGCACAGCTGAAATTTGATTGGTGACAGATTCAAGACAGATGTCAGAGATAGGTTCCTTATTCAGGGAGTGGTAATGGCGTGGAATTCCCTGCCTGCCAATGTCGTTAACTCAGCCACCATCGGAGCACTTAAGCAGTCCTTGGATGAGAATCAACATTGTGATGAGAGAGCATAGGAGAGGGGCTTACATTAGTTCGCAGATCGGCGCAACATCGAGGGCCGAAGGGCCTGTTCTGCACTGCATTGTTCTTTTCCTCTGTTCTATGCACTTGCAATGCAAGACATACAATGCCTGGAATGGATGCTGTTGAAATAGATTGGGATATTTAAGCGCTAGTTGTTGACTGACAGATACTTTGGGACAAGGACCTTTCTCTATATAAACATCTATGACCATAGGATTGTATTTTTTTCCTGCGTGCAGACATTATGTTAGTAACAAATTCAACCTGCATAGGCTAAAGAAACTGTGAGCCAAGAAATGCTGAAATTATGTACTCATTCGCGTTTTTTCAGTACCTAAAAGTTCCAGAGTTGATTTCATTATCCACTTGTATTACTGAATAAAGTATTTCCGAACATGTTAACGATTGGCGAAACTCTTGCCACATATCTGCATTAACCTGTGTTGTTATCTTAGGACATGTGTATTTCAGACAGAGCTAATTAGGAATGAGAAACTAATATAGAAAATTGATTGAAGGAGGTATGACTGAAATATATATACATGAAATAAGCTTGGAGCATGATCACAGTGCAAATAAATAATTCACTTCACTCAGGTTTGGAATGCTGCTCTCCAGGGTAATCCTCGACTGTATCCCATCCGTTCCCTATTCCACAGGCAAAGCTGTTTTTGAAGTTTTATGTGCTTTGAATCAGTTAGTGTTTCCTTCAAAAGAATTCATCATGATTTGATTCCCAGTGATTATCACTTGCAAATCAAACCTTTCACCAATTTGTGTTGTATTGTTGACCCCATCCCTGCTTCTGTGTTGTTGTTGTTACTGTTGTTCTTGTTGCTGTTAATGTGGACAACCTGCTCCCTGTTTTGCTGCTTAGATCTCCTGGCTGTGATACTCGCTTGCAGTTGATGATGTTTCAATTTATGAAGATCTAGACGAAAGCAAGCACATTTTCTTAGATTACGCAAACCTCATGGACAATTGGAGTGATCCCAGCATAGTTGGACTGTCTTATTAACCAGAGGTAAATACGCTGGAACACGATCCATTCGAAGCACACAAGATATCACTGCTAATATTATGTACTTACTATCTCGTACAGAAGAGATAAAAACATGGTTTAGCAGCTTTCTAGTGTTTACCACTTTCCATCCATTTCAGCGAATTTCCGTGAAATTGGGATCCAGGCTGGCAGAAATTGTGGCCTTTCCACATGCATCACTCATTATTCCGTGGCAACGGGAACGGTACATATCCTTGTCATTGTCACGGAAGTCATACTGAGCCGCATTAAAAAATATTATTTCCAGGGGTTTATCCAGAACTTCACCACTGTATGCAATTTTACTGCTGACCTCCTGCCTGCAGCCACAGAGATTGCTCTGGGTGACTATTGCATGCCCCTTGTGATCATGCTTTAACTATTTTGCTACTATTCACATTAATTATATTTTAAAAATTTCTGAAGATGAAGGAATATCTTGCAAGAAAGTAGAGTCCACAAGGAACTGAGAGATTAGAGAATGGAAGAAAATCCGCATTACTGAAAGATGGAGATCCGAAGGAAGTCTGTGATTCGACTTGTCACCATATCTCGGTGTTTTATCCTCCTGTGGTAATTATATGAAACTGAAATCCTCTACTACAACATACTAGCAATGGATCCGTGGGATGACACAGTGACTGAAATTACCTTTGAATAATTCGAAGGTATGCATCAGAATTTCAACTGTTCTATCTGTAAAAATAAGTTTATTTATGTGGTGACGCAGTCCAAGTTCAGAGAAGAGCTCGGAAGTATGTTGAAATTTCCTGTTACATCTATTATTCAAACAACAAAGAATCGGAAGAACTGAGACCACCTGAGAGCAAACTAACAGTGAATTCATTGAGGTGAGTTGAATTCCCCTTATTCAATGAAGATTCTCGTGCTACTGACATACAGACAACACCAACATTTATGTGCAATAGTCGAATGGCAATCGCTAAACAAAGATAGATATTTTTGGAGGGACTCAGCAGATCTCGCAACATCTACTAACAGAAAGCAGAGTCGACATTTACTGATACCGGTCCTTTAACTGTGATATGCCCATGAATCAAATCAGTCAACTGTAAACAGATGTGGGCCAACGAATATGAAGTTCTGGAATTGCAACATAATAGTCCATATTCATTTGGTAGATGTGGATGGCGATTGGGGACGGGTGGATCCGTACTGTACCGTTTCTAACTGACAGTTATCTATTCTATCTGAGACAGCGCAAAAAATTTCGAATTCTAATCCAAAGTGAGCGTTTATTGAAACTCAATGACGTTTATCCACGCCTGTCGTACAACTGAGAGTCGATTCAGCGAATTTGAGAACACTTTTGTTCAATCGATTTCTTGCTCTTCGATTTGTAGGGAACTGCACTACCATTCGCTTTTTAATTGTAATTGTGCTAAAGTATGCGCTTGTACTTTTATTTGTCTGCATGTGGATGAATGTTTGTGCGAAGCTGTGACTATTTGTGTGCTTTTCACTCCGTTTGCCTCTGGTATTCTGAAGTATGTGTACTTGTATTTTTGCGTATGTGTCTGCATGGGTGTGAAATGTCGACATTGCTTTCTGTAAGTAGACGTTTCGAGATCTGCTGAGTCCCTCAAAAATATCAGTCTCCAATATGACTGTTGTGCACTTTCTGTGGAACAATTATTCCCAATCTTTACTTCCCAATTCCTGTCTGATAGCGCCATATTTTCCTTTTCCTCAATTAAATATATTCCCTTGATAAGTGCTCTGTTCCCTCTTCAAGTAAATGGTAAGTGTGATTTTTGTAGTCACTGTTACAAAAGTGTTCTCGCACGGCAAGATCTGACACCTGTCCTGGCTCATCGCCGAGCACCCAATCCAAAATGGCCTATCCTCTTCTCGGCCTGCATCCATATTGTGGAAGGAAACCCTCCAGAAAACACCGGACAAAAAGGCTCCATTCAAACCATCGGCATGAGGAGTCAATATTGGGAAATTTGAAGTCACACATAACAACTGCCCTCTTACATCTGCATTTTTGGAAAATCTAATCTGCGAAAATGCACCCAATTCCAGCTCCTGAAAAACCGACTTAGGGAAATGGAGCTGGAGCTTGATGAGCTGCGAATCATCCGGGAGGCTGAGAGAAAAATTGAGACCATACACAGGGAGGTGTCAGTCCTCAGACACAGGACAAAGTCATGATGATAGACATGGAGGTTGTTTACTGGGAAGTAAAGACGTTAGGAATGAAGGGATAGGATTTACGTGGATGCATAAACATTGGAAAGGCAGCAATGTGGTTTACTGGGAGATAAAGATATTAGAAAAGGCGAGGTGGAGTTAATTGGATGGTGGAAAATGTGAATAGATCACGTAGGTTGAAAATCAATAAGATTGAGGCGTGTCCTCATGGAGGTTTACCAGATGATGTGAGTTTGGTGACAGCAAATTGGAGGTAAATGCCCTCATTCAGATGGATCAATAAATAGAGTTTAGTACTTCAAATCCAGCAGTGAGTGATAAAGACAAGTTTGGAGACGGTGTTTATTTTTCCATTCTGAAACATACTGAAATCGGGAATGATGTTTTTCAGAAAAGAAAACTTTTCAGAAACTGATTCCAGAATACATGAAAAGACGCGTGCAGAAGCAGAAGTAGTTAATTTAATGGAACGGGGTTCTGGGCTGTCGGGATGGGGAGGCGTAAATTGCACACTCCCTCACTGGTTAACGTGAATTGGGAGGAAATTCCATAACACCTGCAATTGAATAATACATGTACAAAAAGAGCTAGGTTGTTTTGACAGGTTAAGCAGCATGTTCGAGATGAACGATTAGAAGTTGTAAAATAACTGAGCTGTTGTTTTAGCTCTACATTGAACCGAAGTCGGTTAGCTCAGTCCGCTGCATGACTGGTTTACGATAAAGTGATACCAACAGTGCAGGATTAATTCTCGCACCGTCTTAGGTTACCATAAGGATCCCAATCTCGCTGCTCACCAAATCTGTATGGTTGTGGCGACATTGACTTCCCTTTCAAAAGATAATATACCACAGTGAATTGGAATGCACCTGCTGATGTAGCACATCATTATTATTGCCAATTGTTGCTTGAACATTTCTCCGCCATCAGCAGAGAAGGCCGTGATACCATTTAATATGCATTGATTTCCATCAAAGGAATCCAGCGAAAAGTCTTGAAGGTTATTCCTGTTTCAACCCTTTATTCTTCACAGCAATACTGTAAAAAATCTTCACCGTTTCGATGCCAGTTATTCTGGCAATATTCAAACAACCCAATGAGATAAAACTAATTCCTTTCATGTTCATTTAAGGACCAGTGCGCATTTATAGCAAATGCGATAATATGAAACATGCTAAACAGCGTTCCCCAGAGTGTTAGCAATATGAGAAAGGTCATCGAGTTCAAACGTCAAGTCGGTATCTCTATCCAGAGATGGATATTCCTTTTGTGAGTATTTATAACTGTTCGTTAATGATTGAGCTATTCCTGAATGGCAGAACACTCGACAATGTCAGAAATGGAACTTTTAGAATAAAAATGCTGTTTTACTTAGTATTGTTTTGCACCTTTTAATAGAAATACGTAGTCTGTCCGGGAATTCAGAACAGTGGGAAAGGATGGTAGGACAGTTCAATGTTCTCTTTGTCGAATATGGGAGGTTAGGGTCACAACGAATGTCCCTGCTGACCACATCTGTGGGAAGTGCACCCACATTCAGCTCCTTGGAAAATGTTTTAGGGAACTGGGGCTGGGCCTCGATAAACTACGGATCATTCGCGAGGCTGAGGGAGTTATTCATAGTATTTTCGGAAATGCCATAACAGGTCAGGTACAGGAAAATGGTACATGGTTTACTGTTGGCAGATGAAAACGTATCGGGCAGACAGTGCAAGGATCACATGTGACCGTTCCCCAGAAGAATAAGTATACCAAGTTGGATACTGTTGGGGTAATGACTTAGCAGTGGAAAGCAATGTGGTACACGTCTCTGGCACAGAGGCTGTGCCTGTTGCTGAGAAGGGAAGGGGAGAGAGCAGATCATTAGTCATTGGGGACTACACATTTAGGGCCCAAATAAGAGAATCTGTGGTAATACGACAGATTCACGGTTTCTGTGTTGCATCCCAGTTGCATGGGTTCATGGTGACTCAAATAGTGTTTTCGGGATGCTTAATGGGGAGGGGTAGCAGCCCCAATTCGAGGTCCATGTATGGACTAACGACATAGGTAGCAAATACGATGGGTGTACAAAACAGAAATTCAGGCAGGTTTGGTGGAATCTTAGAGCCAGAACAAACAGAGTTGGTATTTCTGGTTTGTTACAAAAGTCACTTGCGAGCGAGTTGAGATATAGGGAAAGAGCAGTTGAACACCTGGCTACAGGGATGATGAGGAAGGAGGGGTCACATACCTTTATAATTGAGGCTTTTTTCTGGTTTGGGTGGGAACTCTAAAAACGGGATGCAGTACACCTGAAAAAGAGGGGTAGAATTTCCTGCGTTGTGGGGTGGGAATGTGCTCATGCTCTTCTGGACAATTTAAACGAATTCAGGAGGATGAGTAGGAACCTGAATTGTAGCTCCACTGGACGGATGTTGCGAGTAATGAGGTGTTAAGCAAGGTTTCAAGATTTCAAGATTGTACCAGCAAGCAAGAAGGTGGTTTGAAGTGTCGCAAAAGTGAGGACTGCAGATACTGGACACCAGAGTTAAGATCAGAGTGGTGCTGGAAAACCACAGCAGGTCAGGCAGTATCGGAGGAGCAGGAAATTCGACATTTCGGGTGGAAGCCCTTCAATCGGAATAGGTAGAGGAGATGACCTGGGGGTTGCAGTGAGAGGGAGACTCACTCAGATAGTTTTGCAGATAGGACGAGAACATTATGAAGGTAGGCATCCTTGCAAGAGGATTTGCAGCAAGGTTAAATCAACTACGCAAAATTGAGGACTGAAGATGCTGGAAACCAGAGTTTGGTCAGAGTGATGCTGGAAAAGTACAGCAGGTCAGTCAGAGTCCGAGAAGCAGGAACATCGACGTTTCGGGCAAAAGCCCTTCATCAGATGGTTTGAAGTGTGTCTACTTGAACTCCAGGGGTATTCTGAATCAGGTGGGAAACTTGCAGTATGGGGTGTTACCTACGACTTTGATATTGCGGCTGTTTCTGAGAAATGAAAATAGCGGGGAAAGGATTGGTTGCTGCAGGTTCTAGGGTTCAGATGTTTCATAACGAGCAAGAAAGATGGCAAATGAGGGTGAGAGAAGGAATTGTTATTCAAGGACAGTATGCCGGTGTCAGAAAAGACGTTTTGTGAGGACTGGTGTACTGAGGTAATAAGATCTTAAGATAGAAACAGGAAAGGAAACGTCACCCAGTTGGGAGTTTTCTGTCGAACACTGAAGTTTTCCCGAGATATGGAGGAAGAAATTGCAAAGACGGTTCTGGACAGAAGCGAAAATAACAGGCCAGCTCTTATG
The DNA here is from genome assembly GCF_047496795.1 of Chiloscyllium punctatum. Classification (NCBI taxonomy): domain Eukaryota; kingdom Metazoa; phylum Chordata; class Chondrichthyes; order Orectolobiformes; family Hemiscylliidae; genus Chiloscyllium; species Chiloscyllium punctatum. The sequence continues at coordinate 65,041,589 of NC_092773.1, forward strand.
GGAAACTTTAACTTGCATAATATTGACTGGAAGCGTGATAGGGCGAGTACCTCAGATGGGTCAGATTTTGTCCAATGTATGCGAGAGGGTTCCCTGACACAGGATGTATTAAGGCCAGCAAGATGGGAGGCCACATTGGATTTGTTCCTGGGAAATTAACCGAGCCAGGTGTTAGACTTGGAGGCAGGTGTGCACTTTGGTAATAGCGACCACAGTTTGGTTATGTTTATTTTTGGAAAGGACAGGGATAACATACAACACAGGGCAGGACATATAGTTTGGGGAAAGGCAATAATGATACAATTAGGCAAGATTCAGGATGCATAGGATGGGTAAACAAATTTCAAGGGATATGCACAATTCAAATGTGGAACTTGTACAGTAAAAACGCTGCTGGGAGGCCTTGATAAGTATTCAGCTGTTAGACAGGGAGGAAGTTGTCGACAGACGGAGCAGTGATTTACGAAACAATTCGAATTACTTGTCAAGAGGATGAATGAGGCTAATGGAAAAATGAGACTTGAAGTCTCAGTTATGGCGTTTGTCAGTGAAACATTAACCTGGACGGGCCTAAAGGGAGATGAAAGGTATTTAAGATTATAAAAGTTCAGATAAATAGACATGGAGTGGAATACATCCTCTTGTGGGTTATTGTCGGACTTTAGGACATGGTCTAAGGAAAAGGGATAGCAAATTTAAATGAATTGAGGAAAAACTACTTCTCTCGAAAGATTGTGAGTCTGCAGAATTTTCTACCTCAAAGTGCGCTGGATGCTGGGATAGTGAGTAATCTTGAGGAGGGGTCAGCGAGATCTTTAGTTGGAAATGGGTTGAAGAGTCTTGTGGAGAAAGCAGGAAAGTGGGGGTAAGGAGCACATCAGCCATGATAGAATGGTGGACCAGAGTCGATTGGCCGAATTGCTTTTATCTGGTGCTAAATTTTATCAAGTGACGAACTGAACATTGCTGAGGAATCATAGTCGTACTTGGAGACACAGACTCTTGCTTGGGAACTTACTATGGGGAGGACAATGCCTGATATGAACAGAACAGTGTTGCAGAGTAGAATAAAGAAGAATACAGTAGTTTTATTTGTCGTTTCTGACATATTCAGCTGGCACAATAAAAATGAAACAGCGTTTATCCATGACCAAGTGGCATATAAATACACTGACGACACAAGAATTCAGAAATACACAGGGCAGCATAAAGTGCACAGGAAAGTGCAAAACATGCAAGACTGCACAATTATTTCCAAAAATCCAAAAGGATAGGTAGAGTACGGGACAAAATACAATGTAAAACTGAATGATCATTAATAAACCATTATTCCAGCAGCAATTGAACAAGTCGTCCGAAAATTGCAAATGGAATAGAATGTGATCAAACGGTGTTCAGGAGCCTGATGGCTTGTGGGAAGAAATTCTTTCACTGTCTGGCCTGTAAGAGACTGAATGCTCCGATATCGTCTGCCAGATGGCAGAATGGATAAGAATTTGAATGAAGGCTGTGTGGGGTCGTCCCCAATGCTGTTAGCCTTGCGAATGCAGTGTGCAATATAAATGCCCGCAATTAAGAGAGACCTCGATGATCTTCACAGCTTTCTTCAATATCCATTGCAAGGTCGTACGATGCAATATGAATCAGTTCCCGAGCAAGCCCATCATGCAGCTAATCATGTTAACCTCAATTATCCCGCTCTGGAATTTGGTGAGGAAGGGTGTGTCGGTTGGATGATCGGGACGTGGCTTTCTACAGCCTATGCATAATGTAGAGACTCTGCTGGGCATTCTTGGCTATGGAACTTGTGATGAGTGACCAGGTGAGACACTCCACCAAGTGAACACTAAGGAATTTGGTACTCTTCACAATCTCCACAGGGAAGCCGTCGATGTCCAGCAGAAAGTGATCGCTCCATCCCCTCCTGGAGTCAATACCAATCTCTTTCGTTTTGTTTACATTGAGAGATAGGTTGTTGGCTCTGGACCAAACCGTAAGCCACTGCACCTCCTCTCCGTATGCTGAATCGTCATTCCTGGTGACGACACCCACTACCACCGTGCCATCAGAGAACTTAATAAAGTAATTCGAACTGTGAATCACTGCACAGTCCTGTGTCAGCAGTGTGAACATCAATGGACTGAGCATACAACTCTGCCGCTACCCTCACTCTCACTCAGCGTGATGGTGTTGGAGATGCTGTTCCCAAACCCTACTTACTGATGTCTCCCCGTCAAAATATCCGAGATACTTTTGCAGAGGGTAAACAGCAGACTCAGATGTCCAACCAGGTGGTGAGGAAATACAGTTTTAAATGCAGAACTGAAGTCTCAGAGCAATAATCCGATGGAGGTTTCCTACTTGTCCAGACGAGTGTTCGCCAGATGGAGGCTGATGAGAATTGACATAATCTGTTGAGAGGTTTGGACGACATGTAAACTACACGGTGTCCAATGTGGACAGGGCGGGAGCAAGTGCTTAATGTGCACCATTGCGAGCCTTTCGAAACAATCCATGATATTGGGTGTTAAAACAAAGGGACTGTAGCAGCTCAGGCAGGACACTGAAAACTTCTTTAACACAGGGACGATGGGAGCGGTCTTGAAGCACTTTGCAACTATGACACAACTCAGAGAGGTGCCTAAAATGTCCGTGATCTGAGCACTCTGTCAGGGATGTTATCTGGTCCAGTTTCCGTAAATGGGTAGACACTGCAGAGAATTGTCCACACGCCAGCCATTGTAAGACACAACACCTGTTAACTTGGATGGGAGATGGTCATTTCTTGCAACGTCATTTCTTGCCTCAGTCTGTGCATATTTGTTGTTCAACTGATCTGAGTGGGAAGCATCACTAGCACAGCAGGCTGTACTGCTCTGTGGTTTGCGATAGACTGAATGCCCTTCTACACGCTTAGCTAGTACCGTTGTCCTGTAAAAGGCTGTGAATTCTCTGTGCGTATGCAAGCTCTGCCTCATTAATAGCCCGTAAAAACTGGCCCTCGCTGCTGGTCGGGCCCGTTTATCATCTGAACTTAAAGCAGATTCATGGAACCGCCACAGCGCACACGCTTGATGTCATCCACGACTTCTAATTAGGGTGAGAACGGATATTCTTAGACACAGTGTCGTATTCAATGCACTTGGTACTATAGCAAATGGCTGACGCTGTGCACACCTCTCGGTTGATGGAGTCACTATCGGTTGCCGCCTCCGACATGAAGTGCCAGTCAGAGTGCTCTGAGCAGTCTTGAAGAGCAGAAATATCTCTTACAGGCCTGGATTTCAAACTGCTTCAGAACTGGTTTGACACATCTGACAAGCGATCTGTACACTGGAATTAGCATGAAAGAGATGTGGTCTGAGGAGACAAAGTGGGGACGGATTCTGCCCCATATGCATTGTGGATGTTTGTGGAAACAAGATCAAGTGTTTTCCACCTTCTCGTCATAAAAATCACTTGCTGATGGAATTTCGGGAGCACAAATTTCAGGTTTGCGTAGTTAAGATTTCTAGCAACAATAAACTGTCCATCAGGGTCTGGGTACTGCGTCGACTAATAGCCCCGTACAGTTCATAGAGTGCCTTCTTAACATAAACACTGGTAGTAATATGCAGACCTACTATACTGACAACGGTATGTTGCCGTGGCAAATGAAGTAGTCTACATCAAACAATCACAAATCTATCAGTGATGAACACTAACTGGAGAACAGCACAGAGTCCTTTCATTATTTATTTTTGATGTAGACACAAACTACAACCCACAGCCTTTCCGCACAGAGCTTCATTTCTTTCAGCCCGAAACTAGGCAAACCCATCTTGCTGGATGGTGTTGTCTTAAACTCTGTTGGGAAGCCATGTTTCCATGAAAACAAGGTCGCAGCCGTCTCTAAACACACGCTTAGAAGCATGCCGTAGTCAGATGCAGTCCAAATTCCTATCCAGTTAGCAGACATTTGACTGCAGAATGGACGGGAGAAGTGGTCGGCTTGGGTTTGCTTTTCGCCAAATAAGAACTCGTGCCAACTTACCAAGCTTCCGCCTCCTCGCACACTGCTTCTGACGTCTCAAAATCTGGTCAACTCTATCAGTCGAGGTCGAGGATGAAGTCCTGGTCTCCAAAGCAAGCCAAGCCAGGAACTCCTTTCATAGCTTTCGATTCAGGTTCGTTTTCGGCCCGTTCCTGGTCTGGAACAGAGTTTGCAGATTGTAACAATATCTGCAAACAGTGGTTTTCCTATTCCTGTTCCATTTTTGCCTTAGAAAACTTAAATTAAATAACTCAATGTCATGAGAGTCCTCTGCGAGGGGCTGCCGGGCCGCCATGTTTGAGTGCACAGAAGTGATGCAGCATGCTGTTCAAGGATCAGAGTGCTTGCATAATCATTGGCGTTTGTTAGCAAACAGGGTGTTTACAGGGCTGGTGTGGGCTTTGGAAGAGTATGGAATAGGGCCACAGACCATTGCTGCATGAAAAGGTGAGGTGTGTGTTCACCATCTGTAGCTACATTGCAAAGAATGGAATGAGTTCACAGGCTTGTTCGAGGAAATGTATGGAAGTAGGACTACAGGCCGACGCAATGGGGAACAGACACAGCTGGGGACACTATGTGTTTCTAGGGAAATAACATGGACACTGGGTATCAGTGTGGCAGTGGTACAACTGTCTGTTGCCAAGGGATCAGAAAGGGTGTGGGGGATAGTTAGTTACGAGGCGAATATAGTTGCTGTCGGACAAATAACCGTTGCTAGGTTTTCACAAACGGTGTGGAACTGGGGCCATTAAAAGATGAGCAGAGTGCTGATGGGTCCACAGGCCTTGCTGAGAGAACAGATTGAAAACTATACAACTAATTGTGGGTAATGGGACAGTGTGAATGTGGCCATGCTGTCTGTTTCGAGAGAGCAGTATGGCATTGGGCCAGCAAGTCTTCACGAGGGAAACTGATTGGAGATCGGACCTTAAGTATTTGATAGTGGAGGTTATTGATTGCAGAACCACCGTTACTGTTCAGAGAAACGTCTGTCTATTTAGATACCGGCCGTTTCCAGAGGAAAACATTGGATGTGGGCTCATTGTTTGTTGCATAATGTGCAGAGTGGGAATTGTCCGCAGGCCATTGATGAGTGAACAGATTAAAAGTGGGAACACTGCATGTTAATTGCGGAGTGGATTGGGGATGGCACTGCAGGTCACTGCTCACAGACGAAGTGGGAAAGAAGCAGCAGACGATTGATTGGGAAGCAGGTTCGATTGGGCAACAAGCCTTTGTTTGGAGAAATGAGTGGGGGTGCTGGAGCAGGCCGGTCCTAGGGGAAAAATGCATGTAAGATCACTGGGCGTTGATCAGGCAACAACTGGCTGCTGGGGCTGAAGGTCGTTGCATTTGGAGTGGTACAGAATTGTTCTAAGAATCTGTTGCTAAGAAAACAGTTGGGGCGAGAGTTCACTAGGAGAATCTAATGGCTGTGAGTCCACTGTCTGCTGCTCCGAACAGAATATGAAATGGTCAAAAGGCCAAAAGTTGGGCACAAGGAGATAATGGGTCCACTGTCTGTTCTGAAGGCAAACAGATATATTTGGGGTCACCGAACATTCCTAGATCTACAGAGGGGGCGAAGGTCCTTCGACCAATTACTAGAGGAACAGTATGGTGTGGGGCCACTAGCTGTTTGTAGGGCAACAGAGTGGATGTTGGCATACTAGTGGTTACTAGATTGGCAGTTGGGTTCAAGTGCATTGCTGGTAAAAGTGTGGTGTTGAATCCAGAGGCCATTGCAACATGATCAGAGTGGATTCTGTCCAGAAGTCCTTGCTAGGGGAAGGTTGTAGAAGGTTGGATCTTGGGCGCTGCTGAAGAACAGTGTGGTCTGGGTCTGAATGTAGTTACAAGGGGACCAATGTGGCTGGGGACAAAGCCCATTGTGAAAAGACTTTGCTTGGGGGACAGCTGGTGTGTTGCACCAGAGCCTGTTGGTGGGTGAGCAGCGAGCTAATGGATATGCCCATCTTTGCTGGACAAAATGAGTCGCGTTGGAACTGACTAGGTGAACATAGGATGGTGGGTCGGCAATGCGTTCCTAGGTGAGGCGAAATGGACGGAGCAGCCAGGGCCTCCAAGAGGAATACAGAGGTTGAGAATGGCCGGGCACTTTCAGGGGAAGAGAGTGAGTTGGGGCCGACGTTCGCGGCTGGGGAGCAGGGGTGATGTTAAGATGAAAAAATATTCAGGCAGACAATTGATTTGTTATAAGGTGGATGAATAAACTGTGCAGGCAGTTATTTTTAGGTCTGATGCAACTGGGGGCTACAGGGTGACGATGTTTGAGAGCTCAATACACTGGAATGTTCAATTATCTGAAATTCTAAACTGAAATAGGAGGAGGTGAGATAGCATTGCTGGTTGTAAAACATATTAACAAAATAGTAAGGAGCAACAGTAATCTGGACAATGTGGAATCTTTATGAGCAAAGCTGTGAAATACCAAACGAATAAAAAATCATTAGTTGGAGTTGTGTACAGCCCACCAAACATTTGTGAATTTGGGAATGGCATCAAATAGAAAATTACATGTGAGTGCACGAAGCGTACAGCAGATATTCCGGGTGACATCATCATGAATGTTGATTGATCTAACCAAACTGTTAGCAATAACCCAATGGCACAAAACAGTAAATTGCATATGTGTGCACTTAGGGTATGGAAGAGTTGTGGGTGACTTCAATCTGCATGTTGATTGAACTAAATAAACTGGTAGCAATAATGGAGAAGGATTTCTTGGAATTTACAAGGTTTGTTTGATAACTAACATTTGTCAGCTTTGAGGGGCAAACCAGCCCTGCTCCTTGTCGAATGACCATTACTTTCCCATTAATTAATGTCAGTAATTCATATACGTTTACTCATATTTCTCATACATCTCAGATTGGAAATTCCAACATAGAGTCATACAGTCCATGAGGACTATATTATTATCCTCTGCGTCCTACTGTCAACCCAGTTTGGTATCCAATCTGACAGCTCGCCCGGGATTCCATGCGTTCTACCATGTGGAACCTTTTCAAAGGCATTCCTGAAATCCATATAAACCACGTCTACCGCCCTGCCCTTGTCTACCTTCATTAAATAACTCTTGCAATTGTTTGAGGCATGTTTTCCTCCAGCAAAGCCTCGGGAGTCTTGCTGAACAAAGGCACCTTGGAGTGGCGGTCATAGCTCCTTTAATGTGGAGTCGCACTTAAATAGAATAGTGAAGAATGCGCTAGGTATGCTTTCCATTATTGGTCAGAGTATTGAGTACAGTAGTTCGGAGGTCATGTTGCGGCTGTACAGGTAATTGGTTCGGCAACTGTTGGAATACTGCGTGCAATACTGGTCTCCTTCCTATCGGAAAGATGTTGTGAAAGTTGAAAGGGTTCAGAAAACATTTACAGGGATGTTGCCAGTGTTGGAGGATTTGAGCGATAGAGAGAGGCTGAAGAGGATGGGGCTGTTTTCCCTGGAGCGTCGGAGTCTGAGGGGTGACCTTACAGATGTTTACAAAATTATGAGTGACATCGATAGAATAAATAAACAAAGAGTTTCCCTGGGTTGGAGGAGTCCAGAACTAGAGGGCATTCAGTTTAGGGTGAGAGGGGAAAGATATAAAAGAGACATCAGGGGAAACCTTTTCAAGCAGAGGTTCATATGTGTATGGAATGAGCTGCCAGACGACGTGGTAGAAGCTGGTACAATTTCAACGTTTATGAGGCATTTGGATGGGTATATGAATAGGAAGGGTTTGGAGAGATATGGGCCGGTAGGTGGGATTCTATTTGGCTGGGATATCTTGTCAGCATAGTCAGGTTGGACCGAAGAGCCTGTTTCCAAGCTGTATATCTCTATGAACCTACGTCTCTAATCTTCTCAAAAAACGTACCCACCACATATGTAAACATTACTGGTCAATAGCTCCGAACGTTTTCTTTCCAGCCCTTAGTGAATAATGGAACCATATTCGCTCTTCTCCCTTCTCTGGAACCTTACCCAATGCTTGCGATTAGCCACAATATCAAACGATCCCCCCGCGATTTCTTCACTGGACTGCTGCAGTGCTCTTGGATATACCTGGTGAGGTCCAGGTTATTGATCCACCTTCATACATTCGAATACGCAAAGCAACATCTCTACTGTGTTGTGTACTTTCCCCAAGATATCATCACGAATATATTGAAATCATTTTATTATTTTGGTGAAGATCTCAAACGGTTACAATGTTTCCAAATTTTCTTCACTGATTATGTCGATCATGAAGACAAATAATTTTATGCTTAAATTACCAGTTCCATTGCGTTGAATTGGATACATTTCAACTAATTGATCAACTGTACATTTTGTTGCAGGAACAATGGCATAGACCATTTGTTAAGTATCTCTCAGAACAAATCAGAATGCTAAACTGTAGTTGTCAGCAGCTGGTTTTCAAACTCCAGTTTGGTATGTCCAGTTTCCCATGGAAACTCAGAGATACTTATTAAAGGTATGCTGCACGGACGTAAGGTTTGGAAAATTCCCAGAAAGATTCACTACTGCTTTGAGTAGAGAAAAATGATTGGTTCATATAACATACAACTTTGTGTCTCTTCTCTCCCACAGTGCTCTATATATCTGTGCTATGGACACAAAATATTCTAGAGGAGCAAGTGATTCAGCGCACTTTGAGAATTTCAGTTCGTAACCAGCACAGAACGAATCAGAAATTCAGACTCCAGTTTGAGGATCCTAAAGTTACAAGTAAAAAATCAAATCAAAGCAAAACATTCAATAAGAATAGTTGAAGACCATCTGAATTTTTTCCCCGATTTTAATTTACAGTAAAATTATTTACTAAAATAACTTTTCTTTTGATAATCTTCCTGCTGTCATGTAAATTATTTGATCTCTCCCTTCATTGTCGTGTTTACAAAACCCTTTGTCATTCGGCTGGTGGCCTCAGTGTAACTGGCGCACTGTTCGGTAGACATACAACAATGATGCCTTCTCCAGAAGTTCCGGCGTCGTGAGTTTCCTGGCAGCTACGTCAAAGAAAACGACAGCATGTGACAAAATTTTACGATCACTTTAGTCATGATCTCCCTGAATATTTTTCCTCTTCCTACCTTGTGAGTGTGTTCACTATTTTTCACGGTAATTTAAACATACATAAATGGGGTGTGGGGGGTGGGAAGGGTGTTCTTATAAATTATAATATGTTAATAATATATCAATTATATGTTATAGCTGTAATACCTAAAATCATGTTTTATCGTCGGATATGATGATCGGTTAAAAGCCTTCTTGTACATCTACAGTCTTTAAAACTGAACCTGTCTTTGAGGCTGTATCAAACTCTTCGGAATCCATAAAAGTTTCGGTGAGAGACACTGCATCATTGACCTGTTCCATTGGATTGCCAATGGAAATTCTGCAACAAAAGGTGCAATGTTCTAACTGACTGTATGAAACGTAGAGAATGGTTTCTGACATCAGTGTGGCAACGTGGATCAGCGTAGCCGCAAAGGGCAACAGTCTGGAAATGACTGATCATCGAGTAAAACAATTTGTCACTAATTTCCATGCAGGAGTGGCACCATATGGACTAGCGAGCCCGAACGATTCCTTTGACTTTTTTGTTTTGTGCTGAGCTAGGTTGGCACCACATGATCGGAAAAATGTGAGTGGACGAGAAACGGTGAAGAGGAGATTGACCAGGAGACTGCGTCAACTGGACGTTCTGAGCCATGAGGAAATATCCCACTACTTCTCAACTCTGCCAACAGCTTATTTTGGCAGAAGGGAAAAACGTTTTTTATACACGTAACTACAAATTCAAAAACAGTTTCTTTCCCGATGTAATATTTTAGAATTGACCTCTAAATCTATAAATTAATATCGCTGTTGTGGTTCTGTTCGCCGAGCTGGGAATTTGTGTTGCAGACGTTTCCTCCCCTGTCTAGGTGACATCCTCAGTGCTTGGGAGCCTCCTGTGAAGTGCTTCTGTGATGTTTCCTCCGGCATTTATAGTGATTTGTACCTATCGCTTCCGGTTGTCATTTCCAGCTGTTTGCTGCAGTGGCTGGTATATTGGGTCCAGGTCGATGTGCTTAATGATTAAATCTGTGGATGAGTGCCATGCCTCTAGGAATTCCCTGGCAATCCACTGTTTGGCTTGTCCTATAATAGGAGTGTTGTCCCAGTCGAACTAATATTGTTGTCATCTGGGTGTGTGGCTACGAAGGATAACTGGTCATGTTGTTTCGTGGCTAGTTGGTGTTCATGGATGCGGACGTCAGCTGTCTTCCTGTTTGTCCAATGTAGTGTTTTGTGCAGTCCTTGCATGGGATTTTGTACACTACATTGGTTTAGCTCATGCTGGGTATCGGGTCCTTCGTTCTGGTGAACATCACAGAAGCGCTTCACATGAGGCTCCCAAGCACTGAGGATGTCACCTAGACAGGGGACGTAACGTCTGCAACACAAATTCCCAGCTCGGCGAACAGAACCACAACAACGAGCAGCTGAGCTACAAATCTTCTCCCAAACTTTGAATTAATATGGCTGTTGCTCTCTGTCCGTCTTCTCTCAAGTCGTAACTTGTAAGTTTCGCTCTGTTCTGTTACACTAATGCACTATGTATCGTATGATCTGCCACGCAAAACAAAAATTTTGCAGTTTACCTAAGTACATGTGACAATAATAAATCAAATGACTATCGGATTGAAGCAATGAACCAACATTGGGGATGTTTAAGAGTTTTATAAGATTCTCAGAAGCATTGATGGGATGCATCAATGTCATTTCATCTCCATCACTACATGTATCAATTTCCAGGGGCACAGATTTATATTAAAAGGGAGGAGTCTAATACAATAGTTTAGAAGAATGTTTACCACTCAGGGGGTTGTTGAACTATGGAACCTACTGCCTAATGATGTGTTTGAGAATCCAGCGCTCTTAATCCAAAGTGGAAAATAGAGTTATTGCACAAAGAACAAAGATCCGTATACCACAGTACAGGCCTTTCAGTCCTCGATGTTGTGCCGACTTTTTATGCTCCTCTAAGATCAAAGTAACTTGCATACCATTCATGTTACTATCATCCATGTGCCAATTCAAAAGTTGCTTCAATGACTGCAAAGTATGTGACGCTGCTACAACTGCAGGCAATGCATTCCACGCAACCCCCCTTCTCTGCGTAAAGAACCGGCCTTTGACATCTCCCCGAAACCTTCCTCCAGTTAGCAAAAATTATGCACTTCGTGATAGTCATTTCCACCTTAGAAAAAAGTCTCTTGCTAGCCACTCTATCTATGACTCTCATCATCTTGACACAACTATAAAATCACCTCTCATTATTCTTCGCTCCAATGAGAGAAGCCCGAACTCCCTGAAACTTTCATAATACGATATGCCCTCCAGTCCAGGTAGCATCCTGGTAATTCTCCTCTGCACCCTCTCTAAAGCTTCTACATTCTTCCTATAACGAGGCGACCAGAACTGAATACAATATTTCAAGTTGGTTCTAACAAGAGGTCTACAGAGCTGCAGCACAACATTGCGTATCTGAAACTGAATGTACCTGCATATGAAAGCCAGCACATCATACGTCTTCTTTACAAATCTCGCAACTTGTTTGGCAACTTTTAGGGATGCATGGACTTGGACTCCACGATCACTCTATTCTTGCACCTGTGAAAAATTCGGCCTTTAATGCTGTCACCTGCATTCAGATTCGACCTTACAAAGTGAATTATTTCACACTTATCTAGGTTGAAATGCATCTGTGAATTCTCAGCCCAGCTCTCCATCCTTTAAATATCGCATTGCAACTTACAGTAGCCCTCCACACTATCCACAACTCCAAACACCTTCGTGTCACAGGCAAATTTACTGAGCCTCTCTTCCACTTCCACATTCATGTCATTCACGCAGAGCCACCACCGGTCACTGAGCTTCAGTCTGATTACTTTCCATCTACTATCACCCTCTTTCATTCAATGACCCAGGATATTCTGTGTCCATATAGCCAGATTTCCCTGTATCCCATCCCCCCTTACTTTCTGAAACTCCTTGGTAATTTCCATATACATAATATGCACTGCTCGACATTCATTAATGTGCTTGTCATATCCTCAAAGAATTCAGTAAATCTTGTGTGGCATGACCCGCCCCTCACGACTCCATGCTGACTAACTCTATTCAAGCCAATCTTTCCCAAATAATAAGAAATCCTGTCTTTCAGATTGCTCTGCAATAATATGCCCATCATTGAGGTAAGATTGTCTGTTCTGTAATGATTAGCATTAAACCTACTTCCTTTCATATTCAAGGCAATAACATTTGCCATCCTCCAATCATCTGGTACTACTCCAGTGGACAGTGAAGATGCAAAGACAATCGCCAAAAGCGCAGCAATGTCTTCCCTCGCTTCCAATAGTAAAGTTGGATGTATACCATTTGGGCTGAAAATGTGTTGCTGGAAAAGCGCAGCAGGTCAGCCAGCGTCCAAGGAACAGGAGAATCGACGTTTCCTTGGATGCTGCCTGACCTGCTGCACTTTTCCAGCAACAAATTTTCAGCTCTGACCTCCAGCATCCGCAGTCCTCACTTTCTCCTCGAAGATATATACCATGTGGACCAGGGGAATTATCTAAACCTCATGGTGCCAAACCTTCCAGCATATTCCCGTTCTTAACATCAACCTGTTCAAGCATAACAGCCTGTTTCACGCTATCGTCACAAACGTCAAGGTCCTCCTTACAACTGAATACTGAAGGAAAGCATTCATTAAGGAAATCGCTGAACTTATCCGACTCCTGGGACCAATTCCCTCCACTATCCCTAATCAGCACTGTCCTAACTCGGCCATCTTCCTTTTCCTCACGTAAATGTGGAATGCCTTGGGGTTTCCCTTAGTCCGAATGGACAAACTGTTTTCTTTACCCTCCTTGCTTTCGCAAGTCAATTCTTCAGTGCTATCGTGGTGACCTTTTATCCTTCTCGAGCCGTGTCTGATCCTTGCTTCCTCAGCCTTATGTAATCTTCCTTCTTCTTCTTGATGAGATGTTCCACATCTCTATCATCCAAGACTCTTTCACCCGATCATTCCTTCCTTTTCTCATTGGGACAAATCTGTGCAAACACACAGCAAGATGTCCAAGAACACCCTTCACATTTATGTCGTGAATTAATCTCAGAATACAAGCTCCCAATTTATGCTCGAATGTTCCTGCCCAATGGCATCATAATTTCCCCGCCCACAATGATTTTTTCCCATACTGTCTGGTCCTATCCCTTTCCATAACTATAGTAATGTTCAAAGAGTTATGATCACTTTTGACAAAATGCTCTCCCACCGAGCGGTATGACACCTGACCTGGTTCATTACAAAGCATCAAATCCAATATGCACCCCGCCCCCCGCTTCCCCAGTCTGCCTTTCTACATGTTGAGTCTGGAATCCTTTCTGGGCACACCTGAGAAAATGTAATCCTTGTTATGGAAGTTGGAGTTGCTCTTGACAATAGTCCCTTTACTTCTGCACCTTTACAAAACCTTGTTCCTCCGTGTCACTGTTGCTGTTGGGGGCTCTGTGGAAAACACCCAGCAACGTGATTGCTCCTTTCATGTATCTGACTCAAACTCATACCGACTCAGAAGAAAAACTATTCGCCATGACCTCCCTTCTGCAGTTCTGGCACTATCCCTGTATGGCAATGCCACTCCCCCACCTCTTTGTACTCATATATTTATTGACTGGCATGGGCAAGTTAATCCGAATGTCTCCCAGCTGTTCACTTCATGCTTCTGTTTTATTGTGTGAAACATGCTTCTCAATGTGACAAACAAATGCAGAAAGTGGTGTAAAAACGCAGTAGATCAGGTAGCATCTGTGGAGAAAAATCACGGTTAACGTTTCAGGTTCAGTGACCCTCACCAGCAGAAACCAACAATTTCAGATTTTGTTTCGTATTTCCAGCATCTTCAATTCATCAAGTTTTTTTAAATATCTCTACCACTGTTACTTGTCTGACGGGGGCGGGGGGGGGGGGGTGGTTGGTGATTTCTGATTGCGTAAAGCAGCCGTTGAACTGCAAATCTGATTGAGTGCAAGTGCTGATGTCATAGTTTGACTGCTCTGATTGCCTGAAAGGATTGAGTTAAAGAGTGTTGTGACGTGATTATCGGATTGGTTAACATAGCTGTCAGTCATGCTTGGTCTGATTTGTTGCGACATCTGTCAGTAACGACTCAGGCCTCCCTAAAAGGCTGTGCGGTCGTGCAGACGAAAGGCAGAGCTTTCTCAATGGTTCATCTAGCCATTGCTTGTCCGCAAAGCTCACTGATTGTCTACCACGGTTCTTTGGGTGGGTAAAAACCAAAAAAAAACAACCAGCAGAAGTGACAAACTGAACCCAATTTGGAGAATTGTGAAGTGATGTTTTTGGGAAGGGAACAGGCAAACACAGTTATATATATCAGGAACAAAAACAGAAATTGCTGTTCAAGCTCAGAAGTTCTAGCACCACCTGTGGAGAAAAATCAGTGCTATCCTTTCGGGTCGAAAGAACATTGCTCTGAACTCGAAATTAACAACGCATCTGGGAAAAGGCAAAGTGACAGGTTGTCTCGAAAATAAAGGCTGAGGCAGAAGACAACTTGTGTTTGGAAATTTGTTTCCAAAGCGTCTTCTCAGATGTTGGTAGTCGTTTCTGTTCTTCCTGTTATCACAACAGATGCAATTAACACATGAAATAAAAAATAGCCAGATCTCTGATAGCAAGGATCAATTCCAAGCTTGGGCGACTTTCTGAGGAGAATTTGTACACTTTTCTCGTGTCTGCGTTGGTTTAGTCCAGTTGCTGCGGTTTTCTGCTATAGTTCAAAGTTGTGCATGCTAGGTGGATTGGCCATGCTAGATAATCCATAGTGTGTTGGGAATTACAGGCAATGTAGATTAGTCATGGCAAATGCAGGGTTATATGGATTGGGTGGGTTGCTCTTCAGATGGTCGCTGTTGTTCGGCAGGTAGAATGGCACGGTTCAACACTAAAATAATTCGATGATTCTGTGCAATGGTCACTCATACAGAGAAGAGGCAAATACAACTCTGTCTGGAGCTGTGTGAAGTGCTGCGTTTGAGAAGAGAAAAAAACAACACGTACTGCGGCTATGCAAGAAAGGAGAAGCACAAATGTGGGGCAGTGCATAATTACTTAGGGCAGACAGAGTGCAAAATAGATAGAAATAGACAGATATAAGAGGTAACGTCAAGTATACAGAATAGGAGATGGATATAGTAGGATATGCTTGCACAGATGTAGAGGAAGAGGAATGAAAGATAAAGACAGAAAGAAACACAGTGAGAGGTGGTTGGGGGCACAAAAGGATAGAAAGCTGATTGACTGCTCTGTGAGGCCACTTTCCGAACTTTGTCATAAACTGTAGGAAGACATGACAGGTTCAACAGGTCTGTTTCTTGCTTTGTCTTTTCTGGCTTTGTCTTTTCTGTTGCCTCGGTCATGCTCAGCAGTCGGTGCCATTTCATTTGTTTTTTGAGACATTGTACCGATTGATAGAACTGACTGCCTTGCTCTTTCAGAGGGCAGTTAAGGGTCTACCAACTTGCATTGAGATTGGATTCAAATGTAGGCAAACCTGGAGGGGATGGCAGAAATCCTTCTCTGAAGGAATTCTGTGAGCCAGTTGGATATTTTTGGCAACCAACAATAGTTTCTCAGTGATCTTTGTATTCTTAATTCCAAGAATGTCTGTGTGAAAGATTCTGCAATCTGCCATGGTGGGATTCGAATCTCAACATTACGTGAGTTCCTGGGTTAATCTGCAAATTCATGAGACCAAATCAGCCCATTAACCCGACACCTACACCTCTATGACTTCTGACACCAGCTACACCTCTCCTGACCTCAAAGTTTGGAAGAAGATTTGTAGCTCGGGTGCTCGTTGTTGATATTCTGATCGCCGAGCTGGGAATTTTTCTTGCAAACATTTCTTCCCCTGTCTAGGTGACATCCTCTGTGCTTGGGGGAGCCTCCTGTGAAGCGCTTCTTTGCTGTTTCCTCCGGCATTTATAAAGGCCTGTCTCTGCCACTTCCGGTTGTCAGTTCGATCTGTCCACTGTAGTGGCCGGTATATTGGTTCCACGTCGATGTGTTTGTTGATAGAGTCTGTGAATGAGTGCCATGCCTCTAGAAATTCCCTGGCTGTTCTCTGTTTGGCTTGCACTATAATGGTAGTGTTGTTCCAGTCGAATTCACGTTGCTTGTCGTCTGTGTGTTTGGCGACTAAGGATAGCTGGTCGTGTTGTTTCGTGGCTAGTTGGTGTTCGTGTATGGGTATCATTAACTGTCTTCCTGTTTGTCTGATGTAGTCTTTTGTGCAGTCCTTGCATGGGATTTTGTATACTACATTAGTTTTGCTCATGTTGGGTATCTGGTCCTTCATTCTGGTGAGTTGTTGTCTGAGCGTGGCTGTTGGTTTGTGTGCTGTTATGAGTCCTAGTGGTCGCAGTAGTCTGACTGTCAGTTCAGAAATGCTCCTGATGTATGGTCGTGTGGCTAGTCCTTTGGGTTGCGGCATGTCCCCGTTCCGTTGTCTCTCCCTTAGGCATCTGTTGATGAAATTGCGAGGGTATCCGTTTTTGGCGAATATTTTGTATCGGGGTCCCTCTTCCTCTTTTTGTAGTTCTGGTGTGCTGCAGTGTGTTGTGGCCCTTTTGAATAGTGTCCTGATGCAACTTCGTTTGTGTGTGTTGGGGTCGTTGCTTTCATAGTTTAGGACTTGGTCTGTGTGTGTGGCTTTCCTGGAAACCTTTGTGGTGAATTCTCCATTCGGTGTTCTCTGTACCATCAAGTTGACGAATGGGAGTTGGTTGTCCTTTTCTTCCTCTCTAGTGAATCGGATTCCTGTGAGTGTGGCGTTGATGATCTGGTGTGTGTTCTCTATTTCTGTGTTTTTAATTATTGCAAAGGTGTCATCCATACATCAGGAGCATTCCTGAACTGATAGCCAGACTACTGCGACCACTAGGACTCATACCAGCACACAAACCAACAGCCACGCTCAGACAACAACTCACTAGAACGAAGGACCCGATACCCAACATGAGCAAAATTAATGAAGTGTACAAAATCCCATGCAAGTACTGCACAAAACACTACATCGGACAAACAGGAAGACAGTTAACGATCCGTATACACGAACACCAACTTGCCACGAAACGACACGACCAACTATCCTTAGTAGCCACACACACAGACGACAAGCAACATGAATTCGACTGGGACAACACTACTATTATAGTGCAAGCCAAACAGAGAACAGCCAGGAATTCCTAGAGAATGGCACTCATCCCCAGACTTTATCAACAAACACACCGACCTGGACCCAATATACCGGCCACTACAGTGGATAGCTCGAACTGACAACCGGAAGTGGCAGAGACAGGCCACTATAAATGCCGGAGGAAACAGCACAGAAGCGCTTCACAGGAGGCTCTCCCAAGCACTGAGGATGTCACCTAGACAGGGGACGAAACGTTTGCAAGACAAATTCCCACCTCGGCGAACAAAACCACAACAACGGGTACCCGAGCTACAAATCTTCTCATAAACTTTGAACACCTACGGGCGAGAGATGCAAAGACAAGCCAGGAAATGGGCATCCTGTGCCAACTGCCTAAGCGCCACATACGAACAATTCCGGTTCCTGCATGAATGCCGAAAGAATCGAATCCTTCCACCATGTGTCAGATACAGACCACCAGTCAACAATCCACAAGCCAGGGACACAGCCAGGCAGAACTGATTCAGGATGATCTGGGTAATGCTTATAGACGCTCACAACAGACTACACAAATACAGACAAGACATTGCTCGCCAAAAATCGTTAATTTCAAAAACCACCAATCAGGAATGGACCCGGACCATAGAACAGTCCGTCACCATAGGCCAGAACAGGACCACACACCGCAAAAAACGGCACTAAAAGAAAAAAGGGCCAAACTAACACACAACGAAGAGGACACCAAATCACACACCTGGGTTAGAAACCTCTCCCACAGACATCTCACAGACACGGAAAGAACAATACTGGCCAAGAGACTCAACTACAATCACAGGGACGCCAAGACAGCAGACTTCCTAGCAGCACAAGAATGCACACTCAGGAATAATGGACTGACAGAAGAGACAGAACAAACTGTGAGACAAAGTATCTTACAGCTGATAACAAGAAAAAAGCAAACACATAATCTCAACACCAAGGAGAGGGAAACACTAAAATCACTAAGAAACGATAAGAACATAATTATACTACCAGCAGACAAAGGCAGAATGACGGTCATCCTGGACAAAGCAGAGTACATGCAAAAAGCCCAACAACTACTTGCAGATTCCAACACCTACCAAAAGAGGGAGTTTGACCCCACCCCACAGCTCACCAATAGGATAAACAACACACTGAGGAATCTACAAAAAAACGGACAGATAACCAGGTCTGACCTACAAAGAATGAAACCTGAAAGCAACAACACCCCCAGATTCTATGGACTACCAAAAGTGCACAAACCAGACATCCCACTCAGACCCATAGTATCACTACCAGGGACACCATCACACAAACTGGCCAAAGAACTACAGCAGAAACTGAAACACCTGATCAGCGGATCCAGACAATCTATACAATCGACACAGGAATTCTTGGACATCATCAGAAATATACACATAGACAAGGTAGAAACTATCGTCTCATTCTATGTAACGGCACTGATCACCTCCATCGACAAAACCCTAGCCAAAGAAACAATATCCAACCTGCTGGACAGACATACTAGACAACAGGAGGTTGAACCTATCAAAAAAGACGGCAGTCTTAAACTACTGGAATTGTGCCTCAGAACACACTTCACATTCAACAACCAATATACGAACAAATCAACGGAACACCCATGGGCTCACCGATCTCTGGACTCATAGCAGAAGCAGAAATGCAAAGGTTAGAACAAACAGTCTTACCACAAATTCAACCCAAACTCTGGGTCAGATACGTGGATGACACCTTTGTAATAATTAAAAACACAGAAATAGAGAACACACACCAGATCATCAACGCCACACTCACAGGAATCCGATTCACTGGAGAGGAAGAAAAGGACAACCAACTCCCAATCGTAGACGTGATGGTACAGAGAACACCGAACGGAGAATTCTCCACAAAAGTTTCCAGGAAAGCCACACACACAGACCAAGTCCTAAACTATGAAAGCAACGACCCCAACACACACAAACGAAGTTGCATCAGGACACTATTCAAAAGGGCCACAACACACCGCAACACACCAGAACTACAAAAAGTGGAAGAGGAACACCTATACAAGGTATTCTATAAAATTGGATACCCTCGCAATTTCATCAACAGATGCCTAAGGGAGAGAAAACGGAACGAGGACATGCCGCAACCGAAAGGAATAGCCACACTACCATACATCAGGAGCATTTCTGAACTGACGGCCAGACTACTGCGACCAATCGGACTCATAACAGCACACAAACCAACAGCCACGCTCAGAAAATAACTCACCAGAACGAAGGACCCGATACCCAACATGAGCAAAACTAATGTCGTATACAAAATCTCATTCAAGGACTGCACAAAACACGACATTGTACAAACAGGAAGACAGTTAACGATGCGTCCACGCGAACACCAACTCGCCACGAAACCACACAACCAGCTATCCTTAGTAGCTACACACACAGACGACAAGCAACATGAATTCGACTGGGGCAACACTACCATTATAGGGCAAGCCAAACAGAGAACAGCCATGAAATTTCTAGAGGCATGGCACTCATCCACAGATTCTATCAACAAACACTTCGACCTGGACCCAATATACCGGCCACTATAGCGGACAGCTCGAACTGACAACCGGAAGCGGCAGAGACAGGCCACTTTCAATGCCGGAGGAAACAGCACAAAAGCGCTTCAAAGGAGACTCCCAAGCACTGAGGATGTCACCTAGACAGGGGACGAAACGTTTGCAAGACAAATTTTCAGCTCGGCGAACAGAACCACAACAACCCTCCTTAACTCTTTAAACCTCGCCAGCCCAGACACCCGTCCCGCCCACCTCTTTTATTGCTCACCCACCAGTTATACCTTTCCATATCTCTGTAACCTTCCACAGATCCGAGACCCCTCTCACCTCTATAACATCAGCTCCACCGCTCCATATCTCTGTAACCCTCTCTAGCCCCAACACCTCTCCACTAGCAAAACTATGACATTCAACACCAGCTATATATCTGCATATCTCGGTAATCCTCACCAGCCCCTCAATCCGCCCCCCAGTTCTATTGCCTCTGACACCAGTTTAACCCCTCAATATCTCTGCAACCCCCGCAAGACCCTACACCCTGTCCCCTCGCACTTGTATGGCCTCTAACACCAGCCACACCTCTTCATATCTCTGTAACCCTCGACAGATCCTCTTTCCCTCCCTCTCACCTCTATGATCCCTGACACCAGCTGCACCCCTACATTTTTCTTCAACCGTCTCCATCCCCCCACCCCACCACTCCTGCCTCTATGATGGCTAATACAAGCTGTACCTCTCCATATATCTTTAACCTTTTCCAGGTGCTACACTGCTACCCCCTCACTTCTATGACGTCTTAAACCCTCTGAACCTCCCATTTCGCTACAACACTCTCCAGCCACTACACCCAACTCCATCAACTTCTATGACATCTCACACCAGTTGCACATCTTCATATCTCTATCGATATCTTCTGCTTTCTCCCCTAACCCCTTGATCTCTGAAACCAGCTACACCCCATCGATTCCTCAGCAACCATCTACAGGCTCTACACCACTCCCCTCCCACCTGATGATCTCTGACACCAGCTACACGGCTCTACATCTGTATAACCTAAACCCGCCTCTCCCACTCGCGCTTCCTTCCTCCATGACCTCTGACCCCAGCTACAAAACTCCATATCGCTGTAACCTTCTCCAGCCCCTACATCCCTCCCACCACTATGACCTACGTGCCGTCTCACACGAGCTTCACCCCTCAAAAACTCTCCACCCATGTACAGCCACGATACCTCTGCCCTCCCACGTCTGTGATCTCGAACACCAGCTACACCCCTGCACATGTCTGTAACTTTCTCCAGCCCTTTCATCACTCCACTACTACCCCAAGACCTTTGACACCAGCTACATCCCTCCATATCTCGGTAACCATCTCCAGACCCACACACCTCCCTATCTCTGCAACCCCCAATTACTACAGCTCT
This sequence comes from Chiloscyllium punctatum, assembly GCF_047496795.1. Lineage (NCBI taxonomy): Eukaryota > Metazoa > Chordata > Chondrichthyes > Orectolobiformes > Hemiscylliidae > Chiloscyllium > Chiloscyllium punctatum. Next base: position 65,062,933 of record NC_092773.1, read on the forward strand.
TAACTTCTGTACAATCCTCCATCATCCACATGCTTCCTTATATTTGTAGCAACCTCCAGCCTAACATGCATCTTTGTCTGTGCCAACTCCTTCCGCATTGACTTGCCTCCGTTTGTCTGTAACGTTCTCCAATGCCGATACATTGCCCCCTCTCTCTAAACTCAAACTGCCCGGTGACGTTTCCCTTTCTTGAACCTCACTAACCCTTACACACATCCCTATATCTGTACAATCTTCACACCTTATTTATGTATGACTTCATCTACATCAGAGGAGAGGACGTTGAGAGGGTTGAGAACAACAAGTTTCTCAGGCCGTCGATAACCAGCATCCTGTCCTGGACGGCTCGTGTTGATACAATGGTTAATAAGGCATATCAACACCACTTCTCCCTCAGGTAGCTTAGGAAGTTCGCTTTGTATATAAGAATCTCAAGATCTTTCACAGATGCACCATGGAAAGCACAGTATCATGGCGCATAATGGCTTCGGCCGGCAACTGTTCAGCCGAGGACTGTCAAAAACTACAGAAGGTTGTGTGCAGATCGGAGCTCATCAGGAAAGTCACGGTTTCATCCATGGACTCCAGTTACACAACTCATTACCACTTGAAAGACTGCCAACAAAATCATGCTCCCTCCGACCTCGGTAATATTCTCCTGCAACATCTTCCGTCAACCAGAAGATCCAGAAGCATGATCAGGCACCATCAGGTTCAAGAGTGGTTTCTTCCCTCCCGTTATCAGAATGTTGGATGGACTCCCTAACTTCAAATTGTGCTCATCTTGTTTATATTGATTTTGTTTCATGCATCGCTTGTACAATGAAAACATTGTGCCTTACTTTATCGAAGTGTATGTGATGTGTATGCTCGATTATTCTGATCCAACAAATGCTGCTCGCAAACAAAGCACTGTACTTAGGTACACCTGAGTACAGTAAATCAAATCAAATCAATCAGGCCCAAGGCGACGCCCGATCTCTCTGACACTTGCGAGCACAAACACCCAGCCGATCTCTGTTAACTCCGAGAGCACCTGCGTCCTTTCCAATTTCCGTAACATCTTCCAGCATTTACATCTCTCTCTATCTCTGGAAACCACGTACGCCCTGACATTTTTCCTTATCTCAGTAATGATCTCCAGCAGCTACACTCCTCTCTATATAGGTAATTGACTCCACAATCTATGTCATTCTCTATCACAGTGATATAAAATAGCCCAACAACACTTCGTTTTTTCATCATCTGCTCAAGTCTATTCACACCTTCTGTTACACCCTCTGTCAGGTCCTCCAACCCAAGAGCCTCCCTTCTTGTATAATTCCATGCAGCAGCAATGTCCATCTATGGAACTTCCGCCAAAACCGACAAATGTCGAAATCTCTGAAAACTCCTCCAGCGGTCACACATCTCCCTGTCGCTGTCAACTCCTTCAGATACTCCTGCCCTCTCTATCTCTGCAAACCCCTCTCATCCTTGCCATTCCGGTCATCGCTAGAACCTCCTACAGTCTCTATACCCTACAATATTACTGTTATCTGCTCCAATCCCGGTAGATCTACCTCTCACTGCTTCATCGTCCAGTCTGTGCAACGTTCTTTATCGTTGCAACCTCTTCCAGCAACGACATCCCTTCCTATTAAATGCGGAATCGTAGGCGGATCAATACTACAGGCGATGGCTTAGTCCATGTGCCTGTTCTGGTGGTTGCAAACACGCTTATCGAGAAAAGATTTAAACTTTAATGTCCGGATATTTCCCCCCTCCCCCCAATCCAGCCAACTCCCATTCTCCCCCCACACACACCTTTGGCTGTGTTATTTGTAATGTTGTTTTTTTTTAATTATGCTTTTGTAATCAAGTTGATACCTGAGAATGGGGACATTGTACACTGTTTACTGTTCTCACGTGTTTATATTCATCAGGATACGTAACAATACAGCCTAATTCTGGTTCTAATTCGAGCATCGAATCTGCAGGGAGCGAAATGTGTTAACTAAATGGTTCCATTATTTGTACTCTTTTAACAAGTATTATTAGTTTGTTTTGTATGCTTCATTTTGAAAGAAAGTGTTGACAATATCATTACGTAATTCAGTAAAACAATACTTTCAATTGGAAAGTGACATTTTGAAGAACTGGCAGTGAGCCTATCTCCAAAGTACGAGCGATGGGAACTCTTCTCAGACATATTGTCTTGAATCAGCTATTGACAGAAGTTTTGTTCCCTATCTCCTTCATAAAACGGTAGAATTCCTCCAGTGTAGAAGTAGGCCTTTTATTCCCCACGACGTACACACCAACCGTCTGAAGGGTAACCCTACCAGATCCATTCCCCGACATTTACCCCTGACTGTAGCACCTTACCTGTACATACTTGGATTGTGGGAGTAAACCGGGACACATGAAAGAAACACGGACAGACACTGGGAGAATGTGAAAACTCCACACAGACAGTCGCGCGATGGTGAAATCGATCATGTGGACCTTACATGTGAGGCAGCAGTGCTTACCACTGAGCCATCATATCCTTGCACAAACAGTAATCATTCAATGTCGGTTTGAATGTAAAACCCCTCCCTGGAAAATTTACTCTTCTCTCCCGATACTTGTGTCACCCAATATAGATAACAATACTTTTCTAATCCATCTGCGGGGTAAATGCTGATCAGTGAACTTCATCATTTCAACAACAATACGCAATTTGGCATGGATGCTATGTTTTATTACTCTCGAGCACAAACACTGACCAATCTTAGATCACGAGGACGATATTTTCATCTGAGATACAAGGGCTGCGCAAACATCAGATGATGATTTAGGATTATAAGGAGCTATTTCTGCGAATAGAAGCAGGAACATTGTAACGTGCGACATGTACCAACCACTTTCGGACTGTCATGTATGAAAATGCTTCAAAGTGTCGAAAACGTTCAAAGAAAATTCAGCCAGCAGTGGTATTTGCTCAATGTATTTCATCATAGTTAAAATGACATTGAACTGAGTTCAGCAATTGACATGCCATTTCTTTCTCGCACTATCTCTCTTACACTCTCACGCATATTCTCTTATTCAGTCTCAACACGAAAAAAAATCTGCCAAATGTTTACATATCCAACGATTTTACTTGTACATTATTCTGAATTTTCTGGTTTTCATAATCTTGGCGATCAAAATGGTTTGTTCAGGCATGTTTCATCAATTAATTCAGCGGGATTGTTTTTTAATGTATGGACCAAAATTTATTTCCCTTCAGAATTTTATTGTAGCTGCTTTCCTGTGCCACTACAGTCGCGACAGTGTCGTAAAAAATAGTTGAAGGTATGATGGGGACAGGAGAGAGGGAATGTGAAGGAGTTTGACAATGGCACACCGAACGAATCATCTTAGATACGGAGGGCTGTTCTGTCAGACAGTGAGATAACTGGCAGGGATATTGAGCAGAAGATTACCTCACCTCTCTATATCTCACAGCAGCTGTCAATCCAGCTGTGCTAACTGACCTCCTGCAGCTTTGCGAGCTGGACGGCTGTTTTTGCGATGTAGAGTAGCATCAACAGTGTGGGTCACTTCCCACACTGGCTGATATCACCATAAAGTTCCTAAATTCCCACCATCAACACTCACCTGGGACATGGTAACCCTCAGGTTGAACTCACAACCACTCATTTCTCATTAATAAGAGAGTAGCTTTATTGTCCATTGGGGTGAAGACAATTTTTTTGAATAAAGATACATTAAAGGCAGGGTGGTGAGTGACCGAGTAGGGAACATGCAGCGAGAGGTGTTCCCATGCATCTACTGCCTTTGTCTTTGGAAATGTGACAGTCGCTATTTGGAAGATGCGACTGAACGAACATGAGCGATTTTCTGCAATGTGTATTGTCAATCATGCATAATGCTTTCACTGAACATCGGTGGTGGATGGAATGCATGTATGCAAATATTTTACCAAATATGGCACCAATCAAATTGATTTGTGCCTTGCACAGGAGGTGGTGGAGAGGCTTTCGGTGTTATGTGATGCGTTAGCCATGGCAGGGTTCTTTCCCTCTGACCTGCTCTTGGATCCACAGTTCATTGTCTGCTCAAGAGTAACTCCAGGTTGTTGATCACAATGGTTCACAATCAGCAAAGCCTCCGAATGTCAAGGGGTGGAACTTTAATGAGCTCGTATTCGAGGTCGTAATTGTTTGAAATTTGTGTGGTACGCATTTTAATTGGCACTGATCAGCACAGCCTTGGATGTTTCTGAGATTTTGCATCATTGCGGCATGGAGTGCTGCAGTATCCAGGAATACTGCTGAGGATTGTGCAATTATTCGCAAACAGTGTACCTTATGGCTCTTTAATTGACAAGAGGTAAGTTGTACAGTTACAAAAGACTGTTATGTCAAGAACACAATCCTGAGGATCTCATGCAGTGTGGGCCTTGAGCCTATATGACTAACCTCCGAAAACAACATCAATTTCTGTGAGCATGGAGACACGTGGAGCCCAGTTTGGCTGTGGACAGCAGTTATCTTTCCCGAAAGGACATTTATGAATTTGATGGGTTGCTACTTCAATTGACCATAGCTTTATGTCAATATTAAAAGTCATAAAATGAACGGATTTAAAGCTGGCTTCCTGCCTTAATTTGAGACCATTTTGAAAGTTTTGTGCCAATTACTCAATAAAGATATAAGTTTTATTATTATTTAGCGAATTATTAACTTGTTTCTACTTGATCCCGAGAAAATGTGAATGCAGTCAAAATAAGACCAGACAATGGTATTACCATTGACTGCGAACAATTAAGAGAAAATCAAGATGGCTCAGTGTATTTGCTCAGTGAAGAAAAAGCAACTGTTGATGATCAGAGGAAATGTTTCCCCATGCAAAACAAAGTGTTAAGTAGTGAAAGAAGAAAGTAAAAATACATTTCATGTGGTGTGTGTGTGTGTGTGTGTGTGTGTGTGCGTGCGTGTTTGTGCGTGTGTGTGTCTGTGTGTGTGTGCGAGAGAGAGAGAGATAGAGAGAGAGAGAGAGTGTAAAACACCTAATTCATTCTTCTGAATTATGAGTGTTATATGCAGTGACTTAGTGTTTAGCACTTCTGCCTCACAGCACCATGGACCTGGGTTATTTTCACTCTTTACGACTGTTTGTGTGGAGTTCGCATGTCCCCGCAGTCTCTGGGTTTTGGATGATCCAGTTTCCTCCCAGAGTCCAGGGAAGTGCAGATTGAATGAACGAGACGTTCTGTCCTGCCCATAGTGTCCAGTGATGTGCAGGAAAGCTGGATGGGACAAGGGAAATGAGACGTTACAACGATAGGGTAAAGGGTGGGTCAAGTGGGATGCTGTACAATGAGTCGGAGTGGAATCGTTTTACAAATGGCTTGCTTCCACAGTGTACAATTCTCTTGTTCTGAAATCGGCTTTTACTTAGTCTGAAAGAATTTGCAATGTGTTTATTAAAAAAAAATAGAATTCGGAAATCAAGATTCTTGGAACACATTTTGTCTTCCCTTTGTATGGTTGGGAAACCGAATGGGAAGTTAAAGAGATAAAAAAAAACGAAACTCGCTCAATCTCTCACCATTTATATGATGCGAGCAGATATTGCAGATTTTGGAGACCTTAAATGTGTAAACGTTCTGATATGCGTAGGATATATAACCAAAGGAACAACGGAAAATATTAAAGGGTCTCTGACTGAAACTTTCAATTCCTCCTCAGCTACGGTGGGGAGGGGACGGGGGGGGGGCGGGAGGGCGGGTGGTGGGCGGGGTGTGCCAGAGGACTGGAGGACAGCTGGTGTGTTTCCATTGTTCAAGAGGGGAGGTGGAGATCGAACAGGAATAACAGGCTACTGAGTCTGACATCAGTGTTCAGGACACGGTTGGAGAAAAAAACCAAAGGATAGAGTTCACCTCCATTTAGTGCGGAATGTTTTCAGCATGGATAGTTGGGACGGTTTCGTCAGAGGGGGTCATGCCTCATAAATCTGGTGAGATTTTTCGATGAGGTGGCCAGATCTCTCGATAAGGGTAGGGCAGTTGAATTCGTTCATAGGAATTGAGCAAAGGCTTTGACATGTTCGCACATGGGGGACTGAGAATGTGTGTGCGTGTTTTACGGAGTGGGTATGGCTGGGGAATGGGGAGAAGCAGTTGAAGAGATTGGGAACGTGAAATAGGATTTTCGATGACACTAGCATTGTCTGGGTCATTGTCATGGAGGTCTATATTCTTAGGTGTCAGATAGAAATAGATAGATTGGTCAGATGGGCAGATGAGTGGTTGATGAAATGTAATCCTTCTGAAATGTTAGATGAAGCACTTTAAAAGAAATGCAGTCACCAGAAAAGGGTGTACTCAATGAATAGCCCGACATTAGGAAGGACAGAGGATCCGAACGGATTTGAGGTGCTGTTGACAGATCCCTGCAGGTGGAATGACAGGATACTGGGGTAGATTAGAATGCGTATAGGACACTCGCCTTTTTCAGTCGATGCATAGATTATAAGGAGAAAGTGAGGACTGCAGATGCTGGAGATCAGAGTCAAACAGTGTGGCGCTGGGAGAGCACAGCAGAACAGACGGTATCCGAGGACTTGGGAAGTCGACTTCTCGTGCATAATGCCTTCATGAGAAATGTAGGAGGATTATAAAAGGAGAGGGCATGTTGAAGCTGTACAGAACTTTGTTTAATCCACAGTTGGAGTATTGTGTGTAGTTCTGGACACTGCACTGGAAGAAGTGCAAAGGAGATTCACCAGAATGGTGCTCAGTTTGCAACAATTTAGCTGTGCCGAGCGTGGGTGGATAAGTTCGGAGTGACTTATCTAGAGCAGGTGTATGACTTATAAGGGGCATGGACAGTGTGAATCCAAAGCAGCTTTTTCTCTCAGTCTAAGTGTCAGGAACAAGGTTGCATAATTCTATGTGAAAGGCAGGAGGTTCATAGTGGACATGAGGGAAATTCGTTTCTTCCAGAGAATGGTGTTTACCTGAAATGCACTGTCTGGGAGGGTGCTTGAGATAGGAAAACATACACACTTTTAAAATTACTTGGATGAGCGTTTGAAATGTCATAACATACAAGCCTATACGTCAAGCAGTGGAAAGTGGGATTAATGTAGATTTAGATTCATTTTGTGGAATGAACACGACGGGTCCAAGGGTCACTTGTATTATGTATCATTCTGTCATTCTGGATTCTGAAGTCAAAGGTCTGAATCTTTTCTGTTTAGTTTTTGCATTTGTTTTGCGAACTATATCACTTCGTGCACGTTCCAGCTGTTGTGTTTTCTATCAGCTTCAGGGTCTGTTTGAGAGTGCTCATTCACAGATAGAATTTCTCAAATGTGTTGTAAATTGGATTAAAAAGCAAAATAGGGATACAACAATATGCAGTACAACAGCTTTTAAAAAGGTCAACCGCGCGAACTAATGAATGACTGTAAAGCCTGATCAAAATGTATGCAGTCACTGAAAAGAATATCGAAAAATATTTTGGTATTGATGGGACGAACTATACATGATTTTGTACAAGCATTGAATTTTGAAGAAGATTTACAATTAATATAAGAGATCTAACAGGATCAGATTAATCTAGTCTTTGGGGTATTTCAATTACAGGCTTAAATCTCAATTACATCACAAATTTAAAATAAACCTTCCGTCATAAGTTGTTTGTTAAAAATATTGGATACAAAATCAGTGTTTCCCAGTGGACCATCACATGATATAAAATAATATCTTTTGAACTGTGTCAGCACCAGGTAATTCTCCACATTCAGACAGACTGTCAGCAGCAGGACATCAAAGGCTATTTCACAAACAGCAAAATGTATGTTCCAACGATAATGATCGAAAAAATATACTATACCATCTTTGCCATTTTTGGTATTCCTGGTAAGTCTTGAAACAATTTAGTTTTAAAAATCTCTGCATTAAATCATACTTATTTCCACTCTATGATTAATAGTTATTTCCTTTCCATTTAGCATGGCAAATACCAATGGCAGATGACAATGTCCCCACTTACTGATTTTACTGTGAATAGTTTATTGATTAGGAGGCCCCTCAGTAATCTGCAGCATTGCCTGTTTCTCCATGCCGCGCAGAATGGGTTGGCACTGCGGCCATACTGATGGAATTTGAATGAGCACTGGCCCTGGCTGGTCGAGAGAGTGTTGAAGAAGACCGATCTCGCTCCGTGGTAGCTCAAACCGTACTATCAGTCAGATGGTGTTTGTAACGACCGACATCTTAGTAACCTCTGAGTAAGGTGTTTCGAATTCCTTGATGCAAAGGAATTTTGTTGGTGGATGTCTCTCAGATATCTTGTTCCAAATGGGAGAGCAGATACCAGGTGGGCAATGTTTGGTGTGAGTAGGTCACGACGGAGTGATAAGTGAGTGTCAGCACAGATGGCTTTGAACATCTTGTGTGTTTTCGTCAATCAGTGGGTGTGTGGGACCACGATATATGTGAGGACGGATTGCTGGGAGGGATTTTGAGCACAGGGTTCCAAATTAGATGTGTATTTCTCGATTGTTTCTTTCCACAAAAAACATGTGAGTAGTACCATTTGTAAAAAGATGCACAATACAGTCGGGAGGAATCGAATATGAAAAATAATGAGATCTTGAATCTTGTGGCAGCAGCAATCCAACAGTGGTGAAACAGGTTTGTCAAACAAGATATTTCCCGACTTTCCCTTTGTTGTGTTATATTTCGATATTCCCCAAACGATACTGGTCTATATGAATGGTATATAAGGGCTTTTGATTGGGATTGTTACTCTGTATTTGCGGGCGGCACGGTGGCACAGTGGTTAGCACTGCTGCCTCATAGTGCCAGAGACTAGCGTTCAATTCCTGCCTCAGGCGACTCTCTGGGTGGAGTTTGCATATTCTCCCCGTGTCTGCGTGGGTTTCCCCCTACATTCCAAAGATGTCCAAGTCAGGTGAATTGGCCATGCTGAATTGCCCGTAGTGTTAGGAAAGGGGTAGATGTAGGGGTATGGGTAGGTTGCGCTTCGGCGGGGCAGTGTGGACTTGTTGGGCCGAAGGGCCTGTTTCCACACTGTAAGTAATCTAATCTAATCTGAATTTATGATTATTTTTATTCTCGTCGCTGTTATTTTTCCGGTTCTGACATTTTGGAGATGAACATCCTGCATATAATTTAGACCAATTTACTGAGAAACCGTTGTGTTATACGTTGGACTGCAGGTCTCTGTCAATTTTGAGACATTCCTGTTATTGTACGATAGAGGACTCAGAACTTTGGAGATTGTGTGGTACAGCAGATTTTACCTGATGGAAGAGAAGTCGGTTTGGGGTGACTGAAGTACAATTTAAGATATTTCAGATTATCTTACTGCTCCAAGGTTCCAATAAGGCTCAAGAATATTGGGCAAAATGGAGTAACATTTAGCCCTGCTGGGTGTGCCGATGTTCAGAATTGAACGGATTGGTGACTTAGACAACCTATCAGTGTCACCAATTGATATCTAATCCATCAGCAGCACACTGTTACAATAATATGTACCGTTTTGTCGACCCTGCTTTGAATGACACTCTTTGCCACATGGTGTGGGGCAGCAATGCGATTTTCATGTGCCGTGTCTGTCCAAGCAGTGATTTTGATTCACACCACACAGATAAATTTACATAGAGATATAAATGCCAACGGTTATAATTGCTTGGCTATATCGATGTAGTTCAAGATCTTGTTGGCCGATTTGAGCCAATCTACTTCTTAATAACGTCACATGTCCCTTGTTTTCTGAATGATCGGAAAGCAGAGGTGAGTGGGAATGACTACTCACCTGTGTTTACTATGTGGGAACTTGTTTATGACGAAACCTATGCTGGGTGTGGATGACCATTCTAGGCATTGACCCCACGCAAGGCAGTTCAGCATGTTCAGCTCCTTCTGCTTCGATGAAATGTTTCATATTTTTCGAATCAGTGTTTAAAGTGAGGGGATTTATTGAAGATCACATTTCGGTGCTGAGCTCTCCCAGAATGTTTTGAGGCAATTGAGGGGTAGAGATTATCTTGATGGTGAGAGTGAAGTAAGAATACAGGGACCTGCTATTTTGTGCAATTGTCAGGGTTGCCACATCAAAACTGCTTGCTGGGAGAAATCTGGCACAGCGTTTGTGACATCACTGGAGTGGATCAGGCATTTTGATGCAATAATGGCCTGTCTTCTTCCATTCCAAAATGGTTCATTTGAAGGAAAATGGAGACTTCTTAGTCAAATAAATTTTACTTCGTACCCAATAAGCCTCTGTAAGTTTCAGAGAACACAGATTACTATCATCATGCCAGAGGTGAGTACAACACAGCACACTGAGAGTTCTGGGGCAAAAGCATTCTGCGATGGGCTCTTGGAGTAGAATAGTGTCTTGAAGTTTGGTCTTTCCTTCGCCAGAGCATCTTACACCCTGATATGGAGTGCTTTCTGAATGCTGATCCATCGACATGCATAATGGTTATATTTATCCCTCCACTTCATGGGCACTGGACTGGGGCGGTACGTGTTCTTCCTGTGTGATATTAATGTTTGCGGTTAATATTTCCAAACCATCTCTGTCGTGTAACTTCTAAATTGAAATAAAGAAAACCATTTGTCTGCAACTTTCAGTCAGTCTATGTTAACGCACGATCGACTGGAATGTTGTGTCCAATTGATCTAGATCTCCAGGAATGACTCTGTTTGAAGTGTGTACTGATTGTGTAATTGTACTGAACAAGGATCACGAACTTCAGTCCGGATCCCCTGGCTCCAGTGGCCACATGGTACTCGGAGGGTATTCCATTGTCGAATTGCACTGAGTGTGGGTAACTGCTCAAACAGAAACTTATGACGCAGCATTCTTGCGTTTCTGTGGAGACCTGTAAATGCAGCATTGTCGTAAGTGTGGAGCACTGAGAGGAGACTACCTGTGACTCCAATTGTAAGTTTTGCTAAGAGTATCTCTTACTGTAGATCTATATTGCATAAGGGTCAATAAATTGACACCCAATTCCAGTGACAGAGTGATTCAGTGAGCATCTTCAAATAGAACTTTATCGAAAGTGATTTCCTAACGAAAGAGGAACAAATGACCGGAGTGTGAAAGTGTAACTGGGAGCATCACTCAAAGGAAAATTATGCTGAATGGGAATTATTAAATGTAGCAGAAGAATTTACCCCAGCGTTCTTCAGCATGGAGAAGTATCTCTGACTATGAATTTAGCTGTTTGTGGGGAAAAGAATGATTTATAATTCAAAGTTTGTGAGAAGATTTGTCGCTCGGCTGCTCGTTGTTGTGGTTCTGTTCGCCGAGTTGGGAATTTGGCTTGCAAACGTTTCTTCCCCTGTCTAGGTGACAACCTCAGTGCTTGGGAGCCTCCTGTGAAGCGCTTCTGTGCTGTTTCCTCCGGCATTTATAGTGGCTTGTCTCTGCCGCTTCCGATTGTCAGTTCGAGCTGTCCACTGTAGTGGCCGGTATATTGTGTTTGTTGATAGAGTCTGTGGATGAGTGCCATGCCTCTAGGAATTCCCTGGCTGTTCTCTGTTTGGCTTGCCCTAGAATGGTAGTGTTGTCCCAGTCGATTTCATGTTGCTTGTCGTCTGTGTGTGTGGCTACTAAGGAAAGCTGGTCGTGTCGTTTCGTGGAGAGTTGGTGTTCGTGCATACGGATCGTTAACTGTCTTCCTGTTTGTCCGATGTAGTGTTTTGTGCAGTCCTTGCATGGGATGTTGTACACGACATTAGTTTTGCTCATGTTCGGTATCGGGTCCTTTGTTCTGGTGAGTTGTTGTCTGAGCGTGGCTGTTCGTTTGTGTGCTGTTATGAGTCCTAGTGTTCGCAGTAGTCTGGCTGTCAGGTCAGAAATGCTCCTGATGTATGGCAGTGTGGCTAGTCCTTTGGGTTGCGGCATGTCCTCGTTCTGTTGTCTCTCCCTTAGGCATCTGTTGATGAAATTGCGAGGGTATCCGTTTTTGGTGAATACTTTGTATAGGTGTTCCTCTTCCACTTTTTGTAGTTCTGGTGTGCTGCAGTGTGTTGTGGCCCTTTTGAATAGTGTCCTGATGCAACTTCGTTTGTGTGTGTTGCGGGGGTTGCTTTCATAGTTTAGGACTTGGTATGTGTATGTGACTTTCCTGTAAACCTTTGTGGTGATTTCTCCGTTCGGTGTTCTCTGTACCATCACGTCTAGGAATGGGAGTTGGTTGTCCTTTTCTTCCTCTCCAGTGAATCGGATTCCTCTGAGTGTGGCGTTGATGATCTGGTGTGTGTTCTCTCTTTCTGTGTTTTTAATTATTACAAAGGTATCATCCACGTATCTGACCCAGAGTTTGGGTCGAAGTTGTGGTAAGACTGTTTGTTCTAACCTATGCATTACTGCTTCTGCTATGAGTCCAGAGATCGGTGAGCCCATGTGTGTTCCGTGGATTTGTTCGTATATTTGGTTATTGGATGTGAAGTATGTTGTGAGGCAAAAAGCCCAGTAGTTTAAGTATGCCGTCTTTGTTGATAGGTTCAAAGTCCTGTTGTCTGTTATGTCTGTCCAGCATGTTGGCTATTGTTTCTTTGGCTAGTGTTTTGTCGATGGAGGTTAGATTAGATTACTTTTTAGATTAGATTACTTACAGTGTGGAAACAGGCCCCTCGGCTCAACAAGTCCACACCGCCCCGCCGAAGCGTAACCCACCCATACCCCCACATCTACATCTATCCCTTACCTAATACTATGGGCAATTTAGCATAGCCAATTCACCTGGCCTGCACATCTTTGGACTGTGGGACGAAACCGGAGCACCCGGAGGAAACCCACGCAGACACGGGGAGAACGTGCAAACTCCACAGTCAGTCGCCTGAGGCGGGAATTGAACCCGGGTCTCAAGCGCTGTGAGGCAGCAGTGCTAACCACTGTGCCACCGTGCCGCCCGGTGAACAGTGCCGTTACATCGAATGAGACCATAGTTTCTTCCTTGTCTATGTGTATATTTCTGATGATGTCCAAGAATTCCTGTGTCGATTGTATAGATTGTCTGGATCCGCTGATCAGGTGTTTCAGTTTCTGCTGCAGTTCTTTGGCCAGTTTGTGTGATGGTGTCCCTGGTAGTGATACTATGGGTCTGAGTGGGATGTCTGGTTTGTGCACTTTGGGTCGTCCATAGAATCTGGGGGTGTTGTTGCTTTCAGGCTTCATTCTTTGTAGGTCAGACCTGGTTATCTGTCCGTTTTTTCCAGATTCCTCAGTGTGTTGTTTATCCTATTGGTGAGCTGTGGGGTGGGGTCAAACTCCCTCTTTTGGTAGGTGTTGGCATCTGCAAGTAGTTGTTGTGCTTTTTGCATGTGGTCTGCTTTGTCCAGGATGACCGTCATTCTGCATTTGTTTGCTGGTAGTATAATTATGTTCTTATCGTTTCTTAGTGATTTTAGTCCTTCCCTATAGCGCTACCAGCAGACAATTCCTCGAGGCATGGCACTCATCCACAGACTCTATCAACAAACACATCGACCCAATATACCGGCCACTACAGTGGACAGCTCGAACTGACAACCAGAAGCGGCAGAGACAGGCCACTATAAATGCCGGAGGAAACAACACAGAAGCGCTTCACAGGAGGCTCCCAAGCACTGAGGATGTCACCTAGACAGGGGACGAAACGTTTGCAAGACAAATTCCCAGCTCGGAGAACAGAACCACAACAATGATTTATAATATCTGACAGCAAAGGTAATTATGACTCTAAGAATATGAAACAGTGACTGCTTCATTTGGATGACCTTCCTCATTTCTGTACTGTCCAGTGATGAAGTTCTTAATGCAGTTTGTAAATATACAAGGGTTTGCTACTAGGAAAATATTCGCATCTGGTTGATTATGTTTGATGCTAAGTTTACAAAGTGAAATGTCCCATTGAAGATAAACAGATACAATATATTCCGAGAGCAATAACGGTCATTCAACCAAATGCCATTAAGACATATCATGTTGATTCAAGCAATGTTTTTGATGCTGATTAATCTTCCAGCAAGTTTAGGGCAAGTTGTGAAACAATGGCTACAGTAATGTCTTTTCTGAACATGAATAAGTATGGATATAGAGTTGGAAATTTTGTCACGACTTGCCATCTGTATCTGGTTAGAATAAGATTATCAATTGTTAAAACTGTAATTCATAATCTGCCTACAGTTAATTGTTCAGAGATCGCTGCCCTACACTTTGTGATGTGTGGCTTCATTCGGAGGAAGATCTCTCGATGAGAACTGTGCATCAATCAGTTTTAAGGCAACATATAAAAATAAAAATAGGAATGGCAATAGGAAAAAAAGTCTGTTTCAACAAATAACTAAATTCAGTAATTACATCACAAAGCACTGGGTATTCTCTACCCATCTGCCATACTCCATGTCACTTCACAGCTTACAAATCCAATTTCCTGATTTATAAGCAGTTCCCTTCTTTTAGCGTCATAATGGAAAACATTCCGACTCTGGGGGCTCAAACTCTGCCACTTGCTTGTTGCATTTTGCACGATGACCTCTGACCTTCCCAATATTCACATGTTAAATCTGTCTTGCTCCACACTTAGGACTGTTTGCCTTGCATTTTCAGTAGGATTGGCTGTCTGCTTATCAATCAATTGTGCCTATTTTTACAGTTAAATTTTAGTTCCTGAAAAAAGATTCAATTCTTTCACATACAAATCACAAATAGTGATTCACAATAAGGCAGCCCTCAAAAAAAAACTAAATGAGATCACATTCTGGTAATCTCATTCTCCCTGGTTTCATCATGACCACAGGTGAAAATGGTTTCGGCTGTGGTAACGCAATCATCTCAACTGTCGAACATCGCTGCAGCAACTACTCAGGGTCATATACTAGGTCCCAAAATCTGTATCTGCCTCAGCAATGCCTTTCCTTCCACCATCATTTCCAAATGAAAAGATATTTTCTTGTGATTGCACAATGGCTAGCACAATGTATGATGCATTAGGTAAGTAAGAGGTCTGTGCCAATATACAGTAAGATAAAATATCATTTAATCTGATAAGGAACAAACGTTGGCTTCAAAATGAAATGCAGAAATTTTGCAATCCCATACGTAAGTAGGGTTTCTCCCATTCTTTGCTTAACTGATCCAAAGTGTCTTTGTGGTGGATGTTGTGGTCATATGAGAAACCCCAGCCAGTCTGTTTGGTCTATGAAGCATATGAAATCAACCACTGCCGACACCAAAAAGAGAATACATTATCGTGTTTCCATGAGCAATCCGCTGATCATGTTCTTCCCTGTGTCTTTTACAAGTGCAAATGATCCATTTAGAATGCGTTTTCTGTTATATGGTTCAGATCCTTTAAACTTTATATTACAGAGTACAACAATCAATTCTGTGTCATTATGTAAAGTCTGCATGAATAATGCTCAATCAGCAACATGAAATCTCTTCTTGTCCTTTCTTTTACAGTTAGTCTCGTGGTAATTGTAATTTTAGCTCGGGGCAAATGTGATCTTTCCACATGCAGCACTATCTACCTGGTGGCCATGGCAACGTCTGATCTACTGTTCATTTTTTTTTATGTCGTACTTATCCGATTTCAAAAATTTTATTATCCACTTTGTTTCCTGAGCATCACACCTGTTTGCAGTCTCATCAATGTCCTCCACCACCTGACCATTGACTGTTCTGTCTGGTTCACTGTTGCCTTTTCTTTCGATCGATTTGTCGCCATTTGTTTTCATCAGATGAAAACTACGTATTGCACAAAGAAAACTGCAATGAGGGTTCTCGTAATCATCTCTAATTTCTTCTCGTTAAAGAACATTCCTACGTACTTTCGACATAAACCTGGAAAGATTATCAACAACATTCAATGGTACTGTCATGTCTGGTCCAGTTATTATTACGACCGTCGGTGGATAAGTTTCAGATATTTGGAACAATTTTTAACACCAATGTTCCCATTCATTTTTATTCTCTTTCTCAATGTTCTGACTGTCAGACACATCTTCCAGGCTATTAAGGTGCGTGAGGGATTGGGGAATCAGAGAAAAATAGAGAACGATCCAGAGATAGAGAGCAGAAAGAAGTCTTTGATTTTACTCTTTGCCGTATCAGCCAGCTTCATACTCCTCTGGTTGGGCTGTATTTTATATTATTTTAATGTTGGTTATTCATTGGATTATGCTGTTCGTCGTCTCTTTGAACTAACTGCATTTATGCTGCGGAACTTAAGCTGCTGCACAAATGCATTTATTTATGTGGTGACACAGAAAAAGTTCAGAAACCAGATAACGTATGCTGCTAAATATCCAGTTATAAAAATAATTCAAATAATGAATAAATCCAAGTAATTGAGCAACAAGATTAGATGCAGCAAATAATGAAACGAGGAGTCCACGTGAGGAATGGACTGAAAGGATAAGAAGGAGTAGAAACACGACAATACTCCATTGCTAATGGGCAAGGAATGACTCCTGCTGTTTTCCTGAATCTGTTCTCTCCATCCAGCTGAGGCTATCCACAATATTGTGTTTATTATTAAATGAAAAGCCCGCAAGAAAGTAAACAATCTGAACTGAAATAAAATTGTCAAACAGGCAATGAGTAACCACATGGAGCAGATGTGCGCTCAATATTGAGGGAGAATAAACTTGCAGTGCAGCTTGCTCAGCATCACAGCTACAAATTCTTTGTCTACACCACCGGTACGAGCAGTGCGTACCATAGACAAGATACCCAGCAGAAATTCCATACAAAACAAGTTCTGAACACACAGCACTCTTATCTGGAATGTAAAGCTCAGCAGATAAATAGGAAACACCCCAGTTGAAAATTTCACATAAAACCATTCACCACCCTGATTTGAACAAACATTTGGTTCCAAAAGGTGCCAATGTTTGAAAATCCTGGAAGTTCTTCCTTTACCACACTTTGCATTTAACTGCACAAAATGGAATCCAAGCGTTCAAGAAGGCAACTCCCAACCGCTTCCTCCAGACCTGCTACGTATAGGGAACAAAAGCCAGCAGACAGCCAGAAATGCCAAAGCCCAATGAATAAATTATAAAAAAAATTCACTATTTGCTGCCAAGATAACATGTCATGTGTCCATATCCTCAGTTATCAGAAAATTGAGAAACGATTCCAATGAAATATAAAAGATCCTGAATGAAAGAGGCTTGATAGGGGAGATGCTGAGAAATTATTCCAGCGGGTGTGGCAACCTTAAACGCAATCGTGTGAGGGAGCCTTGGTTGACGAGGGAGGTTGAATGTCGAGTAAAGAGGAAGAAGGAGGCTTACATAAGGTTGAGGAAACAAGGTTCAGACAGAGCAGTGGAGGGATACAGGATAGCCAGAAGGGACCTGAAGAAAGGGATTAGGAGAGCTAAGAGAGGGCATGAAAAATCCCTGGCGGATAGGATCAAGGATAACCCCAAGGCATTCTATGCGTATGTGAGAAACCTGAGAATGACGAGAACGAGGGTAGGTCCGATCAAGGACAGTGGTGGGAGACTGTGTATTGAGTCGGAAGAGATAGGAGAGGTCTTGAACAAGTACTTCTCTTCAGTATTTACGAACGAGAGGGACTGTATTGTTGAAGAGGAGAGTGTGAAACGGACTGATAAGCTAGAAGAGATATCTGTTAGGAAGGAAGATGTGTTGGACATTTTGAACAACTTGAGGATAGACAAGTCCCCCGGGCCTGACGGGATATATCCTAGGATTATGTGGGAAGCAAGAGAGGAAATTGCAGTACCGTTGGCAATGATCTTCTCGTCTTCACTGGCAACGGGGGTGGTACCAGGGGACTGGAGAGTAGCGAATGTTGTGCCCCTGTTCAAAAAAGGGAATAGGGATAACCCCGGGAATTACAGGCCAGTTAGTCTTACTTCTGTGGTAGGCAAAGTAATGGAAAGGGTACTGAGGGATAGGATTTACGAGTATCTGGAACGGCACTGCTTGATTAGGGACAGCCAGCACGGATTTGTGAAGGGTAGGTCTTGCCTTACAAGTCTTATTGAATTCTTCGAGGAGGTGACCAAGCATGTGGATGAGGGTAGAGCAGTGGATGTAGTGTACATGGATTTTAGTAAGGCATTTGATAAGGTTCCCCATGGTAGGCTTATGCGGAAAGTCAGGAGGCATGGGATAGAGGGAAATTTGGCCAATTGGATAGAAAACTGGCTAACCGGTCGAAGTCAGAGAGTGGTGGTAGATGGTAAATATTCAGCATGGAGTCCAGTTACAAGTGGAGTTCCGCAGGGATCAGTTCTGGGCCCTCTGCTGTTTGTAATTTTTATTAATGACTTAGATGAGGGAGTCGAAGGGTGGGTCAGTAAATTTGCAGATGATACAAAGATAGGTGGAGTTGTGGACAGTGAGGAGGGCTGTTGTCGGCTGCAGAGGGACTTAGATATGATGCAGAGCTGGGCTGAGGAGTGGCAGATGGAGTTCAACCCTGCCAAGTGTGAAGTTGTCCATTTTGGAAGAACAAATAAGAATGCGGAATACAGGGTTAATGGTAGGGTTCTTGGTCAGGTGGAGGAACAGAGGGATCTTGGGGTCTATGTACATAGATCTTTGAAGGTTGCCACTCAGGTGGATAGAGTTTGTAAGAAGGCCTATGGAGTATTATCGTTCATTAGCAGAGGGATTGAATTCAAGAGTCGTGAGGTGATGTTGCAGCTGTACAGGACTTTGGTTAGGCCACATTTGGAGTACTGTGTGCAGTTCTGGTCGCCTCACTTTAGGAAAGATGTGGAAGCTTTGGAGAGGGTGCAGAGAAGATTTACCAGGATGTTGCCTGGAATGGAGAGTAGGTCATACGAGGATAGGTTGAGAGTTCTCGGCCTTTTCTCGTTGGAACGGCGAAGGATGAGGGGTGACTTGATAGAGGTTTATAAGATGATCAGAGGAATAGATAGAGTAGACAGTCAGAAACTTTTTCCCCGGGTACAACAGAGTGTTACAAGGGGACATAAATTTAAGGTGAAGGGTGGAAGGTATAGGGGAGATGTCAGGGGTGGGTTCTTCACCCAGAGAGTGGTGGGGGCATGGAATGCGCTGCCCGTGGGAGTGGTAGAGTCAGATTCATTGGCGACCTTTAAGCGGCATTTGGATAGGTACATGGATGGGTGCTTAATCTAGGATAGAAGTTCGGCACAACATCGTGGGCCGAAGGGCCTGTTCTGTGCTGTATTGTTCTATGTTCTATGTTCTATGTTCTATAAGGAAAAGCTTATTTGGGAGTGAGAAGAGATGAAGCCTTTTTCCTCAAATCATCTCGGAGTCTTTGGTATTTGATATCGCTGAGGATTGTGGGTGCTCCCTCACTTCGTTCATTTCAGACTGAAATCGACAACTTCATGGTGTCTCAAAGCATCATGGAAAATGGGGAGGACGCTGAGTTTGAAGTCTGAAGTCAGCCACAATCATATTGACTGATGGAACAGATCGAATAAATGCGTCTTCTCTTGCTCGTTTCCTGGGCTCTTGTTTTCCTTGCTGAACCAGTCAGCAATCCGTTTAGATTTGTTTCCACGAAATCTTTTGTCATTTAAGGTTTGCAGCTTCCACCCTATCACAGACCATTTCATTTCTTCTTTAGCACCACACCTGGTCCAATTGCTAAAAAAAGCTTTTCTAACTTCTTTAGTTCTGCTGAAATACGCCATAAAACAAATGTTATCCTCTCCCTTGCCCATTTCCATCACGCAATTCCCCGTTCTCTCTGGATGATGCTACCCCACCTTGTCAGTTTTCTCAACATGGCCTTTTCAGAGGCAATGGGTCCACCTTTCGCTCTTTTTGTGACAGGATGCATTCTCCAGTTCAAATCCTTAATATTCTGTTTCTTCAGAGATCACATTGGTCCAATAAAGGAATATGAGAGACGTTGTTATCACGCAATACATGGGATGGGACATGCCTTATAAGGGGGAATGGCAAAATAACGAGTCTTTAGCGCTCCGTTCATGCCATCTCCTGTTAGAGATTTATTGTATTTACAGTCTACAGGCAGACCTGTGAAATGTATGCACAAAAAAGAAGTAGAAAAACGGATGAATGCACCTTCAGCATGCATTGCAATCCCCTCCACGGACAACAGGCTATATAATATGAAAGGGCAAAAATATCTGTGTGGATATTATTTGGAAATGGGTGCACCAGTACAATCGATGTAGCTTGGCTTTTCACTTGCCTCACCCACACCAAATACTTCTTCCTCTGAAGAAGCCCGAGGGAATTAGAAATCGCCAATCCCAACATAAACCCGTTCATGGAATAGTACTATTAAACATAGGTGAGAGGTATTGGCCCGGTTCTGAGCTTCCTCCATCGGCAGATACGAACCACGCAACGTCTGGATGAAGAACGGCTCACCTCTCGACTAGGGATCCTCCTACCCCACGGTATCAACGTCGATTTCTCCGGTTTCATACTCTCCCTCCCCTCACTGAATTCCAGGTTCAACCCTCCAACTCAACACTACCTTGTAGAACTGTGCCACTAATCCATCTTCCTTTCAACATATCCGCTCCAACCTTTGCTCCGACCTATTGACATCACCTCTAGCTCGATCTTCCTGTTGCCTTCTGAGATACTTTACCTTAGCTCCACAACCCCCTCCCATTTAACTTTAAGCTCCGTTCTCCATCCTCACATTCCAACTGAAGGGCTTCTGCCCGAAACGTCGAATGTGTTGCTACTGGGATGCTACTTTACATGCAGTGATTTTCCAGCTCCACACTTTTTGACAAAGGTGAGATGTCAAATGATAACGTAAAGCATTCAAACGCCAGAAAATTTCTCGCTCTATTGAAACAAATGTAACACATGTTAACCAATGCCGTAGTGCACAAAGCATCTGATGCCACAGGGGCCACCAAATGAGGGGAATGCCATAATCTCACTCGACACCAGAAGGATGACGCTGTCACAAGGGTCAATGCCGTGCCATTCCTCGTCAATTTTTATTGAACATACAGGGTATGAATGAGAATGTTCAGAGGGTTAGGCAAATGATGAAAGAATTAACAGTTTAAAGTGAGGAAACTCTCAAAAACGAGGCAGGGCTAGTTCAGAAAGTTGTGGAGATACAGATCGAGGGGCTGTTGGCAAAGGAGGCACGTGCTAAAACAATTAATCATTTAATCGATAGGGAATGAGAGTGTGCTAAGATATACACTACCCCATCACACACCTCAATTTCTGCTTCAGCCCCCAACATTAGTATTGATCAAGCTCGAAAGGTGCTCATCAAACAACTTGAGAGAAAATTGCTCATGGGATCTGACATGCGTCATGAAAATTTCATGAATTATGAAGCGATCAGACAAAACAGTATTCTCGGTAAAAACAATGACTGCAGATGCTGGAAACCAGATTCTGGATTAGTGGTGCTGGAAAAGCACAGCAGTTCAGGCAGTATCCGAGGAGCTGTAAAATCAACGATTCGGGCAAAAGCCCTTCATCAAGAATACGGGCAGAGTGCCTGAAGTGTGGAGAGATAAATGAGAGGAGGGTGGCGGTGGGGAGAATGCATCATAGATTACAATCGGTGAGTGGGGGAGGGGATGAAGGTGATTGGTCGGGGAAGAGGGTGGAGTGTATAGGTGAAACAGAAGATTGGCAGGTAGGACATGTCATGGGGACAGTGATGAGATGGACGTTTGGAACTTGGGTGAGGTGGGGAAGGAGAAATGAGGAAACTGTTGAAGTCCACATTGATGCCCTGGGGATGAACTGTTTCCGGTTCTGCAGGGATCAGTTATGGAACCTCTGCTCTTTGTGAGTTTTATAAATGGGTTGGACGAGGAAATTGTAGCGTAAGTTAGTAAGTTATCAGATGACACGAGTGGTGGTGAAATTGTGGATAGTGTGGAGATTTCTTTTCGGTAGCCACGAAACATTGACAGGATGCAGAACTGAGAAAATAACTGGCAGATGGAGTTAAATCTGGAATAGTATGAATTCATTCACTTTCGACGATAAAATTTGAACGCAGAATACAGGATTGGAAGGATGATTCTTGGCAGTGAGGAGGAAATCAGGGCTTTTGGGATCCATGTCCACAGATCCCTAAAATTTGCCACCAAATTTGGTGGGGCTGTTGAGAAGACGTATCGTTTGTTGACATTTATTAGCAGGGGAATTGAGTTTTCGAACCACGAGGTTATGCTGCAGCTCTATAGAGTCCAGGCTAGATCGCACTTGGAATTTTGTGTTCACTTCTGGTCAGCTTATTATCAGAAAGATGTGGAAGCGTCAGAGTGGGCGCAAATGAGATTTGCCAGGATGCTGCCTGGACTGGAGGGAATGTTTTACCAAGAAACGTTGAGAGAGATAGGGTTTTTTTCATTGGAGCGAAGAAAGATGAGAACTGACTTGATGGAGGTGTAGAAGATGTTGAGTGGCATAGATCGAGTGGATGACCAGAGTTTTTTTTTCCCATGATGGAAATGTGTATCATGAGGAGGCACAATTTTAAGGTAATTGGAGGAAGGTTTAGTGGAGATGTCAGAGGGAGATTCTTTTTCTCAGAGTGTTGACTGCGTTGGATGCACTGCCAGCAGTGGTAGTAGAGTCAGATACATCAGGGCCAGTTTATCAACTCTTGGATCATCACGTGGAATTAAGTACAATGAATGTTATGTAAGTTAGTCTCATCTTAGAGTAGGATAGAAGGCCAGCACGGCATTGAGGGCCGAATGGCTTATATTTTACAACACGGTTATATGTTGTTTCACTTACTGATCACACTGCAATATCGTTCCAGGGAATTGGAGATCGATAACAGCAGAGAAAGACGTCACTTGGTTTGGGAGAGTGAAACAAATTGTATGTGTTGCGAAAGCCAGCATTGAAACTGGTTAGACCCTCAAACTAACAATGTCTGAACGGAACTATTTCAGCCAGGTACATGGGCACTAATCTTATAATTCATTTGCCCGACCATCCCAAGCTGACCTTCCTTCGGACATCATCGTCCTTCAAACTAAATCTGTCAAGATCATCAGGCATGTCTATCGTTCAATAACTCCTGCTGCCTCTCCTGGGTTATTGAATCAATTTTGGAATAAAAAAAACAAAAGAACTGATGACGTTGTAAATCAGAAACAAGAACATAAGTTGCGGGGAAAGATCAGTAGGTCTGTCAACATCATAAATCTTCAGGTCTGAAGAACAATTACTGGAGACGAAATGTTCACTCTGCCTTTTTCCGAACAGATGCTGTCAGACTCAGAACGGAAGGGCGGAGAAAGGTAGAGCGATAGTTATTGGGGACTCAAAAATGAGGGGCGCAGATAGGCGGTTTTGCGGGGGCGACAGAGACTCACGTTTCGTATGTTACCTCCCAGGTACAAGGGTACGTGATGTCTCTGATCGTGTTTTCCGGGTCCTTAAGGGGGAGGGGGAGCATCCGCAGGTCGTGGTCCACGTTGGCACCAACGACATAGGTAGGAAGAGGGGTGAGGATGTTAGGCAGGCTTTGAGGGAGCGAGGTTGGAAGCTCAGAGCTCGTACGAACAGAGTTGTTTTCTCTGGTCTGTTACCCGTGCCACGTGATAGAGAGTCGAGGAATAGGGAGCGAGAACAGTTAAATGCGTGGCTACAAGGATGGTGCAGGAGGGAGGGATTCCGGTTTCTGGACAACTGGGGTTCTTTCTGGGGAAGGTGGGACCTCTATAAACAGGATGGTCTACACCTGAACCTGAGGAGCACCAGCATCCTTGGGGGGAGGTTTGCGAGTGCTCTTTGGGAGGGTTTAAACTAACTCTGCAGGGGCATGGGAACCTGGACTGTAGCTTTAGGGTACAGGACCTTGAGTGTAGGGAGGTTAGGAACAAGGCATCGATCTCGAAGGAGTGTGCCCGTAAACAGGAAGGTGGCTTCAATGCCAGAAGTATAAGAGATAAGGTAGGTGAACTTGCAGCGTGGGTTGGTACCTGGGACTTCGATGTTTTGGCCATTACAGAGACGTGAGTAGAACAGGGACAGGAATGGCTTTTGCGGGTTCCAGGGTTTAAATGTTTTAGTAGGGTCTGAGGTGGGGGTAAAAGAGTGGAATGTGTTTTATTGCTTGTCAAGGATAGTATTACAGCGGTAGAAAGGACGATGGAGGAAGACTTGCCATCTGAGGTAGTTTGGGCTGAGGTTAGAAATAGGACAGGTAAGGTCACCCTGTTAGGAGTTTTCTACAGGCCTCCTAATAGTCTGATAGACGTAGAGGAAAGTATTGCAAGGATGATTCAGGAGAAGAGTGAAAGTAATAGGGTGGTTGTTATGGGGACTTTAACTTCCCAGATATTGACTGGGAAAGCTATAGTTCGAGTTTGTTGAATGCGTCTTTGTTTGTCCAATGTGTGCAGGAGGGTTTCCTGACACAATATGTAGACAGGCCAACAAGAGGTGGGGCCATACTGGATTTGGTTCTAGGTAATGAACCAGGCCAGGTGTTAGACTTGGAGGTAGGTGAGCACTTCGGGGACAGTGACCACAACTCGGTGGCTTTTACTCCATTGATGGAGAGGGATAAGTGTGCACAGCAGGGCAGGAGTAAAAGCTGGGGGCAGGGAAATTATGATGCGGTGAGGCATGACTTAGGATGTGTGGATTGGAAAAATACGCTTCAAGGGAAGGACACAAATGATATGTGGAGCTTGATCAAGGAGCAGCTATTGGGTGTCCTTGATAAGTATGTACCAGTCAGGCAGGGAGGAAAGGGTCTTGTGAGGGAGCCGTGGTTTAAGAAGGAATTGGAATCCCTTCTAAAAGGGAAGAGGGCGGCCTATGTAAAGATGAGGCATGAAGGTTCAGTTGGGGCGATTGAGAGTTATAAGGTAGCCATGAAGGATCTATTGAGAGAGCTAAGAGCAGCGAGAAGCGATATGAAAAGTCCTTTGTTGGTATGTTTAGGAAAAACGCTAAGGCTTTCTATAGGTATGTCAGGAATAAAAGGATGACTAGGGTAGATATCGGTCCAGTCAAGGATAGTAGTGGGAAGTTGTGCGTGGAGGCAGAGGAGATTGGAGAGACACTAAATCATTACGTTTCGTAAGTATTCACTCAGGAACAGGACGTTGTTGCTGATGTGAATATTGAGTCAAATGTGATTAGAATGGATGGCTTTGAGGTATGTTGGGAAGACTTCCGGGGAATACTGGAAAGGGTGAAAATAGATATGTCCCCTGGGCCTGATGGCATTTATCCTAGGATCCTCTGGGAAGCTAGGGAGGAGATAGCGGAGCCATTGGCCTTGATTTTTATGTCTTCGTTGTCGACAGGAATAGTGCCAGAAGACTGGAGGATAGCGAATGTGGTCCACTTGTTCAAAAAGGGGAGTAAGGACAGCCCTAGTAACTATAGACCAGTGAGTCTCACTTTTGTTGTGGGCAAAGTCTGAGAGAGAATTGTAAGGGATAGGATTTATGAACATCTGGATAGGAATAATGTGATTAAGGATAGTCAGCATGGTTTTGTGAAGGGCAAGTCGTGCCTCACAAACCTTATTGAGTTTTTGAGAAGGTGACTAAGGAAGTGGACGAGGGTAAAGCAGTAGATGTGGTGTATATGGATTTTAGCAAGGCGTTCGATAAGGTACCCCATGGTAGGCTACTGCATAAAATTCCGGAGGTATGGCATTGAGGGTGCATTAGAGGTTTGGATTAGGAATTGGCTGGCTGGAATTAGACAGAGGGTGGTAGTTGATGGTAAAGGTTCATCTTGGAGTGCAGTTACTAGAATAGTTCCACAAGGGTCTGTTTTGGGAGCATTGCTGTTTATCATTTGTGCAAATGACCTGGAGGAGGGGCTTGAAGGCTGGGTGAGCAAGTTTGCGGATGATACTAAAATCAGTGGAGTGGTGGACAGCGAAGAAGGATGTGGCAGGTTACAGCGGGATACAGATAAGTTGCAGAGCTGGGCAGAAAGGTGGCAAATGGAGTTCAACGTAGCTAAGTGTGAAGTTATTCACCTTGGTAGGAGCAACAAGAAGATGGATTACTGGGCTAATGGTTGGCTACTTGGTAGTGTCGATGAGCAGAGGGATCTTGGTGTCCATGTTCACAGATCTCTGAAAGTTGCCACCCAGGTAAATAGTGCTGTGAAGAAGGCATATGGCGTACTGGGCTTTATTGGTCGAGGTATTGAGTTCCGGACTGCTGAGGTCATGTTGCAGTTGTAGAAGACTCTGGTGCGGCCTTATCTGGAGTATTGAGTACGGTTTTGGTCGCCATACTATAGGAAGGATGTGGAGGCACTGGAACGGGTGCAGAGGAGGTTTACCAGGATGTTGCCTTGCATGGTAGGAAGATCGTATGAGGAAAGGCTGAGGCACTTGTGGCTGTTCTCATTGGAGAAAAGAAGGTTTAGGGGAGATTTGATAGAGGTGTACAAGATGATTAGGGGTTTAGATAGGGTTGACAGTGAGAACCTTTTTCCGCATATGGAGTCAGCTGTTACTAGGGGACACAGCTTTAAGTTAAGGGAGAGGTTGGTACAGGACAGATGTTCGGGGTAGATTCTTTACTCAGCGGGTTGTGAGTACATGGAATGTCCTGCCAGTATCAGTGGTGGACTCTACCTCTTCATGGTCATGAAAGCGGGCATTGGATAAGCGTATGGAGGTTATTGGGCTAGTGTAGGTTAGGTAGGCTTCGGTCGGCGCAACATCGAGGGCCTGTACTGCGCTGTATTTTTCTATGTTTTATGTTCTATGTTTAAGACCTGTTGAGTTTCACCAAGTATTTCTGTGCAGTCGTTCAGATCTCTGGTATCCGAAGTTCTTTGTTTAAGTAGACCTGATGTTGAACAATCCAAGTGGATATTGCTAATGGTGATAGTCTATTTCATCCCTTGAGGCACATGTGAAGAGTCATAGGAACTTCATGTCCCAAAAATATGGAAATGGGTCTGTCATTCCATCAAGTCCACACCGACTCTCTGAACTGCATTTCGCACAGTCTCAACGCTCTTATCTTGTAACGCTATACTTTCCATGGGTAAACCATCAACCCTGCACATCCCTGAACATTATGGGCAAAGTAGCATGGCCACTCCACACAACCTGCACATCTTTGGACTGAAAGAGGAAATCGCAACACCCGGAGGTAACTCACACGGACACCATAGAAAATGTGCAAACTCCATGCAATTAAATCAGTCTTAAATCAGAAACTGGGTATCTGGGTAATTGGAAGGATTTCAAGATGGAGAACAGAAGTTTCGACCACCGTGTGAATCATACGCTGAACAACCTAATTTTACTGCTGTAAAATATCTAAAATATGATGACCGAATACAACAGGATCTTAACCAGATGGGCCAATGAGCAGAGAAGTGTCAAATGGAGTTTAATTCAGATAAATGTGAGGTACTGCAGTTTGGGAAAGCAAATCTTAACAGGACTTATCCACTTTAGGATAAGTTCCAAGAGAGTGTAGCAGAACAAAGACACCTTGGAGTGCAGGTTCATAGGTCCTTGAAAATGTAGTCACTGGTAGATAGGATAGTGAAGAAGGTGTTGGTATACTTTCTTCTATTGGTCAGAGTATTGCGGACAGGAGTTGGGAGGTCATGTTGCAGCTGCACAGGATATTGATTAGGTCAAAGATGGAATATTGCATGCAATTCTGGCCTCCTTCCTATCGGAATGATGTTGTTAAACTCGACCAGATATCCCAACCCAATCTAGTCCCACCTTCCAGCACCTGGCACATATCCCTCCAAACTTTTCCGATTCATACACCCAGCAAATTCCTCATAAAATTTGCAATTGTACCAGCTTCCGCCACTTCCTCAGGCAGCTGATTCCAATGACATACCACCCACTCTCTGTGTGAAAAAGCTGCTCTTATGTCTCTTCTATATATTTCCCCTCTCACCTTAAACCTATGCCCTCTCGTCCTGGACTCGCCGACCACAGGGAAAAGATTTGCTCTATTTACCCTATCCATGCTCCCATTAATTTTGTAAACATCTATAAGGATTCCCCTCAGTCTCCGACGCTCGAATGAAAAGAGCCCCAGCCTGTTCAGCCTCTCCTTATTGCTCAAATCCTCCAACACTGGCAACATCCTTGGAAATCTTTTCTGAACCCTTTCAGGTTTTCCATGCTGTACTTAACTATGACAATATTACTCTATGACTCCGTATATGCATTTTCATTGCAGTTTCCCTTTCATTTTGATTCTGTATATGATTAACCTCATTCTGAATGAAATACTGTCACAGGGCCATCGGGATGGGCAGCATGGAAACAAAGCATTCGATCCAACCCGTCCATGCCGACCAGATATCCCAACCCAATCTAGTCCCACATGCCAGCAACCGGCCCAATTCCCTCCAAACACTTCCTATTCACATACCCATCCAAATGCCTCTTAAATGTTGCAATTAAGACCATAAGACCATAAAACATAGGAGCAGAAGTGAGGCCATTCAATAATGGCTGATGGGCCTTTCAACTCCACTTAGCTGCATTCTCCCCGTACCACTAAACTCCTTGTGACATCAAGAATTTATCAATGTCTGCCTTGAAGACATTTAGCGTCCGAGCCTCCACTGCACTTGCGGCAATGAATTCCACAGGCCCACCACTCTCTGGCTGAAGAAATGTCTCCGCATTTCTGTTCTGAACTTACCCCCTCTAATTCTAAGGCTGTGCCCACGAGTCCTAGTCTTCTCGTCTCACGGAAACAATTTCCGAGCGTCCACCCTCTCCAAGCCATGTATTATCTTGTAAGTTTCTATTAGATTCCCCTTAATCTTCTAAACTCCAATGAATGCAATCCATGGATCCTCAGCCGTTCCTCATATGTTAGAAATACCATTCCAGGGATCATCCATGTGAATCTCCGCTGGACACGCTACAGTGCCAGAATGTCCTTTCTGAGGTTTGGGGAACAAAACTGGACACAGTACTCCAAATGGGGCCTAACCAGAACTTTATAAAGTCTCAGAAGCACAACGGTGCTTTTATATTCCAACCCTCTTGAGGTAATTGACAACATTGCGTTCGCTTTTTTAATCACACACTCAACCTGCATGTTTACCTTTAGAGAATCCTCAACTCGCACTCCCAGATTCCTATCTACTTTGGCTTTATAAATTTTCTCACCGTTTAGAAAGTAGTTCATGCTTGTATTCTGTTTTCCAACGTGCAAGACCTCGCATTTGCTCACATTGAATTCCATCAGCCATTTCCTGGACCACTCTTCGAAATTGTCCATATCCTCTGCAGCCTCCCCACTTCCTCAGTACTACCTGCCTGCCCACCTAACTCTGTATCATCGGCAAACTTCGGTAGAATACCCCCAGCCCCTTCATCCGGATCATTAATATATAATGTGAACAGTTGCGGCCCCAACACTGAACCCTGCGGGACACTGCTTGTCACCGGATGCCATTCCGAAAAAGAACATTTTATCTGAACTCTCTGCCTTCTCTCAGACAGCCAATCCTCAATCCATACCAGTAGCTCACCTCGAACACCATGCACTCTCAGTTTGCTCCTCAGCCTCCCGTGTGGCACCTTATCAAAGGCCTTTTGGAAGTCTCGGTTGACCACATCCACTGGGTTTCCCCGGTCTAACCCACTTTCCACCTCTTCAAAGAACTCCAACAGGTCTGTCAGGCACGGCCTCCCCAAACTAAATCCACGTTGACTTGTTCTAATCCGACCCTGCTCTTCCAAGAATTTAGAAGCCTCATCCTTAATGATGGATTCTAGAATTTTACCAACAACCAAGGTTAGCCTAATTGGCCTATAATTTTCCATCTTTTGCCTTGATCATTTCTTTCACAAGGGGGTTACGACAGCGATCTTCCAATTATCCGGACTTTCCCTGACTCCAGTGACTTTTGAAAGATAATCAACCAACGCCTCCGCTATTTCCTCAGCCACCTCCCTCAGAACTCTAGGATGTAGCATATCGGGGCCAGGAGTTTTATCACTTTTAAGACCTTTTAGCTTTTCTAGCGCTTTCCCTTTTGTAATGGCAACCATACTCATCTCAGCCCCCGACTCCCTTTAATTGTTGGGATATTACTCATGTCTTCCACTGTGAAGACTGATGCAAAGTACTCATTAAGTTCTCCCATCACTAGGCTTCCAGCATTAGTTTGAAGTGGCCAAATGTCTACTCTTGCCTGTCGTTTGTTTCTTATGTATTGAAAGAAACTTTTACTACCATTTCTAATATTACTGGCTCGCCTACCTTCATATTTGATTCTCTACTTCCTTATTTCTCTCTTTGTTATCCTCTGTTGCTTTTTGTAGCCTTCCCAATCTTCTGATTTACCAGTGCTCTGGGCCACTTCATAGGATCTCTCTTTTTCTTTGATAGATTTCCTGACTTTATTTGTCAGCCATGGCTGCCTAATCCCTCCCAGATAATCCTTCTCTTCTTGGGGATGAACCTCTGTCCATGGTCCTCAATTTTACCAACAAACTCCTGCCATTTTTGCTCTACTGTCTTCCCTGCTAGGCTCTGCTTCCAGTCTATTTTCGTCAGTTCCTCTCTCATGCCCTCATAATTACCTTTATTTAACTATAACACCATTACATCCGATTTTGACTTCTCTCTTTCAAACTGCAGACTGAACTCTGCCATATTATGATCGCTGCTGACTAAGTGTTCCCTTAGTTTAAATTTTTTTATAAATTCTGGTTCATGACATAGCACCAGGCCCACAATAGCCTGCTCCCTGTGGGCTCCATGACAAGCTGTTCCAAAAAGCCATCCTGTAAGCATTCCATGAATTCCCTTTCTTTCGATCCACTGGCTACATATTTACCCAGTCCACCTGTATATTGAAGTTTCCCATGATCACCGTGACCTTGCCTTTCTGACATGCCTTCTCTATTTCCCGGTACATGTTGCACCACTGTTACCATCCTGACCACTGTTACGAGGTCTGTACATAACTCACACGATGTTTTTTTTTCCCTTTGTGGTTCCTCAATTCCACCCACACAGACTACACATCATCCGACGCTATGTCATTCAGTACCATAGATTTAATTTGTTCTTAACTAATAAGGCAACCCCGCCCCCTCTGCCAACCTCCCAGTCTTTTTGATAAGTTGAAAGCCCTTGGATGTTTAACTGCCAGTCCTGATCCCCCGAAACCACGTCTCTGTGATGCCTACCACATCATAATCATTCATGATGATCTGTGCCATTAGTTCATCTGTTTTGTTGCGAATGAGTATTCAGGTAAAGTGACTTAATGCTAACTTTCTTATCATTCGAGATATTGGAAGTTATATGATGTCCTAAGTTTTCCTTCCGTTTTTCTGCATTCCCAGTCTGCCTCAATTTTAAATCCGTCTGGACACATGCGATCCTGCTGCTTGTCTTTCCATTTAACGCCATACTCCCTGTTGCTTTCACTTTCTCTTTCCCCCCAACTCAGAAGTTTAAAGTCCTACTGACCACCCTATTTATCCTCTTCGCTCGAACATTGGTATCTGATCGGCTCAGCTGGAGACCGTCCCAACGGTACAGATCCCCCCGTTCCAAAACTGATGCCAATGCCCCATGAAGTGGAATCTCTCTTTCCCATACCAATCCCTTCGCCACGTGTTTACTCCCTAATTTTCTTATCCCTATGCCAACTATCACGTGGCTCGGCCAGTAATCCGGAGATTATGATGCTTGAGGACCTGTACTTCAATTTCCTTCCTAGTGCTCAATAATCCCCAAAAAGTTCCTCCACCCTAGCTTTGCCTATGTTGTTAGTCCCAACGTGGACCACAACAACTGGATCCTGCCCCTCCCGCTCCAATATCCTTTCAAGCCGGTCAGAGATGTCCCGAACCTTGGCACAGTGTAGGCAACATACCATGCGAGACTCCTGATACGGCTTGCAAAGGATACTATCTGTCCCCCTAATTATAGAATCCCCTATAACAACTACTTGTCTTTTTGCTCCCCTCTCTTGAATGGCCTTCTGCACCATGGTGCCGTGGTCAGCTGGCTCATCCTGTCCAGAGCACTTTTCCTCATCCAGACAGGGAGAAAGAATCTCAAAGCTGTTGGACAAGGTCAAGGGCTGAGGCTCCTGCACTCCTGAACTCAGGTTCCCCCTACCTGCTTCACTTACAGTCACATTCTGATGTCCCTGATCTCGAACTGAATGTGAATTACTTAATCTCCCAGGTGTGACTGCCTCCTGAAACAAAATATCCAGGTCACTCTACCGCTCCCGGATGTGCCGCAGTGTTTAAAGCTCAGATTCCAGATCATCCACTCTGATCCGGAATTCTTCCAGCAACCAACACTTGCTGCAGACGTGGTCACTGCCGTTCACAATGGGATGAGTCAGCTCCCATATCCAGCCTCCACCACATCCATTGCCAGCTCATTCCATACTGAAAATGTGTTGCAGGAAAAGCGCAGCAGGTCAGGCAGCATCCAAGGAGCAGGGGAATTCACATTTCGGGCATGAACCCTTCTTCAACGCTCAGTCCCGAAACGTCCATTCTCCTGCTCATTGGATGCTGCTTGAACTGCTGCGCTTTTCCAGCAACACATTTGTAGATCGGATCTCCAGAATCTGTAGTCCTCACTTTCTCCCAGCTCATTCCATACATGTTCCACCCTGTGCATGAAAACGTTGCCCCTTAGGTCTCTTTTATATCTTTCCCCTCTCACCTAAAAGCTATGCACTCTCGTCCTGGATTCCCCGACACCATGGAAAAGACTTTGGCTCGTGAGCATATCCATGACCCTCATCATTATGTCAACCTCTGTAAGGTCAGCCCTCAGCCTCCAACGCTGTAGGGAAAGCAGACTCAATCTGTTCAGCCTCTCCCGGTAGCTCAGATCCTCCAAATCTCGCAACATCCTTGATAAATCTTTTCTAAACCCTTTCAAGTTTCACAACATCTTTACAATAGGAAGGAGACCAGAACTGCGTGCAATATTCCAACAGTGGCCTAACCAATGCCCTGTACAACCGTAACATGACCTACCAACTACTGCACTCAACACTCTGACCAATAAAGGAAAGCATACCAAACTTTGAAGGAGCTATGAAACTGCACTCCAAGGTCTATTCGTTCTGCAACATTCCCTTGGACCTTACCATTAAGTGTAGAAGTCCTGCTAAGATTTGCTTTCCCGAATTGCAGAACCTCGCATTTATTTGAACTAAACTCCATCTGCCACTTCTCAGCCCATTGGCCCAATGGTCCAGATCCTGTTGTAATCTGAAGTAAGATTACAGAAGAATGAAAGAAAATTAGGACGGTAATGAAGTCTGAGCAATTGGAATGGGGTTGTTACTGCAGTAAAAATGAGATCATTAGTCAAAGATTGGAGACTGCAAAGACCGAATAACAAATAGTCTCATGGAACTACATCACAATGATTGTTCATGCGTTCATAATAGTAATGAAAGCTCAGGAAACTGGAGCGGGTGGAGACTGTGCAGCCTGTTCAAACCATTTCGGCTACTCTGGCAGTAAATCCAATCATTGCTGCATTTATTTTTCGAATTCAGTTTCCTGTCCACTCCACATGTCCGCTGATTCTCTGTGAAACCGCCAATCTGTCTATTCCAATCCGAAATGTACCCAATCAGGAAACACGCATAGTCTCCTCACTGATTGAGAATATTAAAGATCCAGTGTTGACTCCTCATCTCAGTCAGAAATAATCTGTCTCTTTCGCCGACGTTGTATCAATGAAACCGAAAGAACTGAAGCTGTTGTAAATAAGAGACAAAACCAGAAGTTGGTGGAAAAGGTCAACATATCGGGCATAATTTCTGAAGACAACCGAAACGTCATGTTTCGTGTCCGGTGACCCTTCAAATCCCAGACCTGAAACGTAAACTCTGATTTGTCATGACAGAAGCTGCATGATATCCTGAGTTTTTCCAACAGCTCCCTAGTATATCAGACTCCAAAATTCACAGGAATACGTTCTTAGCAGAGACCCTATCAATTTCTGCCTCTTCACAATCTGATACATTCCAACGAAATTGCCTTTCAGTTTTCTAGAATATATTCAGAAACTCAGCAACCGAGTTATTTTTCTGAGCAAGGGTGGCGAGTTGCTTGATGTTGAATTGGCAACAGGTGGTAGTCCTGTCTATCTGCTGTGCCTTGCGTTCTGGACTATTGAGCCATAGATCTGGACGCTGTTCTGTAAGGAAGCTTGGTGAAATTCTGCAGTACGTTTTGAACAACGCACAGCTGCTGCAGACTGTCGTTGGTGAAGACAGGGGATGTTTCTGGCTGTGGTGCAGAACACGAGTGCTCCCCATCATCATCAATCCATTACAAAAAAGGACATCCACTGTTCCCACGGATCTGCTGTACGAGCTGGTTAATTGTAAAAATGACCATGGAATGTTAAAGATGTTCACCTCTTTCCCTGACACTTGGGGCATCACGCGACTGTTCGAGCTACTTATCCGCATTTCATCTGTAAAAGTTGTGAATGAGATGATTGACATTTGGTGTAATAGACGGTAAAATCAGGGACCAATCGGTTATTGCATACCTATCCTATGTATTTCTGTGGGTCTGCACGGAGCTGTGAGTATTCATGTGTGTTCTCGTTCTGTGTCTTTGTCTTGGTGTTTCTTTCTATCTGATTCTCCGTGTCTCTGTAGGTATGAGTGCATATTAGTAGGTTTCAGTGTGTGTATTAGTATGTGTCCCATTAGTGAGTGTGTGTGTCTGCAATGGGCTCTCTGTTGTTCTGATGGTTGCATCAACTGAGATGTCTGTCGCCCCATTCTTCGGATGTTTAAAGTGTTGTGGACTTGGGGATACAACTCAAAGTATTGTGGAGAAGGCAGACCGTGACCTAACTTTGCAACTTGTTTTGATAATTCCACAGTGAACATTACCCGGGGTAAGATAACTAGGTTGACCACTCGATTTTATACTAGACAAAAAATATCACCAAATTACACAAGGAAACACAAAGAACACAATCAAGGACGACTACAGAACTGAATGCATCCAACTAGACTGAATCATACTCTTCCAAATATGCATAAATCTCCAAATAAGCAAACTCCCTTAAAACCTTAGGATAAATGGGACACATACTTACAGGTTGAAGTTGAAGGGCAGAAAAGAGAGAGAGTTTCCATGCAGCTCCCTGTTGAACTTCCCACTTCAAACTGAACCAAAGCTGCTCAGCTCAGCTCGTTCGAGAGCTGACAACTCCCCTCTATTTAAACAGGTCTCTGCTAAAGCATGACCACATTGACATGAAAATTCATCCATTTATATATAAATGAAAGGTCTCAAAAATCATTTTTATTCCATTGATAAAACAGGCTGACCAAAATCCGAAAAATGTGTTGCTGGAAAAACGCAGCTGGTCATGAAGCATCCAAGCAGCAGAAGAATCGACTTTTCGGGCATAAGCCCTTCTTCAGAACTGAGGAGGATGAGCCAACAGTCTAAGATAAAAGGTAGGGAGGAGGGACTTGGGGAACGGGTGTTGGGAATGTGATCGGTAGAAGGAGGTTAAGGTGAGGGTGATAGGCCAGAGAGGGGTTGGTGACGGAGAGGTCACGAAGAAGATTGCAGGTCAAGAAGGCGGTGTTGAGTCCGAGGGTTGGGACGGAGATAAAGTGGGGGGAGGGGAAATTAGGAACCTGGAGAAATCTGCATTCTTCCCTTGTGGTTGAAGGGTTCCGAGGCGGAATATGAGGCGCTCTTCCTCCAGGCGTCGTGTTGCCATGGTCTGCCGATGGAGGAGGCCAAGGACCAACATTTCTTGGCGGAGTGGGAGGGGGACTTAAAGTGTTCAGCCATAGGGCGGTTGGGTTGGTCGGTGCGGGTGTCCCAGAGGTGTTCTCTAAAACGTTCCACAAGTAGGCAGCCTGTACTCCCAAAGTAAAGGAGGCCACATTGGGTGCAGCAGATGCAGTAAATGATGTGTTTAGAGTTGCAGGTGAATTTGTGACGGATATGGAAGGATCTCTTGGGGGCTTGCAGGGAAGTGACGGGGAGGTGTGGGCGCAAGTTATGTATTTCTTGCAGGTGCAGGGGAATTTGCCAGAAGTGGAAGTGGGGTTGTTGGAGGGTGTGGACCTGATGAGGGAGACGCGGAGGGAGTGGTCTTTCTGGAACCCTGATAGGGGAGGGGAGGGAAATATATCCTTGGTGGTGTGGTATATTTAGATTTGACATAAATGGCGAAGGATGATACGATGTATCTTCAGGTTGGTGGGGTGGTAGGTGAGGACCAGTGGGGTTCTGTCCTGGTGGCGATTGGAGGGGCGGGGTTGAAGGGTGGAGGTGCGGGAAGTGGAGGAGATGTGGTGGAGAGCATCGTCAACCACGTCTGAGGGGAAATTGCGGTAATTGAAGAAAGAGGCCATCTGGGTTGTTTGGCATTGGAATTGGTCCTCCTGAGAGCAGATGCGGTGGAAGGGGAAGGAATTGCTCCCAGGAGGAACAATTCCAGAAAGACCACTCCTTCTGCGACTCCCTTGTCAGGTCCGAACCCCCCACCAACCCCACCTCCACTCCTGGCAACTTCTCCTGCACCCGCAAAAAATGCAAAACTTGCCCCCACACCTCCCCCTCAATTCCCTCCAAGGCCCCAAGG
Source organism: Chiloscyllium punctatum (assembly GCF_047496795.1). Lineage (NCBI taxonomy): Eukaryota > Metazoa > Chordata > Chondrichthyes > Orectolobiformes > Hemiscylliidae > Chiloscyllium > Chiloscyllium punctatum. The sequence continues at coordinate 65,099,539 of NC_092773.1, forward strand.
GATCCTTCCATATCTGTCACAAATTCACCTGCACCTCAACACACATCATTTACTGCATCTGCTGCAGCCAATGTGGCCTCATCTACATTGGGGATACAGGCCGCCTACTTGTGGAACGTTTTAGAGAACATCTCTGGGACACCCGCACCAACCAACCCAACTGCCCTGTTGCAGACCACTTTAACTCTCCCTCTCACTCCGCCAAGGAAATGCAATTCCTTGGCCTCCTCCATCGCCAGACCATGGCATCACCACGCCTGGAGGAAGAGCGCCTCATCTTCTGCTGAGGAATCCTCCAACCACAAGGGATGAATGCAGATTTCTCCAGCTTCCTCATTTCCCCTCTCCCCACCGTATCTCAGTCCCAACCCTCGGACTCAACACCGCCTTCTTGATCTGCAATCTTCTTCCCGACCTCTCCACACCACTCCCTCTCCAGCCTATCACCCTCACCTTAACCTACTTCCAACTATCGCATTCCAAACGCCCCTCCCCCAAGTCCCTCCTCCCTACCTTTTATCTTAGCCTGCTTGGCACACCCTCCTCATTCCTGAAGAAGGGCCTGTGCCCGAAACGTCGATTCCCCTGCTCCTTGGAGGCTGCCTGACCTGCTGCGCTTTTCCAGCAATGCATTTTTCAACTCTGATCTCCAACATCTGCAGTCCTCACTTTTCCTGACCGAAATCTGCCCGGTTTATTGCCCTTCTGTCAAGAAAAATCATGGACAGAGTTTCTGTAAGTCAGGAACCGCATTTCTTTTAGGAAAAAGAGACTAGCTTTGTGTCTCCTACCCCTTTAAAAATGAACTACCAATGCCAAAAGATAACTTTGTTTTAAAAACTTCAAAACCCATTCCGTAGTCTAAACACACACATGCATTGTACGAACAGTAAGCATGCAAACATTCACATCCACATTGAACGTCAAGGCACGGCACAACCATCCATGTCTCATTTGTGTTTCGATAACATATCAGCAATTACATTTCTGCGACTTGTCACATGCGTAATTGTGAAATTGAATGGTTGCAACAACAACAAATTCATCTAAATAGTCTGGACTCTTTGTTCCTAAAATTTATTCAGAAGTATCATTTAGATGCGATCAGTCTATGCAATTGTGTCAGATGCATTGTTGATAAAAGAAACACTGAAATCTTGTAATGCCAACAAGCTTAAAGTCTCTTTTTCCACCGTTGAATGTTTCTGTTTATGAACTTTCAACTTCCTGGAAAATCCGCGGTGGTTTTTTTTTATTCCCTTTTGATTCCCGTCCAGGAGCATATCACTAACATCAACATTACTGTCATCGATAGCCACTTTGAGAGGCTTTGAGTGATCCGGTGTGACTAATAATTGGGCAGTTGTTGACACAGATCTTAGGCTATCAAATGACTTGTGACCGTCCGCTGTCCGCTGCAACTTCTTGCCCTTTTTAAACATTTTGATGAGAGGAGTAACCACACTGTTAAATTTCAGCACAAACTTTCGGTAAAATCCATTCAATCTCAGGAACTGTAGTGCCTCTTTGTTTTTGTCGACGGTGTGGGAAATTCCCAAATTACATTTTTTTTTATGTCGTGCGTCCACTTATTCATGTTCAGAAACATGGCACAGTAAGATGACTTGAACATTGTCAAATTCAATTTTAGCAAGGTTTACCAACTCGGCCTGCATTCCGAATTCGAATGGAAAAGTCTGACAGATGCTCTAAATATTCGTTCCATGAGTGACTAAAAATCACCACGTCATCAATGTACACCACACAGTTGGGTAATTTCGCAGTGAGCTTATTAGTCACTCTCTGAAATGTGTCTGGAGCGTTTTTCAAACCAATTGGTATGACGTTGATTTGATAACGTCCATTTGGCGTTACGAAAGCCAAAAGTGCCTTTGTTCTCGCTGAAAATGGCAGATGCCAGTAACCTCTGAGCAAGTCCAACTTAGAAACGTAAGTTGCTTCACCCGCTTCTTTGACATAGTCCTCCAAACATGGAATTGGATATGCATCAGTTTTCGTAACAGCGTTGATTTGCGATAGTTCACACATTACCGTTGGGTAGCATCTGGCTTTGGCACCATGACTGTGGGTGAGCTGGAGTAACTATAACTCACTTCAATTATGACATTCTGGAGCATGCGCTCTATCTCCTTCTGAACCTGTGCTAATTTTAGAGGGATATACCTATCAGCATGGTGTTTAATTGGAACAGAATCTCCAATAGTTACATCATACAGAAGTAGCTAAGTACTTCCCAGTTTATTTCCGCATATTTCCCCATGTGATATAACTAAGTCTTTTAGGTAATTTTGATTTCCTTTGGAAGGTAAAGCAATAATGCATTCCAATTTTTGATGAAGTCCTCAATGTCCAAAACGATTTGAGGAATGTCCAATTCAGAATCCTCTGAACATGTTTCTTCCTTATGTGCTGTTAATCATTAACACCTTCACCTCTTGCTTTCCTTCCCGATCAAAATGATCGTTTGAGAAAATTCACATGGCACACTCTGTGAGACTTCTTCCTGTCTGGATTCCTTATCAAGTAGTTCACACCCTTCAATTTCTTATCAATGTAATAAGGTCCACAAAATATTGATTTTAAAGGCGACTTGTTACTGGAAATAACACAAATACCTTAACCCAATTGCAATATCGAGCTTTTGTGATTACTCATCCGCATCTTGTTTCATTGTATGCGGTGGTACTTTCGAATGCTGTCTCGCCAACTCTCCAGTTCTGTTTTATCTTTCTCTTTAGGTAGTCCAAATCGGTGGTCTCTGAATCCTGATTTATTAATTTCTCCTGAATCAATTTCAACGGTTCAATTCATGCTCTAAAATTAATTCAAATGGACTACATTTGTTCGATTCCATCGGTGCATCTCTGATCCCAAAAAATACAAACGGAACTCCTGTGAAAATCTGATGTACACAGAGATCTGGATGTTCAGGTCCATTGTTGCCTGAAGGTGGCAAAGCAGACCAGCAATCAAGAAGGTGCAAAATATCCTTTCCTTCATTGGACGGGTATTGAGTAGAAGAGTTGGCATGTCACATTACAGATGCATAAGACTTTAGTTCGTGCACATTTGGAATATTGCTTAACTTTCTCTTCGCGCATCACCAAAAGGATGAGGATGCTTTGGCAAGGATGCCGAGGAGTCTCACTAATGCGTTACATAGTATGGAGGGCGCAAGCTATGAAGAAAGTTTGAGTAGATTAGGGAACCTTTCATTGGAAAGACGGAGGTTGAGGCGGGACCTAATTGAGGTCGAACAAACCATGAGAGGCATCGACATTTTGGATATAAGAAGCTTTTCCCTCAAGGGGTGAGTCCATTATTCAGGGTCACGAGATCAAAGTCAACGTGTAACTAGTAAGTAAGGTATCATTGTAAAGTACTTTACATATAGGTTGGTGGGTGCCTGGAGCACGTTGCCAGCGGAGGTGGTAGAGGCGGGCACGTTTGCATCACTTAAGCTGTATCTCGACAGATACATGAATGGGCACAGAGCAAAGAATAAAGCCATTGAGAAAACACACGACAGATTTAGACAGAGGTTCTGGTTTAGTGCAGGCTTGGAGGGAACACTATTGCAGACCTTTCCTATGCTGAATCTCCCTTCATTCTTTGTTCTTTCACCCCGTCAACTTACATGTCAATGTGCGTGAATGAGAGAGAGATCAAGTGTTGCATATGAGTGTGAGAGTGCGAGTGCGCGTGAGAGAGTGCGTGTTTCCGTGTGTGTATGCTTGGTAAAGTGCGTGCGTGTGCGTGCATGTGATGGAGTATATGCCTGTGAGAATGTGTGCGCGTGTGAGAGTGTGGTTGTTTATGTACGTGTATATAGGAGATAGCGTGTGTAAGAGAGATGATCTGCGTGAGTTTGAGCATTATGTATGTGTGTGCGTGTGTGTGTGTGTGTGTGTGTGTGTGTGTGTGTGTGGGAGAGAGAGACAGAGAGAGAGACAGAGAGAGAGAAATAGTGTAGTTGGTTCACCCAGAATGTGACATGAACCCATGTTTCCGGTTTAGGCCATCCTCATTGATTTCGAACTTGGATGCCAGCCTCTGCTCGGTCCCTCTCATTGTTGCATCTTCCGAAGTCCACCCTGGAGGATGTTCCTAACCGCTGAAGTGTTCACCGACGGGAAGAAACGTCCCTGTCCCACGTTTGTTTCGTAGTTTCCTGTCAGACATTGTCCTAACGTCTGCTTGACCTCTCTACAGAATCCTTGCCTGTTGCGTATCCTTGCTTCACAATCTCATACGTTCTTTATGAAGCATGTGCACATACAAACACACACTCTCTCATGTGCACTCGTACTCACGTGCACAAACTCACGTGCATACACAAACTCTCTCTCTCGCATGCACTTGTACATGCACATTGGAGCATGGGGCGAATTTGTATTTGCAGATTATATTTGCAAACTCTCTCTAATTTGCTCAAAAATGCACAAACTACAGGCAGTCAATGCATTTAATATTTGTAAGTTCCACATTGGAAGTGGAAACAGTCTGACTCAATATTGGAATACAAACGGAACTGAACCTTACATCTTTAATGCATTGTCTGAGCTGAGAAATCACCTTTTTTGTTAGCAAAACATTATGTTATATCCAGAATGTGACTTAAAAGACTCTCAAATTTACATGTTAATGAAACAAAACCTGAAACCCATTCTAAAAGATGAAGGAAATAACAACAGTTGATGTTTATTTAAAGTACAATTGCAGTTGTGTGACACAGTCATCCTTCGCTTTAACTTCTGCGTCTTATGTTCCTGCTCCACAACTACCTGATAAAAGAGCAGCGTTTCAAAATCTAGTACTTCCAAATTACTTGTTGGACTATAATGTGGTATTGTGTGATTTTCAGTTATTATTTCTGACACTTTCACAATGACCTGGCTGGCGCCAAGTGGGAAAGGTCTACGTGGTGACAACGTCCCAAGATGCCTGCCCCACTTTGGGAATGCCGAACAAGGAGGAAACGTGAGGACAAACGTAATGGACCAGGGCTGTGAGGCAAGGTTTTGTCATGCCTCAGATGGCAATGAGGAGGAATCAGCAGCCTCCATCGGAATGTTCTTTGCCACAGAAACATCCCACTGGTCCTCTGTTCTCCTTTAATCATCCTTTGAGAATCCACCCATGAAAATAACAGCATGCATTACGTCAATGTTATAACACAAAGCATTTGCCACTGTTCGGCCCTACAGAAGTATGAAAACATTCAAAATTGTTGATCATATTGTTCAGCGATGTGCAGGGTCTGTGGGTTGACCATGGGAAACACAGTGTTACAGGGATCGTGTGAGAAGGTGTCTGGACGGATGTTTTTCGAATGATCGTTGTGGATTCAATGGACCAAATGTCATCTATCTGCTCCACAACAAACGTATGATTCACAGTTTGATGTTTGGCTGTTTTGTGATGCAGAGCGATGGTATCAGTAAGGGCTGATTTTCTCGACCAGCTGAGGTCACTCTGAACGCACTGCCCAATCAACCACAATATCACATCACTACATTTTGAAATGAGATAGTGACCATCCAGGGCAATGGCGAATGGGTCAGTGACAGAGTCAGAATAAGGTCAGTTTTCTTCTCCATGCGTCAGTGATAGAAACACACTGGGGTATGTCTGTTCTCCCCTGGTTCAGTGACAGACACACCTTGGGGTCCGACTGTTCTTTATTGAGTCAGTGACAGAGAGACAGCGTTGCCGGTTTGCTCTTGTCTGGGTTCGTGACCGAGATTCAGTGTGGTCAGCCTGCTCTCCGCCCGCTCCCCTCCCCTGTGTACAGGACTGCTGATGCCTTTCCTCATGTATTCAGACATGCTGCCAGGCAGAGTGATGCACTGGTGTACCATGGACGGGTTCATAGCTGATCAAATTGAATGCAGGCGAATACAAATCATTGAGTCACTGCTACTTGGAGACTAACTCTTCTTAAAGGACTCTCCAGGATTTGTTCAGCCCCTCCAAAACACACTGGCTGTGGCCTCCACGTTGCAGGTTGGGAGCGGATCAGAGACTGTGCTGTATGTAGCCCTCACAACACACAGGCTGACATTCAGCAATTCACATGAACTTCAAACAGGTCAGACTATGAGAAGGCCAGGGAAGAATGCTCTGTCTTTTGCTGAGATATTTGTGTCATAGAGGGACATGGTAACGTTCCAGAGGACTGGAGGTTGGTGATGCTCTGGTATCACTTATAAAAGATTTTAAGGAAAAGCCACTTAACTATAGACCCGTGAGACTGACATAAATTGTGGGTAAGTTTTGACAAAAGGAATTATGTAAAAAAGATGCAACTAATGAGAATTGTTTTTTATATATATACATGAAACTGTGGATCGGCCGACATTCGGACAACTGTGGAGGAATTCTGTTTTGATCGGAGTTTGAAGAATGAATGTTGGATTTTTTTTAAGAAGTTTTTTTGTCGTTTGTTCAAATTTGTTTGATTTTTTCACGATTTGTATGTTTATTTTTCTTGAGATTTCGCATTCTTCATGTTATATCTGTTGGAAAGGAATGGAAATTTTTTAAGAAATCTGATATTGACCACTGTTCTTTTTCGGCTTGTGTCACTGAGGGCATATGAGAGGCAGTGAGTGTTATTATTACTAAATGTAGAGAAATTATTACACAGCAGGAGCCGTCAGACAGATAATTGACTGCCGGTGAAGGTAAGAAGGTAGTTCAGAAGTGTCCTGTGGCAATTCTTCTCTCAAATAAATCTCTTATTTTATTACCTCTTGAAAGGAACAGACTCTCAGACGAATGTAGAAAAGCAGGTCACATCTGAAGCAATAAAAATAAAACATGCAATTGGTTTGTAAAAATGTAAAAGAATAATTGTTACTGGGACTCTCCTGTCAGAGGCACAGACAGAGATTCTGTGACAGTGAGCGAAGCTCGATGATGGTATGTTGCTTTTCTGGGGTCAGATTGTGGACCTCTCAAAACGTCTTGAGTATATTGTCAAAGGGGAGAGTGAGAAGCTTGAAGTTGTACGCATTGACCGGAATGATTTGGTCAGGGAAAGCGTTAAAGCTTTGCTGAGTGAATACAAGACATTATGTCGAAGGTTAAAAAGCAGACCAGAAAATGTACTAAACTGTGGTTTCCTTCGATTCCCAAGTTCGAAGAAGAGCAATTAATGCAATGGAAGAAAAGGCAGGTCAATATGCAGGAAATCAGTTTCTTGGATCGTTATGAATTTTTTGAGGTAGAAAAGACCTGTTCAAAAAGAAAGGTTCATACTTGAACCAGAAAGTGACCAAAAGCCTGGCAGGGAGGTTTGCTCGTTCTATTCTGGGAACAAGTAATCTTTTAGAGATATGGTGGGTGCTTTCTCAGTAACGTGAGTATACACAGAAAGGTGAGGATGATCATGATTCTGAAAAAAAGAGTAAGGTAAATTAAAAACACAGACAAGAACTAGTGAGGGAACAAAGTAACTTTGAAGAATTAAACTGCATTTAGCTTAGTGCAAGAGCTCTTCCTGGTCAGTCGGATGGGCTCAGAACATGGATGGAAACATGGAACTGGGACGTCATAGCTATTTCCGAAATTTGGCTGAGAGAAGGAGAGGACTGGAATCTCAATGTTCGCGTTTTCGCTGTCATGGGAAGGATGGAAAGAGAGGTGAGAACGGAGAAGGTGAGACTTTTTAAATTCAGGAATGCATTTCGAGAATAAATAAAGTAAACCTTTTAAAATACTACTTAATGAAAATGTATGGTTTGAAATATTGTACCTGTACCTGAACTTGCTACTTTCTCTGGCAGTTTATTCCAATAGTTAGAAGGTCTTTACTGATACATTCTGCCAGATTTCCTTTTCAGTTCACTTCAATGTAACAAACGTCATTTTAATTCTGCATCTACTTTTCACATTTAACACAACAGTCGAAGGAATTGTGAAGCCAACACGTGGAGATCTCAAATACATCTCAGTGCACTAAGGTTATAGTCGTCGGCGATTTTAAATTTTTAAACACTGCCTGGCACTACCATAATGTTAATATTTTGATGGTGAGGAATTTGTTCAATGTTTACATGTAAATATCTCTATCAACATGTAAATGCTCCAGTTGGAGAAGGAGCAAAACCTTAACTTCATTGAATCCCTATGGCGTGTAAGCTGGACATTCAGCCCAATAAGTCCGCACCAAACCATGTAAGAGGATCCCACACCTCTACCTAATACTACCCATGGCTAACACACTTAGCCTGCACATCCCTGGACACGAGCAATAATTTTGCTTGGCCAATTCACATAACTTGCACATCTTCTGGCTGAAAGAGGAAACCAAAGCAGAAATATGAAGACAGATGGTAAAGCGTCTCGGTGGTTGGACAGCGACAGCAACAAGAAATCGTCCCTCCCTCGGACGACTGTTTGTGTGGAACTTGAGCATTCCACCTGTATCTGCATAGATTTCCTCCTACAATCCCAAAGTGTGCATGTTAGGTGAATTGGTCTCGATAAATTGCCCATAATGTTAAGCCATGTGGAAGTGCATTAGTCTGGGGTTAATATAGTGAAGTAGGGCAATCGGTGTGGGTGGGTTACTCTAAGGAGGTTCATTGTGGACTTGTTCAGCCGAAATGCCTGTTTCTGCGCAGTAGAGATTTTGGTCTCTCTGCGACAGGAAAGATGTAGTTACATTCGAAAGATTTCAGGAAGTATTATTTTCAAATATCCATTTGTGGGACTTGGGCTGCACCAGCTGTCCAGCATTGATAGCCCATTCATATGTGCCCTTGAGAAAGTGGTGTTGAGCTGCCGTCTTGATTTGCTGTGGTGCACTTGATAGAAGAAGTCACCATTTTATCTAAAGACTGTGAAGTAGCAGTGGTGTGTTTCCACGTCAGGGTGGTAAGTGGCTAGGGGAGGAACTTGCGGATAGTAGTGTCCTCAATACCTACTGTTATTGCCCTTCTCGGTGGAACTGGTTGTGGGTTTGCAAGATGCTGTCTAATGTCCTTTCACGAATTACTGCGTTCCAGTAATGGATGATTGAATGGTTATAGTTTTCGTATGAATCACGCAGATTGTTTTGTACTGGATAGTGCCAAGCTTCTTGCGTGTTGTCGGAGCTGCAGCCATCCAGGCAAGTAAGGAATATTCCATCACGCTCCTGATTTGTCCTTTGTAGATGGTGGAGAGACGATGGGGTGTCATGAGGTGAGTTACTCCTCGCAATATCTCTGCTCTATGACCTAATCTTGCAGCCACTGTGTTTATGTGGTGAGTTCAGTTGAGTTCCTGGTCGATGTTAACATCAAAAATGTTAACAGAGGAGGAAACAGTGATGGTAATACTGTTGAATATAAAGGGGCGATGGTTTTATTGTCTCTTATTAGTGATCATTATTGTCGGGCATTTGTGTTTTGCAAATGTTACTTGCTACTTGTGGGCCAAGGCTGGATATTGTCCAGATTATGTTGCCTTTGAGCACGATTGATTCAGTACCTGAGGAGTCGCACATGGTGCTGAACATTACAACCATCAGTGAATATCCCCACTTCTGACATTATGACAAATGTAAGGTCATTTATGAAGCAGTTGAAATTTGTTGGGCATTACATGAGGGACTTCTGCAGAAATGTGGTGGGTTATGGTGACTGAGCCCTCTACAACCACAACCATTTTCCTTTGTGTCATGTATGTCCATAAACCTGATATTTATTGCTTTTAGTTTTGCCTGGACTCCTTGGTCAAATACTCGGTCTGATGCAGCCTTGAAGTCAAGGATTGTCAGTCTCACCTCAACTCTGGAATTAAGCTCTTTTCTCCCAATTTGAACAAGATTGTAATGAGATGAGAAGCTTATTGACACAACTTGGCATCACTCAGTGGGTTGTTGTTGAACAGGTGCTGCTTCAGAGCATTGTTGATGACTTCTTGCATCAGCTTAGTCATAATGGTGACTGGACTGAATGGACGCTAATTGGCTGGTTTGGTATGGCCAGCATTTTGTGGGCAGGACATTCGTGAACTTTTTTCCACATTATCGGAGACATGCCAGTAATGTAACTGTACTGGAAGAGCATGGCGAAGGGAGCAGCAACTTCTGGAGCACACCTCTTCAGTATAATTACTGGAATGTTTGCAGGGGAATTGACTTTGCAGTATCCAGTGCCTCTAACCAGTTCTTGATATCGTGTGGAGTGAATGGAATTGGATGGAAACTGGTGTCTGTGATGTTGGGGAGCGCTCGAGGATCCCGAAATGGATTACCCCTCGCGACCTCTGACTGAAGATTATTGTTAATACAGCAGCCTTATCTTTTTCATTGAAGTGCTGGACTGTTCAGTTTTTGCGAATGCTGAAATTTGCGGAGCTTCTTCTTCAAGTATGTAGCTTAATTGCCTACCACCATTCACAAATGGACGTGCAAATGAGTGTTACTTCGATTGGAGGTTTGAGCTACGAGAGAGGCTTTTGGCTGGGGCTATTTTCCGTGCGGCATCAAAGGCTGAGGGTTTACCTTACGGAAGGTTATAACATCATGAGAGGTATAGATAGCGTTAATAGACGAGGTCTTTTTTCCAAGTGAAACAGTGTGAAAAACTAAATGGCATAAGTGGTAGTTGAGAGAAGTTGAGAGATGAAAGATTTAAAAATGACCTGAGGGCCAACGTTTTGATGCAGAGGGTGGTGCGTGTATGGAATGAGTTCGCACAAGAAGTGGTTGAAGCTGGTTGAGTTACAACATTGATGATGCATCTGGACAGATATGTCAATAGAAAGGGTTGAGCGACATGGGCGACATTCACGGGCATCTCTCGTAAATGGAACGATAAAAGAATAGGTTTCCTGTTTAGCATGAATGGTTGGAACTCAGGGTCTGTTTCCATGCTTAAAAACTCTATGTCTCTAGACAAACGCATACAAAAAAACTTTTATCATATTAAATTACATAGAGTTAAAGCTGACCCATTGAAGGTGTTGCACGTCAGACGAGAGTAACAACAAATATTCTCAAAACTCGCTGGGTGAGAAAAAATATTCAAAGAGATTAATTTTATGGAGTCTTTAACAGAGGAGAAGGAGCAGAGTAGACAGAGGAACTGACTGTGGAGGAGGGAATCTGTTCAGAAATGTACACATTTCAGTGACTCAGGATTGCGAGATTTATTATTGCTTCTGGCGTTATTACCAGCCATTACATTCAACTTATTTTTATGAAATCTGTAATTTATTTCATTATCTCGCCAGCTGGTAACATTTATGTCAAAGCAGAATATCTAAAAAAAGGTTTTACACCGACCCAAGAAAGCAAAGACGTCAATGGATGGCTTCGGAACATGTTTGAGAAAATGGGTGAGAATGTAAAATTGAGAATTTGACCGACAACGTCCCTTTGCCGGGTCATTGTGGTCAGTTCATGATGACGAAATGGGATTTGTTGGGAAAGCAAACCAAAACAGATTTGGACAAAGTTAATGCATGCAGTTTATAAGCAGATCGATAAAGTGTAGTGCAGGAAAGAGAAATATCTTTAAGCAACATCCAAGGATGAAGAGAGTCGACTGATGAAGGATCCTGCTTGAAACCTCGATTTGTCTCTTCCTCGGAAGCTGCCTGACCCGCTGTGTTTGTTTCAAGGGAAGAAGGTATCGACTCTGTCTCTCCAGCATTGGCAGGCCTCACTATCTGCCAGTTTACAATCTGGTGTCAGGCAAATAAGGCCCTTGGATACGAGGGTCCAGGAGTAACAATGGAATAAATGACTGATTCACCAGTTATGAACTGAGTTAGGGATGGTTGTAGGAGCTGGATTGCTGATTAAAGCAATCATTCTTGGTGATGATGCAATAATCTTGTTGGACTGATCTCAGGATTGATTATTAACATAGAACATAGAACATAGAAGAATACGGCGCAGGACAGGCCCTTTTGCCCTCGATGTTGCGCCGATCCAAGCCAACCTAACCGACACTAGCCCACGATCTTCCATATGCCGATCCAATGCCCGTTTAAATGCCCCAAAAGAGGGAGAGTCCACCACTGCTACTGGCAACGCATTCCATGAACTCACGACTCGCTGAGTAAAGAATCTACCCCTAACAACTGTCCTATACCTACCACCCCATAATTTAAAGGCATGCCCACTCGTACTAGCTGACTCCACACGTGGAAAAAAGGTTCTCATTGTCAACCCTATCTAAACCCCTAATTATCTTGTACACCTCTATCAAGTCACCCCTAAACATTATTTTCTCCAATGAAAACAGCCCAAAATGCCTCAGCCTTTCCTCAAAAGATCTTCCTACCATACCAGGCAACATCCTGGTAAATCTCCTCTGCACCAGCTCCAGTGCCTCCACATCCTTCCTATAGTATGGCGCCCAAAACTGCACACAATACTCCAGATGCGCCCGCCCCAGAGTCTTATACAATTGCAACATGACCTCAGGACTCCTCAATTCCTCAATAAAAGCCAGTACACCATATGCCTTCTTCACCGCACTACTTACCTGTGTAGCATCTTTCAGAGATCTGTGTACATGGACACCAAGATCCCTCTGCTCATCCACACTACCAAGTATCCGACCAATAGCCCAGTACCCCATCTTTTTGTTACTCTTACCAAAGTGAATCACCTCACACTTAGCTACATTGAACTCCATTTGCCACCTTTCTGCCCAACTCTGCAGCTTATCTATATCCTGCTGTAATCCTACACATCCTTCCTCACTGTCAACAACTCCACCGACATTCGTATCATCCGCAAACTTGCTCACCCAACCTTCTAGCCCCTCCTCCAGGTCATTTATAAAAATGATAAACAGCAATGGTCCCAAAACAGATCCTTGCGGAACACCGCTCGTGACGGCACTCCAAGATGAACCTTTGCCATCAACTACTACCCTCTGTCTTCTTCCAGCCAGCCAATTCCTAATCCAAACCTCCAACTCACCCTCAATGCCGCACCTCCATATTTTTTGCAGTAGCCTACCATGGGGAACCTTATCAAACGCCTTACTAAAATCCATATAAACCACATCTACCGCTTTACCTTCGTCCACCTCCTTAGTCACCTTCTCAAAGAATTCACGAAGTTTTGTGAGGCACGATCTGCCCTTCTCAAAACCATGCTGACTATCCTTGATCACATTATTCCTATCCAGGTGTTCATAAATCCTATCCCTTACAATTCTCTCTAAGACTTTGCCCACAACAGAAGTGAGGCTCACCGGACTATAGTCACTAGGGTTATCCCTACTCTTGAACAAGGGAACCTCATTTGCTATCCTCCAGTCTTCTGGCACTATTCCTGTCGACAACGAGGACATAAAACTCACGGCCAATTGCTCTGCAATCTCCTCCCTTGCTACCCTGAGAATCCTAGGATAAATGCCATCAGGCCCAGGGGACTTATCTATTTTCACCCTTTCCAGAATGTCCAACACCTCTACCCTACATACCTCAAAGCCGTCCATTCTAATTAATTGTGACTCAGTATTCACATCGACAACAATGTCCTGTTACTGAGTGAATACTGACGGAAAGTATTCATTCAGTGTCTCTCCAATCTCTTCACCCTCCACACGCAACTTCCCACTACTATCCTTGAGTGGACCGATTCCTACCCTAGTCATTCGTTTATTCCTGACATAGCTATAGAAAGCCTTTGGGTTTTCCCTAATCCTACCAACTAAGGACTTTTCATGTCCCCTCCTTGCTGCTCTTAGGTCTCTCTTCAGATCCTTCCTGGCTACCTTATAACTCTCAATCGCCCTTTTTGAACCTTCACGCCTCATCTTTACATAGGCCGCCCTCTTCCCTTTAACAAGGGATTCGAATTCCTTATTAAACCACAACTCCCTCACACGACCCTTTCTTCCCTGTCTGACAGGTACATACTTATCAAGGACATTCAATAGTTGCTCCTTGAACAAGCTCCACATATCAATTGCGCCCTTGCCTTGAAACCTATTTTTCCAAGTCACGCATCCTAACACGTGCCTCACCGCATCATAATTTTCCTACCCCAAGCTATAACTATTGCCCTGCAGTGCACATTTACCCCTCTCCATCACTAGAGTAAAAGTTACCGAATTGTGGTCACTGTCCCCAAACTGCACACCTCCCTCCAGTTCTAACACCTGGCCTGGTTCGTTTCCCAGAACCAAATCCAGTATGGCCTCACCTGTTGTTGGCCTGTCTACATATTGTGTCAGGAAACCCTTCTGCACACATTGGGCAAACACCGACCCATCTAACGAACTCGAGCTATAGCTTTCCCAGTCAATATCAGGAAAGTTAAAGACCCCATAACAACCAGCCTCTTACTTTCACTCTTCTCCTGAATCATCCTCGCAATTCATTGTTGTGCATTATTTTTCAATGAGTGCTCAATTCAGTTCGAGAGTAATGTTAAAGATGTTCATCAAAATTACCAATTCCAGTTTTCCATTTACTGAAAATTGTTAGTAAAGAGGACGTTCGGATACAATTAAAAATATCAATACATCGCCTGAACAGTTTTCCTTGCCTTTCAGAATGAGTTGTCAAATTCTTTTGCCCTTGTAGGGTCTCAGCAACTTTATAAATGTACTCTTCTGATTTGCGTTCTTTTCACTTCCAGAGTGTTGCTTGTAACATATGAAACTTTGTCTTGAATGTTAGAGCAATTCGCACGTGCCTACTATGTGCAACTTTTTTAGGATAACCTTTTAATGTCTGTGTGCCCAAGACTTTAAGGTACTCTCTGTGTTACATAATATCCTTTGTTTGTTTGCTTATTCCAAATTTTGAATTTATATTGTATTACCACTTCAAACATCATTTACTTTATGTTTGAAACCACAATTTCCTCAAATATGTTCCAACATGTGTTGATATCATGTAGTCTTTGCTCATGCACAATTCCCTTCTCCCAAACTCTTTTATGGAATTTTAGAAGAAACACTTTAGAAGAGACACTTCGGTCCATCGATTCTATTCTACTTTAGCTATGCCATACCTACAGGTGTCCAACTTGCTGATTTGGCCAATAGGCATGGAAATCATGACACTGTAAGTGTTCATGCAAGTATCGTTAAAACTGTAGATGATACCCGTCTCAAATACCCTCCGAGACAATCCGTTCGAGAATACCAACATTTCTGGGTTAAAATGATTAGCCCTCAACTCCCCGGTAAACATCCTGTTTTCCAAGACAACTGTTCCCCATTTGTTGTGCCCCATGGTCGAAGGGAGACAGCGATTTCCTTATCACCATGACCATGCTTCTCATCGACAGTCATTGCTCCACAATAAGCAACACGAGCTTATTCAGCCACCAACCAGAGCCTCCTGTTCCAGTTGTGCTCTACTATGCTACATTCATCATGAGGTAGGCCTTTGTTCCAACTGTATTCCGTCCAACATACTGGCAAAAGTCTAATGCAGACAGATCAAATTTACTGCCTCTGCAGTCTCCCAACCTCACAGTCTCAGTGAGCTCATACAGGATAAAATCCTCACCGAATTCTCCGAGGAGCTTCATGACTTCAAAACAGTTATAAAAATATATTTTATTCCAGTTTAATTTGGAAGAAGAGGCAAGAATATCTTCTTCTGGAGAACGACATTAAATGCATTCGCAGTGGTTTCTTTTCAAAAAAAAAACTTGCCATTCTCCCCATATTCGAATATCTTTCCAAAGTTAATTCAAAGAGACAAAGTCGTCCATTCCTATGCCTTATCCATTGGTAGAATGAATCGAGAATTCGGCGTGATTTTCCTTTTTGCAGGCAAAACCTTGTGATTGCCTTGTTGCCTGTCGAAAATTGGCTTTTATCTTCTTTGAGATCCCGAGTTTTGTGTGTTCACATCTTCCTCCTTCCACTTCAAAAGGGTATTATGCAAAGCACTCCAACATAATAAATCATAAGTCACACAACATTAAAAGCCCCTTCATGATCACAATAATTCACGCTCCACATAATGTGAAAACCCCTTCACCAACACAATATCAGAAAAAAACTTCAATAAAACAATTTCCACGACTCTACGACACCAATAACGTACCCCAACAACATACTATTCATTGATCCTGTTCTGAGACCCCGACAAACACTGAATATTATTCATGTTCATGTCCAATACGTTGTCCTACTCCCTGTTTTATGTGTAGTTTTTGCAACAATTTCTTGCAAGGAAGATGATCTTTCAAGATCTCCTCTCCCTGCGGAGAGAGGTGATTGTTCGATGAGGAGTCAGGTATGAAAATGAGGAATTGCAGTTTTACTAGAAATAAATCAGGAAACATTACTCAGCCTCTTTCACCATTGATAGTGCTTTCGCCAAAAGAAAGAGAATTACTATCAAATCAATATCTGGTATACTCCTTTCTATAGGTGTTAGGATATGGGAAACCGATTCCCAATGCATCATCGAATGTTCCATCACTGAATGAGTCAGTGAACTGTCATCCACCTGAAATCGTAATGCGATTGGTTAACAATGTAGCCCAAAATGTGTTAAAACTTACAACTGGAGATGGTCAGTTGTTGCTGACTGTGCTAATTTAATGGAGGATAGAAGCAACTGGGAATTGCAGCAGAATAGACCCCTTACCTGCTTCTGAGGAGGGTCGAGGTTCTTCCTGCCAACGTACATGACATGAAGTTGGGCAGCGATTTGTTCACAATCTTTCTTTGACAAGTCTACCATGACTGGAATGTTGAAAGGATGAGTACTCAGTTTCAGCCCGTCAAAGCCCCGAATATGATTTGGAGCTCAGCTGCAGAGTGGTCAGAATAGATTCAGTGAGATGTTATTGGGAATGAAGGGTTTACCTATGAAATATTGACTGGATATGCAAGGACATTTTTAATGAAGAAATTGCCGTTGAGAGATGGAATTATACAGGTTTATAAAATCATGAGATGCACAGATGAGGAGAATTGCAGGTGGGTTTTCCATTGTATGGGAGAGTTTAAGAAAACGTCACATATTTTCAAGGTGAGAGGAGAAACTTTTCTAAATACATGCTGGTATTTTTTACGCAAACAGTGGTTCGGTTGTGGAATGAACTTGCACAGGTAGAATTGGACATCGAGTTACGACTTTTAAAATTCATTAAATTCAGTATGATAACAAGAATTGTTTGAAGGTAGATGGGCCACGCACAGAGAAGTGCGACTAGTTTATTTTTGGTTATGGATGGCACGAACTGGCTAGATGAACATTTCCGCGTTCTGTGCTGTGGGACTCTTTGACACTACGCGTTATTTATGTGATCATGTTGTAATCGTCAGAGAACAACTGTTCATTGATACTTGTATCTGCATGTAAAGATAAAGACGAAGTTAACTAAATGCCCTTCTTTCACCTCAAGACCCTGCATTCGCACATTTGGTGTTCCCACACCAATTTCAGAAGTTAACGAAGAAAGTACAATGTAACTTCAGGCAGGCAAAAAAGGATTAGACGTTAAATTTGCCTTAGACAGTGACTGAAAATACATCACGTTGATTCAAATATGTAGGTTGAGGGTTTCCATCCGATAATCTTGCTTTATGTTTGAGAACAAGAAAAGTAAGATCCATCAGATCTTCCACAATTCTTATTGCGCGATGGAGCCATGCTTCAGTATCTCGGAAGATGAGATAGAATATATATGACTGCGATGAAGAGAGTGTTTTCAAACAGAGACAGTGGCGTTCTCTGTCACAGAAACCGGTTGTGGTCGTTTCCTTAAATGTATTAAAGTAATAGCAATGCGTAATTCTGAGGTCTCCGAGGATGCTTGAGCATCGGGAGAATACGAAAAAGAAGTCTTGAGATGTAAGATCGCTCTTATTTTCGATATCTCTCTAAATATGCATTTCGTTCGTGGACTCATCACTGAGCGTTATAGGCACCATTCCTGTGGACATCGTCGGCCGATTGACAGAGGTTATCTGCTCAGTCTATTGAATGAATTAATGCTCCGTTCCGTGTCATACAAGAGCCAGGACCGCAAGAATGTTTCCTTTGTTTCTTCTTGCAAGTTTGAAGTTGTCGACTGTGGCGTTCCATTGTGTAATTTCGTCAGACTATAAAATCTCCTTTTTTGCAAAACGTGCACAAAAATAGGCAGTTTCCAATTTGAAGCAATACTATTTTTGATAATTTCTACTGACAGCAATACATATGAGTACGATTTTATGCTGACGTATTTGATCACGGTATCGATTTTATATTCATGTATTTATTTGAAAAATATCCTGCTCAAGAGAGGTTTTAGAACATTGACACCTGATTTTGAAGATTAAAATTTTCAATGGATGTTTGATATGTATGTTTCAATCAAAATTCGCACGAAACAGAAATTATCACACATCAAAATTCTGATTGAAAATCTGAGGGGTAACTGTGCAAAGCATTTTTAACAACCCGGAGAATTAAGGAAATCAGGGTGAAATCTAGCCTCAGCTACAAAGAGATTCCGCTAAAATATATTGCTCTTGTCCACATTTTTTGTAAATACTCTGAGAGTTTGTTTCAATAGCGATTCCATTGCATTCTTCAGTTCTCCTCTGAATTTTTTCTGGGTTGTGGCATAAATACAGGGATTCAGGAAACAACTCAACAACTTGAGGATATTTCCTGTTTCAGTTGCGATATATTCAGGGTCGTTAAAGTCACCTATGTAATAATTAGAGTTTGCCAGTCTGGTAATGACCAAAATAGCAGAATATGTCAACCAAAGCAACATGAAACTGACGGATACCGAAAATAATAAAACGATGGACTTCCTCCGGTTCTCCGTCTCTGCACTGCTTTCATTCTTATTTCTGTGACCGCGGAGACGAATCCGAGTTCGATTCGCCATCACAATACAGTGGATGGTTAAAGAATTAAACAAGACTATTAAGAGAAATGGAAGCCAACCAAGCCAGGCACTATAAAACCAGACCAACGCTACCCATGCAGATGATGTTCCACTTGATCGGCAGCCCCACTGGATTCCATTAATGATTTCCTCTGGCTCAAATGCAAACAAAACTGGAATATTCTTTGACAACGTCAAGACCGAAATGATTATTAATACCGTAGTTGCAGTTCTTTCGGTACAATATAATGTTTTAAATCTCTGGCAGCCGATCATCACAAATCTGTCAAATGTGAAGGACACAGTGAACCAAACAGTTAAATCGAGGCTGATGACAGTCATGTATATAATGAGTTTGCAAACAGGTGTAAGGGAGAAGAAGGACAATGGAAAGTGATAACTTAAAATGCGATACACTACAACATTATTGATGAGGACCAATAGATCCGATGTCGCCATGGCCACGATATAAGCAGTGATGCATTTGGAAAGACCACAGTTTCGTCGCAAAAGAATTAAAATAGTCATCGTGTTCGCTGTAATAAAGACAGATATAAGAGACAGAGTCGGCAATGTTGCAAAGCATGATTGATATAGAGGTGTAGATATTTATTAAGAGGATGTGAACGCATTTTGAGTGATTTACAAAACATGAAATTCACGCAAAGGTTTAATATGCTGCTATAGACATCATTTTGTTTGGTATTACCAGACTGTCTAAAGAACGACACGACTCGTTGCAGGCGGCACATTGGTGGCAATTGTTAATACACGAGTTCTGCTCCCATTTAAAGTGTTCAATCACTGGTTTGATAATCTTTTGTGAAAACTGACAATGGAAATATCGAGTATTCAACCCTTACACGGGTAAAGTAAAATCAACCGGAAAGAAATAAGATCAATGGCTTACCTGGAAGAGCAGCAGCTGCAAGAAGTGGATAGTAAATCTCTTGCAACAGCAAAACCGGTGGTTTCCTCATTTCTGAAAATGAATGACTGTTGTAGTTGTTGAAGGTCTCTGGATGCCATATGACCAACTCATGGAAATGCTCAGCTGTATTTATGCACACATCAGACCTCCATTGTGTCGATTACGTCAAATCATCACTGACATTAGTTCAGCTCATTTAGAATGTTTTTGTTTTGAATAACACAATGAAACAAAATAAGATCTGGCCCTGATATTCTCGACTTCACTTTCGTTGTGCTCTCTATACATTGGACGTCAGATGTCATGTACATCACCTTATTTCAGAATTTAGACAGCCGGAGTTTGTGAAAAGTAACCCTGCCTCCTGACTGTTTTTGTTATTAATACGTTTATCAATTGTACTGTGCGCTTCTTCTCTGCCAAATGCTGAATCCTTACGCATATTGTAGCTCATCAAATTCGAATATTTGTCCAGTTTCTGAAATTACATACTTAGTGACAAATAGAGGAAAATGCACACGAAGAGATTGACTTACCACATTGGACATTTTTTTCATGTCTCACATGTGATGAATGCTCTCTATTTATCCAGTAACTCATTCCAGACCAGTTGGAAACTTACTCGTGCTCATCTGAACGCCTGCGATTAGGCAAAGAACACTGAATAAATGTCAATATTCCTTACTGATGGCATGCATAGTTTCTACGATATTTAAGCAAGCAACTAATGATGAAGAATATGCGGGTGGAATTAAATATCAATACCATTGCGAGAGAAGTAGAATCACAAAAAAAACATATTGTGCTGATGACAATGCTGTCACTTTATAAATGATATTCTGTCTTTGTTATATGAAGAGGTCATAAAGGCATAGCTGCCGCAGTGTCGATTTTAATAAGGATTTGGAGGTGTCGTTGTTCGACTAAAACACCAGGTTATAGTCCAACAGTTTTTCTTTCATGCATTACTTTTCCGGTTAAAGCTGGAAAAGGAATGGCCAGTGCTCTCAGTTCATGCCCTTTTTTTCGACTTTATTTCAGCTGCAGCAGACACAAGTTGGTTGAGTGCAGGGAAGTCGCCAGCTTCTTTAAAAGACTTTTCTGAATTTATATTGAATGTTATGTCTTTGAAATTGTTTCCTTCCTTCTACAAGAGTCTGTGTTTGATTTGTTTTTGCCATGGATATGTTCATGTGCTGTTAAAGTATTGGAACAGTTAATTACTAATAGCTATTGGAGCGGATTGGTGTAGTATTTCAACAGTTAAGTTGTTCAAAATTACGTTTTCATTTGTTGGGGTGACAACTGTTGTCCTGAAATTACTGGGTTTTTTTTTCCTGAAATCCAGTGCTTTGATGACTTGCATCAGATGGGGAACACTCACGTCACATCAACCTTCATACAATAAATAGTCAGGGCCACCTTCTGAAAATATTTTGAGAGGGTCAAGCCTGTACCATTGCATTTTGTTGGAAAGTTTTGATCATTCAAATTTGGTTTTAGAATCGTTGGACGTAAAGGCGAGTAGGAAATTTCGGTTTCTTTTTTGCTGCGTGTTCATTCCGAGGAGTTTAAACAGTATTCAAAGATTGGGAAAAGATTTGTAGCTCTGGTGCACGTTGTTGTGCTTCTGTTCGCCGAGCTGGGAATTTGTTTTGCAGACGTTTCGTCCCCTGTCTGGGTGACATTCTCAGTGCTTGGGTGCCTCCTGTGAAGCGCTTCACAGGAGGGTCCCAAGCACTGAGGATGTCACCTAGACAGGGGACGAAACGTCTGCAAAACAAATTCCCAGCTCGGCGAACAGAACCAAAACAGTTTAAACAGTACTTTGTGGTGGAATGGCTCTTTCAGTCAGTGAGAATTTTCTGCGGATGGCGGATGAAGCAATTTGGTCATTTTACAGAAGGCAAAGATAATGTTTAAGTATTGCAACTGGCAGGCTGGTTTGCAGAGACAAGAGTGGACATGCTTTTACCTTCGTCAGTGAGAAAAGAAACGGTAATAAAAATAGTTCAAAATTTAAATTTGCTAGAAACGTTGAAATTGACTCGAATTCAATTGAATATGAAACAGCTTGAACATGAACTGGAACTGACAGTTTTTCATTTAGTTGAAGACAGAGGTAAAAGTAGAAGGACCGAGTGACGGTCAAAAAAAAAGAAAAGAAGGGGAGAGGAGTGCCCTCACAAAAGATAACAGAGAGTGAAACGATGGGGAGAAAGAGATTGCGTTTGATCGACAAAATTTCACACTTGTAATGGAAAGTTGAATTAAATGGATGAAGGTGAATTTGAAAGTTACGCTTAGTCAGGAAGTTAGTGATGTTAAGCAAAGTCATCGTCCCTGAAGACTTGGTGGAAGTCTGTTCAAATGTATCCAGGCAGTATGCCCGTTTGATTCGGAGAGTGTCGAAGCCTTTTTCATTTCATTCCAGAAACAGGTTAAACAAATGAAGTGGCCCCTCATGATCCGGGTTTGACTGACCCAAAGAGATTTGCTCGGTAGAGTTAGTGGTGTATCCGCATCACCATCAGAAAAGGGAGGTGGGGATGTGACGAGGTCAAGGAAGCCATACATGAGTGCATCTGACATTCTATCCGAAAATCACAGGCAGCGATTTCGAAACCTAAGAATGGACAATGTTCCACCGTGTATTGAGTTTGAAAGGATCAAATCTGGCTTCTGACATTAATTTCAATACATGTGAAATTGAAATGATGTTCCAGAGAAATCCTCTGGTAAGGGCAAAGTAGACGTTATTCAAGATAGTAAAGATAGTTTATAATAAGATAAAATGGAAACTCATGAAGGGGGAAGATAACTTAAAAGGTTGACGTGTTTTCACTGCAGTAAAATAGGCCCAATAAGTACACAGCGTTTGTGGTTCAGTAAAAGCACGGGGTAGAAAATATCGGAAAGCAGCATAAGACAGGAAATGTTGCTAAAATTGCAAAATGAATCACAATGGATGCGAAAATTTTGCACCAGAATGTACTACACCAGAAAAACTATACTTGTGAAGAAAGTGGTAGTGCTTCATCAATTATTTACTTGCAAAAATAGGATTTCCTCTCATGGAGTGGGAACAACACCTCAAGAAGATTTAGTATTCAGAGATACGGGATCAGCTCAATCCTTCATGTTGATGGATGAAGAGAATATGTAACGCAGAACGACTTGTCCTGGAAAAAGTGCTATCACGTGGAAATTATAGCGATCCGAGAAATGCTCCACATGCATAGTCAGTTTGGAGTGTGAAGGGAATTGTGGAGAAGTATTAATAGGAGTACTGGAGAAACTCTCGGCTCCTGGAGTACAATTGTTGTTTTATAACAATATAGCTGGGCCACAGGTAGGTTTGCTGCCTGCTGTGGTGAAAAGCACAATGGAGAAGCAGAATTATGTAATACTGAGGTATTACAGAAGGTATATCATGAGATTTTTCCTGACAATCTGATAACAAGATCAAAATATCAACAGTGGAAAAAGGATGAGAAATCAATGAATAAAGATTATCATGTTAAAGTAGAATTGTCTGTAATCATGTTCGATTGAATGCTAGAGCCAAATCATGGGCAGGTGGAAGACAATGGAATTCAACGTGAACAAATGCGAGGTCTTGCACTTTGGTTAAAAGAATAAAAGCGCAGACTACTTTCTAAACGGTAAGAAAATTCGTAATGCCAAACTACAAAGGGATCTGGGAGTGCTAGTCGAGGATTCTCTCAAGGTCAACATGCAGGTTGAGTCTGTCATTAAGAAAGCGAATGCAATGTTGTCACTTATCCCAAGAGGGTTGGAATATAATAGCACCGTTGTGCTACTGAGACTTTATAAAACTCTGATTAGGCCCCATTTTGAGTACTGTGTCCACTTTTGGTCACCACACCTCAGGAAGGACATACTGGCACTGGAACGTGTCCAGCGGAGATTCACATGGATGATCCCTGGAATGGTAGGTCTAACAGATGAGGAACGGCTGAGGATCCTGGGATTGTATTCATTGGAGTTTAGAAGATAAAAGGGAGACTTATTAGAGACGTACAAGATAATACATGGCTTGGAAAGGGTGGATGCTAGGAAATTGTTTCCGTTATGTGAGGAGACTAGGACCCGTGGACTCAGCCTTAGAATTAGAGGGGGTAAATGCAGAACAGAAATGTGGAGACATTTCTTCAGCCAGAGAGTGGTGGGCCTGTGGAATTCATTGCTGCAGAGTGCAGTGGAGGCCGGGACACTATATGTCTTCAAGGCAGTGATTGACAGATTCTTGTTGTCTCGGGGAATTAAGGGCTACGGGAGAATGCGGGTAAGTGGAATTGAAGTGCCCAGCAGACATGACTGAATGACGGAGTGGGCTCGATGGCCCGAATGGCCTTACGTCCACTCCTATGTCTTATGCATTAAAGAGGACGTTTTTCATTCAGAAAAATTAACTAAGTTACAACAAAAAAATGGGAAACTGAAACAATTGTATCCAAATGCGTATGCAGAAGAATATTCTGAATATATTTCGGAATGCGACCATCTTAACAAAAGATATATGGATGAGGGATGGGCAAAAGTTCAAAAAGGTGCAGTGCCAGTGGTTCACAGAAAAGAGGTGTTCGAGGATGCACTTGAATTACCAATAGGATAAAAAGTCTTGCTGACACAGAAAAACATTTTCTAATGCGCAAAGATGTGCTTTCATTTTGCCAGAAATATCATACGTGTCAGGCAATTGGAAAAACAGAGGCATCAATAAAACCAGCATTTTTCATACCCGTTTCTGCATTTGAGAAATCTTTTGCGAGGATTTTAATTGATTCCATCGGACCAATACCTGAAAGAGAATTTGATAATATCTAAGAGCATGCATAAAATGTCCTGCTGAATATAGAACACATTTGATCTAAATGCTTGACACGATTCAAGAAGCACCCGAGGTAACACATTGATTTTTTTTATCAGAAACTGAAATGACAAAGCAGGCACTCCCATTAGTACACTTCAGCACATCGCACACAACTGGAACGAGGTTGCTCAGTACTTCTGATATCTTTTCAATTCGTAGAGATCATTAGTGAACAAAAACCTGAAAAAAGGGCAAGTGAAGACATCGCTGAACTCTATTTGAACTGCAACAGGGAGGCATAAGGCAACTACTAAATTACTTAAGAGTCACAGAAAAAAAGTCTGGACAACAGCCATTTTATCTTTGTGCCTGTTACACAGAGATGGAAGAATGGCAAGTAGCTCCTGGAAGCTATTGCATAGGGAAAAAAAGAACACTAGACTGCTCTAACTGTTTGTCAAGAAAAGTTATTTCGGAAACCATTATGCCAGTTATATGGGATTAATTCGCCTCAGTTCAGAATGCCTGCGCTGACTGCTTTGTTGATATATGCAATGACATGATATAAAATTAACCGTTGATCTGCTGAGAGAAGCTTTCGTCTGTATTTGCCAAATATCTTACAAAAACGAATCTGTAATGTGTAATTTTCTGGTTCATTCAGTGTTTTGTTAGTTGTCCATAATTGTCCTGGTGAAAAAAAATAACTGCTGCCGTCCATGTGCTGTCAGTAAACTCACACTGCTATTCCAGAATTCTTCTCAACCAAGGAACTTTGAGAAGTAAGCAATCAGGTGCTCAGTCGTGCACAGAGAAGATTGCAGAGGGAGGTGTTCCGACGTATCTGGTGTTCCGTGCTTGGTTATGGTAGTGGAAACAAAAGATGATCTGTCGTGAATACTGTGATTTTTCTAAAGTGTATCTTGGAGATTGTGTCGAGTGGTTTAAGTAGACCTCAATGTTGCAGGGACCAAATGTAGTGCCAATTAAGTGAGGTGCTTTATTTTGCATGACGGCCAGTCCAAGACAGATTTAACGCATTTTAATAACTGTAGCTCCATGGAAATCATAACACATATCGTGCGATTAAAGAGCAGTCCCATAGGAGATTACCTGACTTTTTGCATTACTCATTTTGTTGTCGAACATCACAAATAAGAAGTGGAATTGCACAGCATTTGGCATTGATCTTTTGGGCTCATTTTAGCCAGGCATAGCTCCAGAAGACGACAGGAAAGCAAATGTTTTTCATATTGTTCAAGAAGGGGAGGAGAGCCACCACTGGAAATTATGGACCAGTGAACCTTATGTCAGTTGTGGGTAAAGTGTTGGAAAAGGTCAGAAGAGATTGATTTATAATCACCGAGAAAGGAATGAGTTGATTAGAGACACGGGACACGGTTTTGTGAAGGGTATATCGTACCTCCTAAAACATGTTGTTTTCTTTCAGAAGGCAAACTCCCAGTGAATAAGGGTGAAGTGGGTCATTTCAAGAAGGTTTTCAAAACGGATCCCCATCGGAAGCTATTGCACAAAAAATAAGAGGCATGGGATCGGGCGTGATTTGGGGTGTGGATCAGAAATCGGCTAGCTGAGAGAAGACAGGGGGTTGTGGTTGATGGGAGATGTATATCCTGAGTTCAGTTGTCAGGAGTGGGATGAAAAGATCTGTTTCGGCCACTGCAGTGGGTCATCTTTAAACAGGACCTGGATGAGGGCGGAGCAGAATGGGTCAGGAAAACTGTGAATGACACTAATGTCGGTGGAGTTGTGGATAGTGACGAACGATGTTGCAGGTTACAATGCGGCATAGACAAGCTGCAGAGCTAGGCTGAGAGGTGGAAAATTGAGTTTACTGTGGATTAGTGTGAGGTGATTCACTTTAGAAAGAGCAACAGGAATACCGAGTGGTGGGCTAGAGGTAGGATTCGTGATAGTGTAGATGAACAGAGAGATCTTGGTGTCCATGTGCATAGATCTCTGAAAATTATCACTCAGGTTGATATTGCTGCTAAGAAGGCACATGTCGTATTGGCATTTTTGGTGGAGGTATTGACGGTCATAGCCATGAGGTTAAGTTTCAGCTGTACAAAATTCTGGTGTGGCCATACTTGGAGAATTGCGCGCAGTTCTGCTAACTGCATTACAGTAAAGACAAGGGAATTTTGGAAAGGACTCATAGCAGATTTACCAGGATGTTGCTGAAAAGAGGTTCTGACGAGGAAAGGCTGAGGGACTTCAGGTTGTTTTCGTTCAAGAGAAGAAGGTTGACCTGTGACTAAATTGAAACTAGTAAGACTATCAGAGGTTTAGACAAGTTGCACACTGACAGCTTTCTCCCTCGGATGGCGATGGCCAGCACGACGTGGCATAGATTTAAATTTTGGGCTCATTGATATAGGTCTGAAGTCAAAGGTAGTTTCGTCACTCATAGACACTCAGGGCGGGGAATGCCCCGCTCATAACATTAGTAGACTCGCCAGGTTAATGTGCATTTAAATGATATTTGATAAACATTCGGATGAAAGTGGAATAGTCCAGGATGAATCGGCTTCAGATTGGTTTCATAGGTCGGGGCGACATCGAGGGCTGAAAGGCCTATCATGTGTTGCAATGTTCTACATTCTATGTTCTATGATGGCACTTAGACCCAAATTAAAGGGCGAAAAATCAGCAATTGAATCTAATCACACTGAGGTACCAAGAGTCGAGTGGACATGCGAAGACTTCTTATCATTTATGGGAGGTTTCATCAGAGTACAGACTGCTCAGAAGCTTGGTAAGTGAATGAAACATACATCATAGACATTCGCTGATGGTATGTGTTTGGAACTTGGAATGCTTTGCCTCAGAGTAAAGGGAGAATTTGATGTGTATCTGGAGAGGAGATAAACAAGCACTGCAGAAGGACGATAACAGAAATTCGAATAGTTGTCTGAAATTTGTCTTTTTGCAATATGGAAGTAATGTCCTTTCACTATAGATCAATCTGAAAATCACATTACCTGGCTTTATTCTTTGAATCCAGATAGCCTATTTCTTCATTCCCCACAGTCAATATTCATTTTGGTCATCAATTCATGACTGCCGGTATCGCACATCAAAGAAGGAAAATCCAAATCTTCCCATGAAACAACAGGGGGAAAACAGCGCTCTGAAGAAAAGGCGTAGAAGTAATGACTGAATTGATTTCAATTGAGTCGCATAAATTGTCACGTGTACTCACATGCCTGTGTTGAAAAATTTACTCTTCCATCGATGTTGGCTTATCAAAGATACAGAAGTACCTAATTTCGGGAACTTGGAACAACTGACATAGACCTGGAAAGCACAGGAACGTGCACTTTGACGGATGACGTTGCACTGAACATGCATCCAAATTAAACTAATTCATTCTGCCTGCCCTTTGTCCATATCCCTACATGACTTGCATTCTAACGTGCATACCTAAAGGCTTCCTTAGCTCCCCTTCTGCCACTACCGACATCACGACAGTACATTCCAGACTCCGAAAACACACTGCATTAAAGAAACTTACCCTTCATATCTCCCTTTGAACTTTGATCCACTCTCCTGAAATGCATGTAATTTAAAGTTAGACACTTCACTGTGGGGAAGAGTCTCAGGCCAATAACCCTATCCATTAATTTCATATTTCTGTAGCCTTTTGCCAAGTCTCACTTCACCTCCGCCTCACGACAGAAAACAAGCCGAGCTTTTTAATTGCATTTCCTTATCGCTCATTTCCTTAAATCCTGTTAGCATCCTGGTAAAACTCTGCTGGACCTTCTCCTAAGCTCTATAACGTTCCTGTAACATGGTGAACAGAATTGAACTCTAATTCAAGCCTAACTAAGGTCTTATCAAGCTGCAACATGATAGCCTGACTGTTACTCACAAGTCTCCGAACAATAAAGACATGCATGTCATAAACCTGTTCTACTGCCCTGTCGATTTGTGTTGCCACTTTCAGGGAGCACTGGATTTGAAAGCAAAATCCCTCTTCAAATAAAAGCTCTTCAGGTTCCTACGATTAACTATATTCTCTTCCTTAAGGCATGATCTCCAAGTGCAGCACTGGACTCAACTCCATCTGCCAAATCTCCGTGCAGACCTGGAACAGATCTACTTCCTGCTCTATTCTTTGACAACCTTCTATACTTTCCCAGAAACCACTGAACCTTATCTCATCTGTAAACTTACAAACTCACCAATCTGCAATTTCATCCATGTCAACAATGCAAACCAGAAACAGCAGAGCTGCCAGTCGCGATAACTATGTACCACCACTTCTCACGGACTTCCTTCAGAAAACAAAACTCCGCTATTCCACCACGTTCCTCTGCCTAGTATTGGTAAAACCAAAAGAATTCATGCGACCAATTCACCGTGGATCCCATGCATTTAAATCTCTGGACGACTCTACCATGAGAGGATTTGCTGAAAGTCTCAGTGAAATCCATGTCGATAATATCCACAGCACTACCATAAACGACAAGTTTCATCACCTCCTCGAAACATTCAATCATGTTAATAAGACATGTCCTTGCCTGCGCAAAGATATTTTAACTGTGTCTAATTAGGCCAGGTGGTTTGCAACATCAAAAGTCTTGTCCATTAGAATACTCTCCAACAGCTTTCCAAATGACAGTGCAATGCTGACTTTTCTTTAGTTTGATGAAATATCACGGTTTACTTCATTGAACAGAACATCAGCAATAAAGGAATAAAGGCTTTATTTTCAACGTAAAGGGAGCTATGATCAAGGGATTCCCGAGAGGTATGCAGTGGACAATAGAGTTTATTGATGAAGGCTTTGAGATAGCTTTGGCTGAGAGAAAAGAATTATTACAGAAAGATTATGGCCTCTCAAGAGTAAGAGTGTGAGTTTATATTTTTGTCTAACTACTGCAAATGGGCGAGGTTCTCAATGAATATTTCCTCCCTGTGTTTATCGTGGAGAAAGACATAAAGACTTGGTTATGACACGTGTTAAAACACTCTGATCATTCTAAAACTGACGAACAGCGACCCTCACCGCTTACTGCAATGCGATAATCATCGAGAGGAAAACGATAATCCCAAAGGTCACCATTTAAAGTAAAAATTATCAATTTTATTCTCTACGTCTGAAAGAGGGTACTAAAACCAAAAACTATTTACAACATCCTCTTAATTCTATCTTTTAACTATCATGGAACAATACTGGTCCGATATATTCCCTCTTAAATTTACGTCAAAATCAATTTGAAAAGCCGTTATCATCTTCAGATCTCGTCCATTCTTTGTGGATTTCTTTGGTTTGACATTAGTGTTCAGCTGCACATACTTGTTTTTAGAAGGGAACTTTCAGACAGCTGTATAGCTAGCAGTTTGCTTGTTGGTAGTCGTTGCTATTCTCTCCCAATCTCTTCAAAATGTCTTGTTTTATTCCCCATAACATTGGATTATTTAATTGGTTTGATGTCATCCAAAATTGAAAAATTGAAATTCAATTGGCATTTGTTATCTGGGGTACGACTGAAATTAATTTGCCGAGATTGAATTTGTTAGGTGCATGGCAACACCGTGCAGTGTTTGTGGACAACTATTTTTACATATAAAGACATTCTGTTCAGGTGTGCTTTTCTATTTCAGGATTAACTTCCTCTCTCCTTTAAAGATACAGTACGCGTATAGACCTTCATGACCCCTTCCCCTGCAGAAAGCAAATGGACCAGTAAAATGAAAAAATGGCTCAATTTCTTATTTGCCTTAACAGCATCACCATGACATGTGTATGACATTAATCTAAGTTCACATTAACTTCTTGCCAGACAAATATATTTCATAATTGAATAGATACCTACCTTATCTGTCCTTTATTCGGTCGAATTCCTGGATGGCCTTCGTCTTTGCGTTACGTGTGGTCAACGTTCCAGGACCACTGCTATATCGCAAGAACATCACCTCTGCTTTTGTGTCTTCTGTTTTGTTTAATATTATTGCCAATTTCGCCTCTCGTATTCGTTAAAACGACACAGTATGATCCTACCAGTCCTTACAAAACACCAATACATTTTTCAAACAGACTTCACAGTTTGTTAACCAATCGACAACTTTGTTTGTGAGTCTTTGAAATTTGGCAGATGTGTTATTCATTCCAAAGGGCATCACTTTGACTTGTTGCAGTTCATTTGTGTTTGCAAGCGCAGAAATTTCTTTCACTGTCACTGGGAAAAGTACTTGTCATAAATACACAGTTTGTCCAACTTGCTGATATAACTGCTTGTCAAGTTTTCTCCATACAGACCTCCAATCTTGATATTGGGTATGAGTCCGATTTTGCAACGGTGTGGACTTCCACTAATTCAAGCAAAATCGTTGAATCCAGTCTGGTCTTGAGTCCAATCTGATTGCCTGAATTCTTGTCATCAAATTGCTTCTTGAAATCTGGTAGGTACAACCATTGTGGATAATGAAAACATTTTTTTTCCAGGCAGGAGTCCGTCACAATCATTAATATTCCCTGTGAAACGTTATTTGCATGTGGGCATTGGTATCTAAGAACATCATTGAACTTTATGCATTCTGGCTCAGTTCAATGCCATCCTCGTTGATTTTGGCTACCACAACGTTCTTGACCTCGCTGGCTTGGGAAGTGTGAAGCTGATTGGGATGCTGCTTTATCTGAACAGCATTCTCGATATCCACTTCATTTACAATCGTATTCTTCCCATGTATCAGACTCATACATATGTCCGCAAACTACAGTAACAAACTTTCAACTGTGTTCATTGGTGCTGAGGAAGATAGTGTATTAAACTGTTCCCACTCTTCAAGGCCTTCTTAGTTTGAAAGATATTCTGAGTCAGATCAAATTCCACAATATCTGGATTTGATTCCGCACTCTTTTGAGCAGTAACTTACATTTGTTTCTTCAGTTCTTTCTCTCCAGTGTAATACAGTTTCAACAAGTCAACAACTTTATGAGATAGTTCACCTAACTCAATTTTTTTTCTCACTTTATCAGGGGCTACAAAACCTGACATTAAATTGTGTCCTATCACTGGCAACAGTACTAACACGTCATTACTTAAAGACAACGTCCTAGGTCTGTGCTTGTATATGGAAACTGCTTCATTTTATGCTATGGCCCCTTTTGGTACGTTTTAGCAATATCACCTGCTCGACATAACCTCTTCCTCTCACCAGATGCAAAACCAAATTGTTAGGTTTTTTGCTTTGGTCTTGTCAAGTTTACTTTAAATAATTTCATTGGTTCTCACCTTCATGTCAGAATATTAACTGGAAGGGAGTAAGTTGAGTAGATTCATTTGGTGCAGCTGTAATGGTTAACAATACGAATTGGACATCTTCATCCTCATTATTCAGGTAATCCTGACAGTCTGCTCTCAACATGGTCTTCAAGGTCTCATGCCAGCTCTCTAAAGCACTCTTGGATGAAGTATGATACGTACTTGAATAAAATCCAAATCCATATCTAGGCTTGCAATAAAATTATAACCTTGATTCAAATGAATCTCTATGGGTCTCCCTTAACACATGAATAAAGCGACGAACTCCTCTACCACTCATTTTGCCTTAATTCTCATAATTCAATTGACTCTTCAAGTCTGGTAGACACAGCCCTTATGGTAAACTAAAACTGTTTCCCATTTTCTTTCTCGGCAGATGTCCGACACAATCCTTCCTAACCCGTGTGAAACGTTCTTCACGTGCAGGAATTGTTAACAAAGGCCCTGGCTTTATTTCCGCCTGTAACGTACCGACCATTTGGCATGTATGAGACGTTTGGCGAAGGATAACAACATCCTCGTGCAGTCCAGGCCAATAAAAATGATTTTTTTTTACCGAAGCCTGAATCTTTCAAACGCCACAGTGCATACAGCACCAGGGCCCCAGGTTCGATTTCAACCTAAGGTGACAGCCTTTGTGGAGTTTGCACATTCTCCCAGTGTCAGCGTGGGTTTGCTCCGGGTGCTCCAATTTCCTTCCACTGTCCAAAGATATGCAGGCCAGGTGAATTGGCCGTGCTAATTTGCCCGGAGTGTTAGGTGCATTAGTCAGGGGGAAACGGGTATGGGTGGGTTATTCTTCGTAGGGTCAGTATGGAATGGTTGGGCCGGAGGGCCTCTTTCCACAATGTAGGGAATCTAGTCTAATCTATCGAGTTCATATTCTACTTCTAAAAATTCCGCGGTGTAATACACTGACTACACAATCTACTGTATTTCGCCGATTTCTGTTTTGCACTATGCTGACGTGGTCTCCATTTCCTTCTCAAGCTTTCACCTTACTGAAAGTTACGCTCAGGTGTATTCTCCTTCTTTTATACCGTGTTTAATATAATGCTTTTGGAAAATTCTGGAATTTCTGATGCCCCACAGGAACACTCCACATGAATTTTCAACTCCACCAGCAG
The DNA here is from genome assembly GCF_047496795.1 of Chiloscyllium punctatum. Classification (NCBI taxonomy): domain Eukaryota; kingdom Metazoa; phylum Chordata; class Chondrichthyes; order Orectolobiformes; family Hemiscylliidae; genus Chiloscyllium; species Chiloscyllium punctatum. The sequence goes on from NC_092773.1 coordinate 65,132,576, forward strand.
ACTAATCTCACGTTCAACCTCATAGATCTTATCTATTTTTAAGGCCGGCATCATTATTAGAAATGACGGTGTTTACTTCCTTCAAACGCAAAAAATAAGTCACACCTAATTCCATTTTAATGCTTCTGAAAGCTGTTTATGCGCTTCTGGTATCAATTCATAAGCGCTTAAAATAGCTGTTGAAAAAGACAGGGACCACGTCAACAGGCTCACCAATGTTTCAAATAAGTTGAAGAAGGTTTTCCATATTTCTCTCGTGACAGTGTGGCTGAGATTTGAAATATTTGGATATAATACTAACATCTCATCTAATCTCCATCCTGTTAACTTGACTCTGATGACGATGTTCCAAATCCGCAACTTCGAATTCTCACTCTTATTGCTCAGTGAAAACTTTCTCTCACTGTCTCTCACCCTTTGTTATGTCTGTCTTTCTCTCTAAATTTCTTTTATTTTTTTCTCTCCCTTTATTCTGTCTTTCTTTACCATCTAACAAACTTTTCCTCAATAGTAATTTAAATCTTTTTTAAAGTACACTGCACATGTCTGTTTCACTGACACCCAAGTATTTCAGTAGAGTCATAGCGATGTACAGCACGGAAACAGACCCTTCGGTCAACCTGTCCATGACGATCAGATATCCCATCCCAACCTAGACCCACCTGCCAGCACCCGGCCCATACCCCTGCAAACCCTTCCTATTCATTTGCCCATCCAATGCCTCTTAAATGTTGCAATTGTACCAGCCTCCACCACATCCACTGGAAGCTCATTCTATACATGTACCACCCACTGCGTGAAAAGTTGCCCCTTAGGTTTCTTTTATATCTTTCCTCTCTCACCCTAAACCTATGCCTTCTAGTTATGGACTCCCCAACCCCAGGGAAATGACATTGTCTATTTATCATATCCATGCCCCTCATAATTTTGTAAACCTCCATAAGGTGACCCCTCAGCCTCCGACGCTCCAGGGAAAACAGCCCCAGCCTGTTCAGCCTGTCCCTGAAGCTCAGATCCTCCAAACCTGGCAACATCCTCGTAAATATTTTCTGAACCCTTTCAAGGTTCTCAACATCTTTCCGATAGGAAGGAGACCAGAATTGCACGCAATATTCCAACAGTGGCCGAACTGATGTCCTGTACAGCCGTAACATGACCTCCCAACTCCTGTACTCAATGCTCTGACCAAAAAAGGAAAGTATACCAAACGCCTTCTTCACTATCCTGTCTACCTGTGACTCCACTTTCAAGAAGCTGTGAGCCTGCACTCCAAGGTGTCTTTGTTCAGCAACGCTCCCTTGACCTGAACCTTAAGTGTATAGGTCCTGCTAAGATTTGCTTTCCCAAAATGTAGCACCTCGCAATTATCTGAATTAAACTCCATCTGCCACTTCTCAGCCCATTATCCCATCTGGTACAGGTCCTGTTGTAATCTGAGTTTACCCTCTTCGCTGTCCACTACACTACCAATTTTGGTGTCATCTGCAAGCTTACTAACTGTACGTCTTATGCTCGCATCCAAATCATTTATGTAAATAATCAAATGTAGAGGGCCTTGCACAGATCCTTGTGGCACTCCACTGGCCACATGCCTCCATTTTACAAAACAACCTTCCACCACCACCCTCTGTCTTCTACACTTTGAGACAGTTCTGTATACAAAGGGCTAGTTCTCCCTGTATTCCATGAGATCTAACTTTGCCAATCAGTCTCCCATGGGGAACCTTGTCGAACGTCATTTGGATCACATCTACTGCTCTGCCCTCATCAATCTTCTTTGTGTCTTCGAAAAACTCAACCAAGTTTGTGGGACATGAATTCCCACGCACAAAGCCATGTTGACTATCCCTGATCAGTGCTTGCCTGTCCAAATACATGTGCATCTTGTCACTTAGGACTCCCTCCAAAAATCTGCCCACCACCGAGGTCACGCTCACCGTTCTATAGTTCCCTGGTTTGTCTTTACCACCCTTCTTAAACTTTAGCACCACGTTTGCCAACCTTCTGTCTTCTGCCATCTCACCTGTGACTATCGACGATAAAGACATGTCAGCAAAAGGCACCGCAATCTCTTCCCTCACTTTCCACGGAGTTCTCGGGTACATCTGATCATGTCCTGGGGGTTTATCCAACTTTAACCGTTTTAAGACATCCAGCTGTTCCTCCTCCGTAATCTGGACACTTTGAAAGATGTCACCATCTATTTCTCTACTATCTATATCTACTATATTCCTTTCCACAGTAAATACTGATGCAAAATACTCATTTAGTATTTTCCCCATTTTCTGTGGTTCCACACAAAGGCCGCCTTGCTGTTCTTTGAGGGGCCCTATTCTCTCCTTATTACCCTTTGGTCCTTAATATATCTGTAAAAACCCTTTGGATTCTCCTTAATTCTATTTGCCAAAGCTATCTCATTGTCCGTTTTGCGCTCCTGAGTAATTCCCTGACAATTTCAGCTTTACTTTTGTCCTTGGTTAAACAAAATTCTAACCTCTGTTTGTAATTCCAACAGTACTTTTTAAAATTCTTTTCTTTCCAAACAATCTTTGCAAACTTGGTATCATATTCAAACCCCAAATAAATTTTACCAATTCTAACAGATATTACTCTCACTTTTAATTTAACCAACTGTAAGGAACAAAAATTAAACAAATTGTCCCACCTATGTTTTATTTAATGATCCCGGACACTAACCAGCAAATGCTTTAAGTTACTGTGATTTTCTCGATCCACACATCTATTGAAACCTGTCCAAATCTCAAAACTGATCTGCCTCATAGTATCGAAATCACAGGCGAGAACCTCCACACTATAAAACACACTGCCAATTTTTAAATAAGACACACATACAATGTGACCTGGCACCGTAATCTGATAAATTTGAAGAGAAAAAGAATCATCCAAGACGGAAAAACTTAAATAAAAATAACTTTTATTTTCTGTAAACCCAAAAGACAAGATTAAAACCAACAATTATTAGCGCCCCCTTTCTCCTCAACCTATTTTTACTTCATACTCTACAACACTGGACTGAAAAATTTCCTCCTGAAATTAAGACAAACTCAATTTCAAACCTAGTTACAGACACACACACTCACGCAGACCCTCTCTGATACGATCCCACACTCAAACACGCACCTCTCACAGAATCTTACGCCTTTACACTCACAATCACACATAAACATACAATCTGTCTCACTGACAGCGGCATCGCCAAATCATTGCTGTCAATGGAGAGAGGCTGGTAACGAAGTTCGGTACCAATGAGGATTGCCTCAACCGGGACCCTAGGTTCATGTCACACGACAGGTGACTGAATTGCACAACACACACACAGACAACCCTTCCCTCTCTCCCACAGGCACGCACTCTCACGCAGCCCTCTCTCATACGCTCACAGCTGCACTCCTATACTCACACCCATTCCGAAGTCTCTCACTCACGTATACCGTTTACACATGCACACATTCATGCTCCCAACACAGACACATTTTCACACACACACATATTAACTTAATTAGATTAGATTACTTGCAGCGTGGAAACAGGCCCTTCGGACCAACAAGTCCACACCGACCTTCCGAAGAGCAACCCACCCATACATGTACCCCTTCACCGAACACTACGGGCAATTTGGCATGGCCAATTCACCTAACCTCCACATTTTGGAAACGGAGCACCCGGAGGAAACCTACGGGGAGAATGTTCAACTCCACACAGAAAGTTGCCTGAGGTGGGAATTGAACCCAGGTCTCTGGCGCTGTGAGGCAGCAGTGCGAACCACTGTGCCACCCTAATTTGTGAGGTGAATTTGTACTTGCAGAATTATATTCGACTTTGCTCAAAAACAGCATGAATCCGTGTAAGATTCTGTGAATCCGTTTTGAAGATGAGATTCAGTCTGAACATTGGGACTCAGGTCACCTCACAAAGGCACCACAAATCTCCAATGCATTATCGGCACAGCCATAGCACATGTTGTTCAGTTCACTTGAGAATGCAACTTTAAAACATCTTCTGCGATTTTCATATGAAAGAACTGAAAGCAACATTGGCATTCTAAAAGATAAGAGAGTAAACAAATAGTCCCCTTTTTTCAATACATCATTTAGTTACATCACTCTTAAACGTTGTTATTATTCTATGTCTTATGATCTTATACTGCACAACAACCTGTTGAAGGAGCAGCGCTCCGAAATCTCCTACTTCCAATTCAACCTGTTGGTCAATAACCTGGAGTCGTGTGATTTTAAAAAATTGACACTGTTATCATATGATCAGATCAACATGGCAAAAATGCAAAATTCGGATGCGTGTCCACAGAATGTCACATGTGACATGTTTCACTGGAGACTTAAACGTCTTCATGCTTTTCCATCTTTTATGAAGTTTCAATATTTATTCTTCTGATGTTTGAGGATTTGGCTTGACAATGGAGGAACATGGAGCTGATTTTTTGTTCATGCCCCATGTTCAATGAAATTGAGCTGAATGTGAAGTCGTTTTTATAATCGGGAGAGATATTTCCCGAATAAGATTACAACGAGTGGTAACACATGAATTTCCGGAAAGGAGTTGGATTGCAGACTTGCGAGCTGATAACGATACTGAACACATCGAGAGGTAGAAATCTTCATGCCTCTGAGTTTCTGTATGGCTATCGATTGAAAAATACATTATATTTTCCTTTCTGATGTTCACACTACAATCGCGCCTGTAAATGTCAACTGCCAATGAATGGATGCCAATTCTTTTTCGTCTACAAAAGAATCTCTGTTTTTTGTAATGAACAGTGCATTTGCGGCATTTGGCTACTATGCTGAAGCAGCAACCCTTGCATAAAATGATGAGCAAAAGTTAAAAAAAAATGAAGTGGATTTCTCTCTGATGTTCGAATTTATCTGGTGTGTTATAAGTTCAAATTAATAAATCTACTAAGGTTACCAGAAGGAGAGTCAATCCATCAAAGAGTCATAGTAATTAAAAAGCAAGGCACACATCTTTGGCTCAACATGGCCATGCCGAATAGATATCCTATACTGATCTACTCCCTTTTGCCAGAATTTGGCCAAATCTCTGTAAGCGTTTCCTATTCATGAAAATCATCCAGGTGATTTTCAGATATTGGAACTGTAGCTGCGTCCAGTACTTCCCCAGGCAGTTCATTCTGAACGTACATCACCATTTCGGTGAAATCATTCCTTCCTTTCCGTTTAGTTCTTTGCCCTCTCACACTAGACGTATGCTGTCAGGTTTTGTACACTCCTACAGTGGAAGAAGACCTGAGTTACTCACCCTTCCCATGATCCTCATAACTTTATAAATCTCTATAAGGTCACCCGTCATCCTGTTGTGCTTCAGCGAGCTTGATAACTCGAAATTCAGCATTCGAAGCAATCTTTTCTGTACTTTCATGTTCAACGGTTTCCTTTCGATAGCAAAGAGATCAGAATCGCACACGCTATTTTAATGTGACCTAACCAATGTCTTGCACACATGCAACCTCCCAATCATCAACTGAATGCCCTGCCAAAAAAAAACAGGGATGCAATTCAACTTCTGAAAGATTCTGTTAACCTATGACTGCGCTTTCAAAGAACTATGAACCTGCAATTCAAGGTCTCTTTTTAGATTAACGCATCCCAGTCCCTACCATTAAGTGTACAGAGAAAACTGTGGACTGATGATGCTGAAGATCTGAGTAGACAGTGTGATGACGGAAAAGCACATCACGTCAGGCAGTATCCGAAGAGCAGGGGAATCGGGCAAATCCCTTGATCTGGAAGTGTATACGTCTGGGTGATTTGACTTTCCAAAAGCATTAACTTACATGTGATTAAGATACGATCCATATTTGCACTCCTCCACTCAATAGCAAATCTGACTCAAGGTACCGCTGTAATCAGAGACAAACGAATTCACTGTCAACAACACCACGTATTTTGTGGTCATCTGCGAAAATACGAAGCATGGCTTAGAAGTGTTGATCAGATTGGTAGGCCAATCGAAATAAAGATTTTGCGGAATTTAATAAAAGGCAGGACGCTGGCAATATTGGAGGAATACAGGTATCTTCCTTGTGGCACTCCACTGGTCACAGACCTCCAGACGGAAAAGCAACCCTCCACCAACACCCTCTGTCTTCAAGTCTTGAGCCAGTTCTGTATCCAAATGTCTAGTTCTCCCTGTTTTCCGTGAAATCTAACCATGCTAATCGGTTTCCCATGGGGAACCTAGTCGAATGCCTGACTGAAGCCCACATACATCACATCTACTGTTCTGCCATCATCCCTCTTCTTTGTAACTTCTTCTAAAAACACAATAAATTTTGTGAGACATGATTTCCTACGCACAACGTCATGTTGACTGTTTCCTAATCAGTCATTGCCATTCCAAATACATGTATATCCTGTCCCTCAGGATTCCCTCCAACAACTTGCCCACCACCGACGTCAGGCTCATTGACCTTTAGATTCCTCGCTTCTCCTTACCACCCTTCTTAAACTTTATCACCACGTTAGACAACCTCCAGTCTTCCTGCACCTCACCTGTGACTATTGATGACACAAATATCTCAGCAAGACCCCTAGTCATCACTTCTCTAGCTTCCCACAGAGTTCAAAGGTATACCTGATCAGGTCCTGGGAACTTATCCATCTTCATGTTTTTCAAGACATCCAGCATATCCTGCACTGTCATAAGGATATTTTTTCAAAGTGTCACCATCTATTTCCCGACATTCTATATTTTCCATATCCTTTACCACAGTAAACTTTTTTTGGAAAATACTCATTCGTATCTATCCCATTTTCAGCAGCTGCACACGAAGACAGCCTTGTTGATGTTGAGGCGCCCTATAATCTCCCTAGTTACGCATTTGCTCTGAATGTATTGGTAAAACTCATTTGGATTCTTCTTAATTTTATTTGCCGAAGCAACCTCATGTCCCATTTTTGCCAGCCTGATTTCCCCTCTTATGGTATACTCATACGGCCTTCATACCCTTCTAAGGGTTAACTCGATCTCTCCTGTCTATATCTGACATATGCTTCCGTCCTTTTCCTTTCCAAATCCTCAACCTCTTTAGTTATCCAGCATTACATATATCTAGCAGCCTTTCCTTTCACCCGAAGAGGGATATACAGTCGATGGATTCTCGTTATCTCATTTCTGAAGGCTTCCCATTTTCCAACCGGCCCTTTATCAGCGAACATCTGCCCCAATCAGCTTTTGAAATTTCTTGCTAATACCGTCAAAATTACCCTTTCTCCAATTTAGAACACTGACTGTTAGATCTGGTCTCTCATTTTCCTTCACTAATTTAAATTTAATTAAATTATGGTCGCTGGCCTCAATGTGCTCCCCCACTGACACCTCAGTCACCTGTTCTGCCTTAATTCCCAAACGGAGTTCAAGTATTGCACGTTCTCCAGTCGGTACGTCCACATACTGATACAGAAAATTTCGTTGTACACACATAATAAATTCCTCTCCATCTAAACCTTTATGCAGTCCCAGTCTATGTTTGGAAAGTTAAAACACCCCACCATAACCATATTATTCTTACAGAACCTGAGATCTCCTTACAAGTCTGTTTCTCAATCTCCCTTCAACCATTCGGGGGACTTTAATAGAGACCCAATTAGGTGATTGTCCATTTCTTTTTCCTCAGTTGCACCCAAATAGCTTCACTGGATATATTTCCCAGGAAGATCCTACCTCACTCCAGCTGTAATGCTTTCCCTTATAAAAAGCTCAACTCCATCTCTTCTCTGGCCTCCCTTTCTATTCATCGTGCAGCATTTGTATTTCGGAACATTAGACAGCCAGTCCCTGCCCAACCCTGAGCCATATTTCAGTAACTGCTATGATATTCCAGTCGCACCTTCCTTACCATGCCCTGACATTTTGAGTCGCCTCTGTTCTCATCTTTACCAGTCTCAGTTTGATCTCTTTCCTCACTATCTCCCTGAGTCGCACCTCCCACAATACAAACTTAAGTCCTCCATAGCTGCTCGAGCAAACTCCCTTTCAGTATATTCGTCTCATTCCAATTTATGTGCATTCCGCCCTTGTTGTACTGGTCACTTCCTGCCCAAAAGAGATTCCAATGATGCAAAAGCTCCCATACATCAACTCCTCAGTAAGGAATTCACCTGTTCTATCCTTCTATTCCTGCCCTCACTCGCCCGTGTCAACGTAGTAAACCAGATATATCTACTCTCGAGATGCTCCTTCTAAACTTTCTGCCTAAATCTCTGTAATCTCCCTTCAGAATCTCAAAATTTCCCATCCTATTGCCTTGGTTCCACTGTGGACAATGGCGTCTTGCTGACCGTTCTCCCCTTTGAGAACGTTCTGCATCCTCTCTGAGACATCCTTGATCCTGGCCCCAGGAATGCCACATACCATTCTGATTTTATGCTGCTGGCAACAGAAACGTCTGTCTGTACATTGGTCTAGAGAATCCCCGAACACAATTGATCTCTTGGAACACAACGTGTCCCTCGTTGTATTAGAACCAGTCTCAATACCAGAAACTTGGGTTTTCGTGCTCTTTTTCCACGTGAATCGATCAGACCCTACATTTTCCAAATCAGAACTTGCATGAAATGGGGACAGGCGCAGAAGATTTCTGCAACAACTGCCTAACTGTCTTAACTTTCCTGGAGTTAATCCATCTATGTGACTATATCTGAGACGTTTCCCCACGTCCTATAACTGTCATCTATCACATATGGTTGCTGCTGCAAATTCCTCATTGCCTCTAACTGTCTCTCCAACTGGTCTATTAGATCTGATAGGATTCGCAACCAACAGCATTTATTGCTGATATAATCCTCAGTAACCCATAAACTCTCTTTAATCTCCCAAATCATGTGAAAGCTGGACATCGAAGTGCCACTGGGATATTAATAACTGATCTTGGAGGACATACCGAGATGGTTCACCAGGATGTTACCTGAAATGGAGAAATTGAGTTGTTAGTGGAGAAGAGATAGATTTGGAAAGTTTTCCTTTGACCGGAGATGACGGAGGTGTGTACATGATTTAGTTGCATATATTTGTAAGGCGTTTGAACACAGCGAATATCGTGCAGCCATTCTGCTAGAATGAGGAATCAGAACTGAGACAGCACAGACCTTCGGCACTGGCCCGAAGATTGCGAAGGAATTTGGGTAAAAGAAGCGTTTTCATACAGCATGTGGTGAAAAAACTGCCTGGGAAGGTACTGTTGGCCTGGACGTTTACAAAAATATTTGCAAAACTGCATCAAATATGATAACGTTCAAGGGTATGAGCGGCATTGTGCTCAATGTTTAGCACAGTTACCCAATAGCATTGGCGAGTTAGATTCAATTCCAGCCTCGGGCAAATGTTTGTATGGAGATTGCACATTTCACCGGCAGCTGTGTGGGATTCCTCCCAAAATTCCTTTTACATCCAACTTCGCAAATGTGAGCAGGCTAGGTGGATTCGCCACGCTGAATTGTCCATAATGTACAGAAGACTGTGGGTTAAGTTGATTACCATAGAAACCTGCAGGAGCATTTCGTGAGTGTTCGGAGACTGTGTGGACCTGTGGCAGACTTAGCACACTTCCAATGGTCGATATGGCGGTAAAATCAATATTTTCTGCACCGAATGAATTTATGAATATACGAATGCTTATTGTATTCACATTCAAATCATTACATAAATGATAAAACATAGTGGACCCGGCAGAAGTTGATGTAGCACATCGCTGCTCAAGTCCTTAATCTGAAATAACAACCGTCTACCACTGTCCTTTCTTTCTGTGTTCAAACCAATTTTGCATCAAATTGGCTACCTCCGCTTCGATCATTTGGGATTCAAACATACTGACATATCTAGCATATGTAACTTTGTAGAACGCCTTGCTGAGGTCCAAAGAAACAATGTCTTCCACTCTGCCTTCATCAATCTTCATTGTCAACTCTTCAAAAATCTTCAGTTCATAAGTGAGACATGACTTTCAAATCACAAGGCTTTATTGACAGGATCTAACCAGTCCTCGCTATGCCAACTGAATTGATTTGCTGTCCCTCAGTATCCCCTCCAACAATCCATCCACCACTAACTTCAGGCTCAAAGGTTTATAATTTTCCAGCTTTTTCTTGCAACATTTCTAAACAAAAAGGCACAGCATTACCTGTACTCTATACTTCCAGCACCCGACATGGAACTGTCGATAATGAGAATATTATAGCAACGGATTCAGCAATCTTTTACTGAGCTACCCACAAGCGTCTGGGTTACAACTGATCAAGACCCGAAGATGTATCTACTTTTCTGCCCTGTAAGGTCTCCAGGACCTCCTCCTCCGGAATGTGGACGCTTTTCGAGATATCACTGTTAATTTCACAAAGTTCACGAACTTACATTGCGTACTTCACAGTAAATAATGCAGTAATATTGTTGTATAATGTGGAGAATTCATTTCCTGCGGTTTAACACACAGACGGCTTTATTGGTCCTTCAGGGGCTTATTGTGCCCCTGTCTAGTCTCTCGCCCTAATGTATTTGCACGGTCTCTTTGAAACTCCTTCACATTCTTTGCTTTCTTTGTCCTGGTTTAACCAGCCTGATTTCCCACTGAACCCAATGCCAGAAATTCCGAAGGAAAACCAAACGAGGAGCTCATACAATCAGAATTTATGGAGGTGCGAACCAAGCTAAAAAGTAAGACCTCCGAAATAGTAATCTGATGATTGCTTCCAGTGCCCGGTGCTAAACACCATAGGAGTGAAAGACATGCAGGATGAATGTGTTTCCGTTTGTGGGACATTCTCATCGATTCTGGGACAAATTAGACGGTGCAAACCTGGGCCAGGCTGGAATCAATGCTTTTGTGAACGCTGTTGGAGAGGTGTTAAACTAATGTGCCAGGGGATTGAGAATTAAAGAGGAATTAGTCGACATTAACATGGCGGTAACTAAAACTTCAATGAACTAGATAATGAAGTCAGTAGGTCGAGAGCAGATGAAAAGCGCAAAGGGACTGGTCATCTGAGGTGAAGTTGTTTTAATACTGGAAGTGTAATTGGTAAGGCAGATGATCATAGGGCTTGAAATGGCACCTGAGATTATGATGTCATTGACATTATTGAGACTTGTTTTGACGGAAGCACGTGATTGACAATTAAATATCCCTGGATTTCATTGCTTCAGTCCGGATAGACTGAAGGTGGACGACTTGCTTTACTGGTCAAAGAGGATACCACAGCCATACTGAAGGAGGTCATGATGAATGACTCAAACATTGACGCAATATGGGCAGGGCTCAGAGATGGGGAAGATGCAGAATAAATGTTGGAGCTTTCCTACAGGTCTCTCAACAACGAGAAGGAGATAGTAGTATAAATATGTCAACATATATGGAAAAATGCAGGAGGAAAAAGGGCAATGCAGATGGAATATTTTATTTTTCCCAGTATTGACTAAGATTCTGTTCATCTAGGAGGTCTAGAAGGAGGTAAATATATTTGGCAGAATCCAGGAAGACTTTCTCGAGCATTTTGTAAGTAGTCTGACAGAGGAAGGGACCATTCTGGACCTGATGTTGGGGAATGAGCTAGGAAAAGCTGGTTGAAGTTTCAGATGGCAATTACTTTGCGAATAGTATTCACAATTCCATAAAATTTAGAATCATCATAGACAATGACAACTCTGGTTCGAAAGGAAAATTGCTACATTGGGGGAAGGTCAACTATATCTAAATTCGGTAGGAGCTGGGGCAAGTATATTGGGAATAGGTGTTTGAAGGCAAATCCACGTTTGATATGAGGGAGTCTTTTAAAGAGTGTTTAACTGGAGTGCAGCAGGGATTCTTCTTTTGAAAACGAGGGATGGAAATATCAAAATTAAGGAAGCAACGAAGATAGGTTAAAATGTAAAATCAGCTGCAAGTAAAAGGACGCATATATAAGGGCTAGGCAAGCAGATTCTGAAGGCAGTGGAAGCTTTGGAAGAATATCGATAATGCAGGACAAATCTGAAACGTAGAATTAAGAGGGCTAAAAGTGGGTAAGTGATATCTTTAGCAAACAGGGTTAATGAAAATCCCAAAACGTTTTATTCATATGCAATGAACAAGAGGAAAACAAGAGAAAGGGTTGGCCCAATCAAAGACAAAAGAGGAAAGATACGGGTGGAGCCAGAGAAATTGGTTGAGACGTTTAACGAATAATTTGCATTCGCAATCACGGAGGAGTGGGACAAAATGGATGTTGAGATTGGTAACTGATGTTTGATTACGCTAGTTCAAGTCAGCACATGGAGGAGAAAGTGCTGGATATTCTAAAAGGCATTTCTGTTCTGTTCTGTTCTGTTCTAGCAAAGAAAAAGAGAGATCCTATAATGTGGCCAAGAGCACTGGGAAATCAGAAGATTGGGATGGCTACAAAAACAAACAGAAGATAACAAAGACAGAAATAAGGAAGGAGAGAATCAAATATGAAGTTAGGCTAGCCAGTAATATTAGAAATGATAGTAAAGGTTTCTTTCATTACATAAGAAAAAAACAACAAGCAAGAGTAGACATTGGGCCACTTCAAACTGATGCTGGAAGCCTAGTGATGGGAGATAAGGAAATAGCAGGAGAACTTAATAAGGAATTTGCATCAGTCTTCACAGTGGAAGACATGAGTAAAATCCCAACAATTAAAGGGAGTCAGGGGGCTGAGTTGAGTATGGTTGCTATTACAAAAGAGAAAGTGCTAGAAAAGCTGAAAGGTCTTAAAATTGTTAAATCTCCTGGCCCCTATATGCTCCATCCTAGAATTCTGAGGGAGGTGGCTGAGGAAATAGCGGAGGCGTTGGTTGAGATATTTTAAAAGTCACTGGAGTCAGGGAAAGTCCCGGATGATTGGAAGATCGTTGTGTAACCCCCTTGTTCAAGAAAGGATGAAGACAAAAGATGGAAAATTATAGGCCAATTAGCCTAACCTCGGTTGCTGGTAAAATTCTAGAATCCATCAATAAGGATGAGGTTTTTAAATTCTTCGAAGAGCAGGGTCGATTTAGAACAAGTCAACGTGAATTTACTAAGGGGAGGTCTTGCCTGACAAACCTGTTGGAGTTCTTTGCAGAGGTGACAAGTAGGTTAGACGGGGGAAACCCAGTGTATGTGGTCTGCCTCGACTTCCAAAAGGCCTTTGATAAGGTGCCAGACGGGAGACTGCTGAGCAAGGTGAGGGCCTACGGTGTTCGAGGTGAGCTCCTGGCATGGATAGTGGATTGGCTGTCTGATAGAAAGCAGAGACTTGGAATAAAAGGTTCTTTTTCGGAATGGCAGCCGGTGACAAGCGGTGTCCTGCAGTGTCCAGTGTTGGGTCTGCAGCTGTTCACATTATATATTAATGATCTGGATGAAGAGACTGGGGGCATTCTCGCGAAGTTTGCCGATGGTACAAAGTAAGGTGGAAAGGCAGGTAGTTCTGAGTAAGTGGGGAGGCTGCAGAAGGATCTAGACCGTTTGTAAGAGTGGTTCAGGAAATGGCTGATGGAATTCAATGTGAGCAAACGCGAGGTTTTGCACTTTGGAAAAATGAATGCAAGCACGGCCTACTTTCTAAACGGTGAGAAAATTCGTAAAGCCAAAGTACAGAGGGATCCTGGAGTGATAGTTGAGGATTCTCTAAAGGTAAATATGCAGGTTGAGTTCGTGATTACGAAAGTGAATGCAATGTTGTCACTTATCTCAAGAGGGTTGGAATATAAAAGCACCGTTGTATTACTTAAACTTTATAAATCTCTGGTTAGGCCCCATTTGGAGTACTATGCCCAGTTTTGGTCCCCACACCTTAGGAAGTACATACTGGCACTGGAGCGTATCCAGCAGAGATTCACACGGATGATCCCTGGACGGTAGGTCTAACATATGAGAAACGGCTGAGGATCCTGGGATTGTATTCATTGGAGTTTAGAAGATTAAAGGGAGATCTAATAGAAACTTACAAGATAATACATGGCTTCGAAAGGGTGGATGCGATGAAATTGTTACCGTTAGGCAAGGAGACTCGGACCCGTGGACACAGCCTTAGAATTAGAGGGGGTAAATTCAGACCAGACATGCGGAGACATTTCTTCAGCCAGAGCGTGGTGGTCCTGTGGAATTTATTGCCGCAGAGTGCAGTGGAGGCTGGGACGCTAAATGTCTTCAAGGCAGAAATTGATAAATTCTTGATGTCCCAAGGAATTAAGGGCTACGGGGAGAATGCGGGTAAGTGGAGATGAAATGCCCATCAGCCATGATTGGATGGCTGACTGGACTCGAAGGGCCGAATGGCCTTACTTCCGCTCCTATGTCTTATGGTCTTTTGGTCTTATGTCCCCAGCTCAGGATCGCAGTTATCCATAGATGCTGAGGGAAGCGAGAAAGGAAATACTTGGGACATCAACAGATATCTTTGCAGCATCCTTTAACATGGGTGAAGTCCCAGAGGATTGCAGAATTGCCAATGCTGTCCACTTGTTTAATAAGTGTAGCACGGATAATCCACGTAATTATAGCATGGTGAGCCTGACATCTACGGTAGGGAAGTTGCTGGAGAAGATTGAGGGATAGAATCGACTCTCATCTGGATGGCTGCTTGCTTATCAGTGATAAGCGTAATGGTTTTGTGGAGGAAAGATTATGTCTTACAACATGAATAGAATAAACGATTTGACAAAGGTACATATCATACGAATGGACGACTGTAAGACGTTTTAAACTTTCCCCATGTAAGGCTCCTGGAGAAGGTGAAGTCGAATGGTGACCATGGTAGATCTAAAAAGAACTGGCTGGGCCACAGGAGACAAAGAGCAATAGTAGAATGGAGCTTCTCAGAATGGAGACCTGTGACGAGTAGTGGTTGTGCTACAAACATACATGATTTGGAGGAAGGTATAGATGGTCTGACTGGCAAGATTGCAGATGAAGCAGATTGGTGAAGCTGCAAATAATGAAGGGGACCGTCGGAGAATACAGCCGAAAGCAGATAGGTTGGACAGTTTGGCAGGGAATTGGTAGACAGAGTTCAATTCGGGCAAATTCAAGGTGATGCATTTTGGAAGATCCTGTTCAGGAGCGAACTATACAGGCAATGGAAATCTCCTGAAGAAAATTGATCTAAGGAGAAGTCTGGGTGTTCAGTTCCATTGTTACCTGAAGGCGGCAACACAGGTCAATAGAGTGGTCTATGAGGCCTCCATCAGACGGTTGTACTGAGTACAGAATTTGACAAGTCACTTTATAGGTATTTCAGAAATTGGTTGGATCACATTTGTAATAAATGCAGACAGTTCTCCTTGCCAAATTACCAAAACGATATGGATGCTTTGGAGACAGGTCGTTCTCCAGATTTGCCTGATATGGAAGTTTCCAGCTATCAAGACACATTGGTTCGAATAGGATTATTTTTATTAGAAAGAAAAAGGTTGAGGAGGGAACTGATTGAGGTCTACACAATAATGAGAGTTATGCACAAGGTGGATAGCAAGAAGAATTTTCTCAGAAATGGGACGCTGAATTACTGGGGATCATGGGTTCAAAGTAACAGGGGCAACGTTTAGGGGAGATATTCATGGAAGTTTCGAAACGCAAAAAGTGATGGATGCCTAAATGCGTTGCCAGTGAAAGTGACAGCGGCGAGCAAGATAGCGTCATTCAAGACGCACCTGGATAGATGCATGACTGGGCAGGGACCGATGTGACACAGACGCTGAGGAAATCGGCGACAGATTTACATAGTGGACGTGGATCCACGAAGGTTTGAAGGGCCAAATCTTACTCTGCAGCAGTTTTATTTGCTTTTTGTGTTTTGATGTGTCATGTTCAGCGACTCATGCTCGTTCATGTCACCCAATTAATGATAATGAAGAAAATAGTGACAAGAGAACGGGATGCATTCATCAGAATAGACCGCTGTCCAGCACAGGGCCTTTTAAATAACGAAGTGCTCTCATTACCGATGACCAAGTTTTAAGATTGAATATTATCTCGATTTTGCAACTCTATTCCGATTTAGATGGCATTCAGTATAATATGCAAGCTCACTTATAAACTATTAGTTTCTTCCAATAATGTGGAATCTCTGCCATTTTGGCACTGTCTGTGCAAGTGATCCCAGCACTAGATATTTTAAAAAGAAGAAGTTGAGGAAATGCCCGTAAATGTTCTTTGAAAATCATTGACTGTGATAAAGTTGAACAAAATCATTAATCACGAATAATTTCTGGGACATAAGGGATCTGTCGTTGTAGTGGGAAAGGTAAATTGGGCAGAAATGTGTCACAAAGATTTTTAAAAAATAATTGCAGCAGATTTTAATGGATTGGTAATGATGACGCTAAATGAACAGCTGAGAACAAGCTTCTCTTTCGTTATTGGTCTTGTCATGTAAAGAGAAGAGACCCAAGTATTAGGAAACAATAATACGAGATAAGGGAGAGGTGATGGCCTGCAGTATTATATTTGGATAGTTAATCAAAAGACGCAGGCAGCGTTCTGGGGACGCAAAGCTGGAATTCCTGCAGAAAGTTAAAACTTATTTCAAAAATTTAGGATTAAGTTTTTCATATATTGATGAATCAATTATCAGTATTCGGGACAAATGTCTATGTGAGGAATGGTCTCGAGAGAGAGATACTTTTGTCTTTGCCTGCCCTGGCATGCACGTGAATCCAGACCCACAGCAATGTATTTAATTTGTAACTGGCTTCTTGGTAGTTACAGATTGGCCATAAATGATGACCTCATCAACCACAACCTCGTCTGCTGAATGAATGGGAAAAAAGTGACGGAGGCGAACTGGCACGTTCACAAGATTCCACGCTGTTTCATAGTAACTGAAACATACAGTCATGGAAGTACATCAAGGGAGCTATGTTAATACTCATTATAGTTATTTTGACATTAAATTCGTTTGAGTCAAAAAGATGCAAATCGAGTATGTCGACAGTTTGGAAAGAAGAAGTGTCGACCATAACGTTGCAATAGTGCAGTTATGGGCACGACTGCAAGTTTTTATTCTCGCCTCAGAGTTTGTGGAGTTTGTACGTTCTCTGGATGTTCTGCTTTCTCCTATAGTCCAGTGACGTGCAATTTTAGTGAACTGAACTTGCCCAATTAAACAGTAGCATGGTGTTTCAGGTGGATTAACTATCGAAATGTTGATTTAGTGGAATAGGGTGGCGTGCTCTTCTGGTGGAGATGCAAATTTGTTGGGTGAAATGACTTTCATTTGCAAGTTATGGCGATGCCATACTTTCAGGGACGACCTTTCATGCTTGACGAAAGAGCTCAATTGTCTGAAGCAAATCTCTCATGCAGAGGAATCGTAGTTTGAGAAAACCCACAAGACCCTGACAAAGCGGTTACAAGCTAAACCATGAAAATTGCACTATGGACGGATGGGTTGTGGTGTGTTCTACATAAACAGATAATTAGTATCAAAACTGACTTACTTTCCGCCAGAAGACTTCAAATTGCAATCGTCTCAGATCATACCTTCTCCAATATATTTTTATGCATTTTAAGATGGAATCCATCAGTTCGTAGAAAATCAGAACTGGAAAAAAATTGAAAGAAATGAAGAAGCATGAATAACGCTGTCAGGTAAATCATTTTGCTGCTTGGGAGTTGAAAATACTATTTACCTATGTTCGTATGTTTGGCACAACAATCAATAACATACACGTTACACTACTGCAAAATTAGCAAGTGCATACATACTCCAGGATTAAATGATGCGATGTGTAGCAGTGAATTCGCTGACTCTATCCACTCGTGGAGATGAAAACATCTCCAAGCAATGATCTCACAAAAATTGAGTGACAAAAAATTCCATCTTTGATGTTTTAATTGCAGAGAATGAACTGGTATGATTACATCACAGAGACGCCACTTAAACAAAGAGGACCAAATAGCCTCCTTCTGCAACAGAACTGAGTGAAAACCATGCGCTTCTGGTCTTATTCTATAATTTTATGATGTCTCGTGGGTATTAATACTATTCTTTGCTGTCCTTCACATTCTGAAATAAAACGTGAAAGGAAACGGTGTGATTTCTTATGACTTACATAAAAGAAGGAGAGGTTAGATAGTTACTGATTGTTGTGCCCAATTAAAGCCGGCACAAAATGTCAAAGTATTAGTCGGTATTTATATTGAGATTGCATTCTCCTTATCCAAAGAGAAACGCAACCTCATGATAAAACATACACCTACTAGTACAATCTCGTATTTTGAAAGAGAGCCGAAAAGATAGAAGTTTTGAAGAATCATTAAATCTGCAGAGGCTGAGGGGTGACCTTACAGTGGTTTACATAATTATGACGGGCAGGGTAAATAAACCCAGGTCCTTTCCTTGGGTTTGGGCAGTTCAGAACTGCAAGGCATAGGTTAGGGTGAGAGGGTAAAGATCCACAAGAGACCTAAGGAGCAACTTTTTCACACAGTAGATGGTATGTATATGAAATGAGCTGCCAGAGAAAGTAGTGGAGGCTGGTACAATTGTAACATTTATGATGAATTTGGATGGGCATATGAATAGGAAGGGTTTGGAGTCCCTTCGTGACTGCCTAGTCAAGCCCACGCCCCCCAACAACAAACTCTCCCTTCTGAGCACATTCCACTGCCACCGCAGGAATTGCAAAACCTGCGTCCACCCCTCCCCACTCATCTTCATCCAAGGTCCAACAGGTGCCTTCCACATCCATCAAAGTTTCACCTGCACTTCCATAAATGTCATGTGTTGCATCTGTTGCTCCTGATGTGGCCTCATTTGCATTGGGTAGGCAGGATGCTTTCTCACAAAGTGCTTTCAGGAACATCTCCGGGACACCAGCACCAATAAACCCGACCAAGCTGGGTCCGAACATTTCAACTCTCCCTCGCACTCTCCCGAGGACATGCTGTTCCTGGGCCTCCTCCACCAGTTTTCCTTTTCCACCGGACGCCTGGAGGAAGAAGGCCTCACCTTCCACCTCAGACCACCTCAATGCCAGGGCATCAATGTGAACTTCCCCAGCTTCCTCGTTTACCATCCCCCCACCTTACCCCAGTTCCAAACTGACAGCTCAGCACCATCCTCATCATCTGTTCGCCCTCCCAAACGTTCTTCCCACCTACCCGCTCCACCTTCCTCTCTCATATATCACTGTCATTTGCACCTCAATTCAACTATTGTACTCTTAGCAACCTTCACACACCACCCCCAGCCCCATCCCACTCCCATTTATCTCTTCACCACTGTGGCTCCCTGCCACATTTCTGATGAAGGGCACTTGCCCAAAACTTTGATTTTCCTGCTCTTTCCTATCTGACTTGCTGCGCTTTTCCAGCACTACTCTAATCTCCTGTTTCAGTCAGATATAACTCGGGCCTTTGAAGTTACAACGTTTCTTTTGTTACAACAAGCTGGTGAACTATTCTGTTAAGCAAACTAAACACACACGCACACAGAGGGTTCATCTCGCCACGTAATCTGTTAAAATGTGAGTGACAGAGAATTCCAAATTGTTCCTATTTTATGAAAATAGTAACAGTTCATTTTTTAATCGAATAGAGAACATTAAACAACAATTGTTCACATCTGAAGCCCCCCTTTCTTTCAATTGCTTATTACCTGCCTCCATCTCGACAACAGTATAACTTTCCAGAAAAGTCACTAAAATTACATCAAATTATTTTCTAAACCGCAGAGTGTCTTCAGTGTTTGCCTTCTTTTGGTTGATATATCCCTGGGTCGTCGTCTTTCTATTTGCTGGGAAGATGTTTCATATCAAAATGCACTTTTGATAGAAAGTGTTCCTTAATTTCCTGGAACTGTGTTGATGGCTGATGCTCTGTCCAGTTTTTGAAATGCCTGCATTCTGTACCTTTTCCAACGGATCATCTCATTGGATCAATGTTTGCAAATAAATGGATTAAAACTCGATTTGATTTCTGTATCCTGGGGAATAATTCAAACTCATTGGTTCATTTCGAATTGTTGTAAAAACAGCAAATAACTGGGATATCCTTTAAAAATCAAATGCAACATTATTTCAATTCTCCAGTGTACTCTGAGATAGCCATCAAGTTATATCACAGAGGTGTTTGTAAGCTCTTCGTTTGGAACAGCATTCATTCTCATTTAAAGGTACAGTGCTCGCCTTCAACTTCATAGCACACCGCCCCCATTCAGAAAAAAATGAACACAAAGAAAAGATAGCTTCATACACAGTTCATTAAACTAAGTCCATATTAATTTTTGTAGACAAATAGACACACATGTGCACATACACACAGATAAGTATTTGTGTATGTCCAGTCTTATCTACACTTCTCCTTTAAATTCACGATAACGCATATGCAATCGTAATTATACGACATGCAGCATGTATAATTTGTAAATTAAAAATTTGTAACGTATGACCCCTGAAAAATCTTATTATACTTTTGCTTTTAAATCTTTCCAAGATTGTAAGGAGATTGTAGTTTGTGAACACAACTGTCTCCGACACATGGTTCAGTGCAGCAAAATTAAAATGACGTCAGGTCAGTACCAAAATCGTTTTTGATGGCAGAGCATTTTCGCTGGTGGGTGTTGAGTTTCTTTGAAAAGTAGGAAATTGGCCGTTCAATTCCATTGTCATCTTGCTGTCATGGTATAAATTCAACTCCTATAACGTTAGCATCGATTGCAAATTCCGAACATTTTTTAAATGGTCAAACTGGTAGGGTGATTAATGCTGCTTTTCAATTCTCAAATAGCTCCTGGCATTGTTCTGTCCACGAAAAAATTTTGTTCATCTTCCTTAAGTCTATTCGTGATTCCAACACGCTTCTACAGTTTGGAACAGACGTCTGGTCGAATCCACTTAGTCCCTAAAATCGAAACGCACATTTTTCCTTGAGGATGGTCGTGGAAATTCTTCGAAGGCCTTCGTGGGGACCTTGGGGTCATCATTCCATGACCGAAGGTCCGTCCCAAGAACGTCACCTCTACCTTCAATAATTCAGTTTTCTTTTAGGTTATTTCCAGTTTTGATTCTCGTAATCGTTCGAAGTTTCCTGCGAACTGTATCATGTGATAACTCGTCCACTCGTGAAAGATCACTCCTCTTTCCTGGAAAAGCGCACAGTTTCGCAATCCAGTTGCAAGACACCTCTGTTCATGTGTCTTTGGAATGTAGCTGATGCAATCTTCATTCCAAAAGACATCACTTTAAGTTAATATATACAATTTGGGGTTTGAAATACAGAAACATTTTTCGGGTTTCTCTGATTAATGTACCTATGAAAAACCACGCATTTAGTCCAAATTTGTGACTAAATCCTCTAATCCTCTAAACTTGCTGTTGGGTATGAGTCGGATTTTGTTATGGCTTTGATGTTTGGACAGTCCACACAATATCGTTGACCACGTTAGTTTCCAGAACCACATGATTGGCGAACTCGACTCGATCTGACTAGGTTCGATGGAAGCTTTTGATCATCACAATCATATTCTTCTGCATCTTTGCGCATTTGAGAGGATCAACTCTCGAAAGGTGCTTTTTGTCTGAACAGCATTTCCTAATTCCACCTCACGCAAAGTAATATTAATCCTCCACACCTCATTCATGCATATGTCCTCATACTGTTGCAATAAGCATTACAACTGGGTTATTTACTTCTGAGCCAGAAAGTTCAGTAGTCTCTCCCACCCCTCAAGGACATTCTCATTTTTAACTTATTTTGAGGCTCATCAAACTCCCTGACATCTGGATTTCGTACCACACGCTGTAGGGCAGTAGCTCGAGCATGTTTCTCCAATTCTCTGTGTCTAATTCCGTAAGATTTTAGGACGTTCACAAACCTGACTGTATGTGCATCGTTTCCCTGTGAATCCATCACGCCTTCATTTTCCAAAACAGCATACTTGTTGGAAATGGGGATAACCAAAGTGGACTCCTGCACTAACTGCCTATTTCCCTTATTATTCCTGGAGTTAACCCATGTATGTGACAAAATGTGTGACTTTACCCCTTCCTGTATCTGCCATCCATCACATCCCCTTGCTGTTGCACATTCTTCATTGCCTCTAACTGTCTATCCAACCGATTCTTTCCACCTGATATCATTCACAATCAACGTCATTTATGGCAGGTATCATCCGCAGTAAACCGTAAACTTTTTTTAAATTCCCACATCCGACAAGATTAGCACATCATTCCACTAAAGGCCATTTTTACTCCTTCACAATCTACAGACCCAGAAATTCACATCGTCTTATGCCTCTTCAAAATAATGCTTCAGGTTAAATTAATAGTTGCGGCTTAGATTTTAGGATTAGTCAAGAGACATATCTAAATAGATATATATATAATCAAGAAAGAACTCACTGTACTCACGACTTCACACTTTCTGTCCGCCATACTTAAAACTGTTCACTTATCTGTTGCTGTGCTGTGACCTCGCGCAAAAAGGTGCCTCCAAGATCAGATGTGAATTTCATAATTTGTTCATTTTCCCAGACGCACTCCGATGCCCAGCAATGCATGAATTCAATCAGCAAAGGCAGTAAAGGTATAAGTTCACTCTGTGTCATTTTCTTTCTCTCTCTGTCTTGCACTGACCTCACCATGTGCTTCCTATGTTTTGTTTTAAAACTGCTGTTCTTTTGACGTTGTTCTTCAAAGTGTCAAAACGATGCAGCAGCACATAAAACAGTAATTGCTGCTCCTAAAATTGTGAGGAAATCACCTGAAACATTTAAAATACCTAAGAAGAAGCAGCTATTGCATCCTGACTTTTTTCCGTCCTCCGTCTTGGATTACCCAGAACCCTGCATGTCAAACGTCGTTTCTGCAACTGTAATAAAGTCATACACTAACAATACCACACCATCCCTCTTTTACCATCTTCCATGATAATAGTGAAAGGTATAAATACCTGAACATTAACCACTATTCCAGTCCCTGATCTACGCATGTCTCCGAAATGGCCACAACATCGACAGCCCACGTACCAACTCATGCAGTAACGTCACCCACCTGATTCAGAATGCTCCTGGCATTGAGGTAGACACATTTCGAACCAACATCTTGCTTTTCGGTGACCTCTTGCCATTTACGAAACTTATTTCTTAGCTCATTACTCGAATCCTCCTGCATAGTCGAACTACAATTTAGCTTCACGTCTCCCTGCTGAATTAGTTTAGTCACACCCGAAAAACATGAGCAAATCACCCACGAGCCCACCAGCACGCCATAATATTGGCATCACGCTGGTTCAGCTAAAGATCATCCTTTTTGTAGAGATGCCCCTTCCAATAGGAAAAGCCCCATTTATCCATGAATACAAACATTTTCCCTCCTGCACCATCTCTGCAGCCACGTGTTCAACTCCTTTCTCTCGCTAGCACGTGGCATGGGCAGCAAACCAGAGATAACAATTCTGTTTGCTCTGGTGTTAATTTTCCAAAGCAGCTCGCTGAATTTCTGACTGAAATGCTCTCATCACTTCCCACCTGTTCCCTAGTGCCTATACAGACCATGACTTGGGGTTGCATCCCTCCCGCCCAAAGATCCAAAAAACATGGTAAGAGACGTCACGAAATCTGGCCCTGGCCGGAACACACAAACCACAAGTCTCCCTCTTTCCAACAGAACCACCAATTTGTTCCTCCATGCTATTCTCCTCTACCCGCTTCGTTCTGAGCACCAGGGACAGAAGGTGTGCCAGAGGCCTGTGCCACATTACGTTACACTGGTAATTACAGCTGCCACCCCAGGAACATCCAAAATGGTTCACTTGTTGTTGAATGCAACAGCCACAGAGGATCCCTGCACTGCCTGCTAGTTCTCTTTCCGTTCCCTCCAATATCTGCATGGATATGATATGTGAGTACCTCCCTGTAACTCCTCGCAATTACTGTCTCCAACTTCCGAATAATCTGAAGTTCATCCCGTTCCAGCGCGTTTCCTAAGGCGGTTTTCGAGGAGCTGGGATTGGGTGAACTTCCCGCAGGTGCAGTCAGCAGGGACTTTAGTGGTGACACTTACTTCCCACATTCTACAAGAATAACATTCAACCACCCTAGTCTCCATTCCCAATAATACTACCGAAAAAAGTCATCTTACCAATGCGGCACACAAAAGCTATATTTCGTTAGAGGAGATGTTGGAAGACAATACCTGGGTAGTTTTTCGGGTAAAGCAATCGCCCAAATATAAAGCCTCAATCATCCAGCAGTCCCGTGTCCGCTCGTGCGCAGCGTGTGCTCGGTCTATACACGAAGTAATTTTTAATACTATAAATTTAGCTTGCCGTCCGGTTTCTGGATCTCGCTGTTGCTCCTCCCACTGAAAATGCCACCGATAAAATGAAATCCGGTGAACACATGGGTAAGTTTATATTACTTTAAATTTAACTTCCCGTCCAGCCTCTGCTCCACTCTGCCGCTCATCCCACTGCACTTGCCACCAAAAAGATGACAATCACTGAACACAAGAGGTCAGGTCCTACTATCTTTAAAGCACAAAACACTATCAAAATGTCTATGTTTAATTCATTCGAACTCAGCATTAGTCTGACCTGGCTCCCTCTTTACGTTTCTGAATAGCTGTCGATTCGCTTCTGGAACCAATATATATACACATAAAGTGCCCTGTTTGACGTCTTAATCATGTTTTGACTCCTCATCTGAAAACGAGGCAATTGGCTCTCGAGCTCTGCCTGCCAGTTTACACTGAAATAGAAGTACCCTTAAATCATCGTACCAATTCCTCTGCCTCACCTTTTTCTTTCGAATGAAATACAGATTCTTCGGTATCTTTCTCATCGAAATGTAGCAGAATTTTGACATATTTGTTCGTAATATTACTTTTGCTTTAACCTCCATTCTGTAAACTTGACTTTGCTGACTTAGTCCCACGACTTCAAATTTTCAAATTCTCTCTTGATTTGTCTGCACAGAACATAGAACAATACAGCGCCAAAGAGGCCCTTCGGCCCCCAATGTTGCGCCGACCTGTGAGATTATCTCAGGCCATCCCCCTACACTGTCCTATCGTCATCAATGTGCTGATCCAAGGATTATTCGAATATCCTTTATATGGCTGATTTAACTACATTGGCAGTCAAGGCATTCCACGCCCTTCCAACTTTCTGTGTAATGACTCTGCCTCTGACATCTGTCTTAAATCTATCAATTTGTAGCTGTGGCCACTCGTACAAGCTGACGCCATCAGCCGAGAAAGAAGCCTTTCACTGTCTACCCTATCTAATGTTCTGATCATCTTGTATGTCCCTATCAAATGTCATCTTACCCTTCTTAATTTCAATGAGAACAGAACCAAGTCTCTCAGACTTTCCTCATGAATCCCGCCCTCCAGATCAGGCAATATCATGGTAAATCTCATTTGCAACTTTTGCAATGCTTCCACATCTTTCCTGTAATGGGACCAGAACTGTACACACTATTCTAAGTGCGGCCACACAAGGATTTTGTACAATTGCAGCAAGAGATTACGGCACCAGAACACAGTGACTCCACGTATTAAACATAACACAAAGTATGCCTTCATAACAGCACTATCAATTTGGTGACAACTTTCAGGCATCTGTGCACATAGAACATAGAACATAGAACAGTACAGCACAGAACAGGCCCTTCAGCCCAGGATGTTGTGCTGACCACTGATCCTCATGTATGCACCCTCAAATTTCTGTGACCATATGGATGTCCAGGAGTCTCTTAAATGTCCCCAATGGCCCTGCCTCCACAACTGCTCCTGGCAACGCATTCCATGCTCTCACAACTCTCTGTGTAAAGAACCCGCCTCTGACATCCCCTCGATACTTTCCTCCAACCAGCTTAAAACTATGACTCCTCGTGTTAGTCATTTCTGCCCTGAGAAATAGTCTCTGGGTATCGACTCTATCTATGCCTCTCACTACCTTGTATACCTCAACCAGGTCTCCTCTTCTCCTCCTCTTCTCCAAGGAAAAAAGCCCAAGCTCAGTCAACCTCTCCTCAGAAGATAAGCCCTCCAGTCCAGGCAGCATCCTGGTAAACCTCCACTGAACCCGCTCCAAAGCATCCACATCTTTCCTATAATAGGGCGACCAGAACTGGACGCAGTATTCCAAGTGCGGTCTAACCAAAGTTTTATAGAGCTGCAACAAGATCTCACGATTCTTAAACTCAATCCTCCTGTTAATGAAAGCCAAAACACGATATGCTTTCTTAACAACCCTGTACACTTGGGTGGCCATTTTAAGGGATCTATGTACTGCACCCCAAGATCCCTCTGTTCCTCCACACTGCCAAGAATCCTATCCTTAAACCTGTACTCAGCTTTCACATTCGATCTTAAAAAATGCATCACCTCGCATTTATCCAGGTTGAACTCCATCTGCCACATCTCAGCCCATCTCTGCATCCTGTCAATGTCCCGCTGCAGCCTATAACAGCCCTTTGTACTGTCAACGTCACCTCCAACCTTTCTGTCATCTGCAAACTTGCTGACCCATCCTTCAATCCCCTCATCCAAGTCATTAATGAAAATTACAAACAAGAGAGCCCCAAGGACAGAACCCTGTGGATCACCACTCAACCACAGACTTCCAGGCAGAATATTTTCATTCTACTACCACTCGCTGTCTTCTGTTGGCCAGCCAATTCTGTATCCAGACAGCTATGTTTTCCTGAATCCCATTCCTCCTGACCTTCTGCATGAGCCGACCATGGGGAACCTTGTTAAATGCCTTCCTGAAGTCCATATACACCACATCCACAGCTCTACCCTCATCTACTTTTCTAGTCACAATCTCAAAGAACTCGATAAGGTTTGTGAGGCACGACCTGTCCCTCACAAAGCCGTGTTGAATGCATTTAATCAAGCCATGCTCTTCAAGATGGTCATAAATCCTATCCTCAGAATCCTTTCTAATACCTTGCAGACGATAGACGTGAGACTTATTGGTCTGTAATTGCCGGGAATTTCCCTATTTCCTTTCTTGTAGAGAGGAATTACATTTGCCTCTCTCCAGTCCTCAGGTACGACTCTAGTGGAGAGCGAGGATGAACAAATCTTCACAAGTGGCGAAGCAATTTTATTTCTCGTTTCCCAAAGCAGCCGAGGACAAATCTCTTCCGGGCTTGGCGACTTGTCAATCTTAATGTTTGACAAAGTTTTCAGCATATCATCTTCCTCTATCTCTATCCATTTCAGCACGCACACCTGCTCTTCAAAGGTTTCATTCACTACAAAGTTCGTTTCTTTCGTAAAGACAGAAGCAAAAAACACATTTAGGGCTTCCCCTACCTCCTCAGACAACACACACAAATTCCCTATGCTCTCCCTGATCGGCCCTACTCTTTGTTTCACCATTCTCTTATTCCTCACTTAAGTGTAAAATGCTTTTGTGTTCTCCCTAATCCGGTCTGCCAAGCCATTCTCATGCCCCCTCCTGGCTCTCCTCAGACTATTTTTAAGCTCCTTCCTTTCCTGCCTGTAATCCTGTAGAGCTGAGCTTGACCCTAGCTTCCTCCACCTTATGTAAGCTACATTTTCCCTTTTGACGAGGAGATCCAGCGCTCTCGTCATCCAAGGTTCCTTTATCTTACCACTTCTTGCCTGTCTCAGAGGGACATATTAATTCATTACATGCAACAACTGTTCCGTAAACAGTCTCCACATGTCCATAGTGCCTTTACCATGGAACAATTGCTCCCAATCCATGCTTCCTAACTCATGTCTAATCGCGTCATAGTTTCCTCTTCTACAATTAAATATCCTCCCATTTTGCCTAATCCTCTCCTTCTCCATAGCTATGTAGAATGTGAGGCATTTGTGGTCACTCTCACCAAAATGCTCTCCCACCAGAAGATCTGATATCTGCCCCGCCTCATTGCCGAGCACCAAGTCGAGAATGGCCTCTCCCCTCGCCGGCCTGTCAATGAGTTAGGATAACCTCCTGAACACACCTTACAAACACAGCTCCATTCAAATCTTCTGCTCGAAGGAGGTTCCAATCAATATTGGGAAAGTTGAAGTCACCCATTACAACAACCCTACAACGTCCACACTTTCCCAAAATCTGCGGAGCTTTACTTTCTTCCATCTCTCTGCTGCTATTGGGGGGCCCGTAGTAAACCCCTAAAGAGGTGACTGCTCCCTTGCCATTCCTAATTTCCACACATACTGACTCGGTAGGCAGATCTTCCTCGACAATGGAAGCTTCTGTAGCTGTGATACCCTCTCTGATTAGTAGTTCTACACCTCTCCTCTTTTCCCCCTCCCTATTCTTTTTAAGATCCTTCTGCACGTGCACACTAACAAGAATCTTGACATTGACCACGTATTCTGCCTTCCTGTTATTCTTCCCAAAGTGAATCACCTCACATTAACCTGCATGGAATTCCATTTGCCACCTCTCAGCTCAATTCAGTAGTTTATCCAAGTCTCCCTGGAAACTGCTACATTCTTCCACACTCCCACCACTCCAATGACTTTGCAGTCAATCGCAAACCTGCTAACCCATACACCAATGCCTGTGTCCCAGTCATGTTTAAAAATGACAAACAGCAGTGGTCCTAAAGCGGAACTCACTCCCTGTATTCTCTATCTCCTTCGTTCCACTGTCCGTCCACGTCCACGTCGCCTAACACTACAGGCAATTTTAGCATGGCCAATTCACCTGACCTGCACATCTTTGGACTGTGGGAGGAAACCGAAGCACCCGGAGAAAACCCACGCGGAGAACGTGCAAACTCCACACAGTTAGTCGCCTGAGGCGGGAATTGAACCCGGGTCTCTGGCGCTGTGAGGCAGCAGTGCTAACCACTGTGCCACCGTGCCGCCCATTTCTGTTTGCCCGGCCACGAACCTTCTCTCTCACTCTCCTCGCTTATCTCTCTCTTTCTTCTTTCTCTTTCTCTTTTTCTCTCTCTTTGCATACTCTATTTTCCTCAATTATAATTTAAGCGTTTCGACATCTACTGCAATTGTCTGTTTCCCTAATACACCTAAGTGTATGAGCAAGTAGCTTATCATTTCAGCTTTACTTTTGTCCTTGTTTAAACCCAATTCAAAAGTTCTTTGCTAATTCTAAAATATGTTGTCTTTTGCTTTCCTTCTGAACTTTCTTGAAAAAAATGCGAACCATCTTCAAATCCAAGCGCCTCTTTAACAATGTTGAGATGCACTTCTTTCACTTATAATTGAATCAAGCACAAGTCACTAAAATTAAACAGATTAACGGGCAAGTATTTAAATCTACTGGGCTTTTTCTTTCACCAAATCGATTCAGGTCTGTGAAAATCGCAAACTGGATCATTGTGAACGCTTCAAATCGCGGACGAATGCCCCCAAGCTGGAATGGTGACATTCTGTTCTCCTCTCTGTTCATTAAAACCATCATCACTAAAGAAGATTCGCTGCGTGCTGTAAACTGTTAAAATTCGAGAGGCAAAGATATATGTCAGAATTCATTAATTTAAAGTAAAAGTTAACCATTGTATTCTTGAAGTCCAGCAGAGAATGGTAAAACTAACAACTGTTTCTAATTCCTTCCTCTTAACCCTATCTTTGACCTCCCACCCTCCAATGTTAGTCCGATAGAAATACCAATTACTAAAGAAACAGTGTGCAAAACCATTCAGCTTTTCTCAGTTTCCTCCATAGATATTATTTGTAGATTCTATCCAGGTCGGTTTCGATGTTATGCTGTGCAAACTCCTTCCCCAGGCAGATGCCTCCCCGAGATCTCGAGCTCCGAATCTCTATGGCAATTCTCCCTCTATCTCTTCCAAATGCCCTGGTTTATACCACAAAGTATCGGATCGTTTCACTGTTTACAATATAATCAAAATATTAAATTCAAATTTAATTGATTTTGGTATCAAGGGCAATAATTAAAACTATTTGGCATAATTTGCATTTGTTTATTTTTTCATGGAAGCGCAGTTACCCTCTTAGAGTCGACCATGCTTTAAATTGTTCAGAACACCTTGTGCTGTGTCTGGCAGTTTTGCTAGCTTTTAAACTATCTTAAAGGTACAGTACCTCAACACTTTCAAAACCCAATGTGTGCAAGATAGTTGGATTGTCCATACTCAAATTGCCCATCATGTTCTGTGATGTGGAGGCCAGTTGTATTCGTCGTTGGGAATGCTGGTTTGGCTGGATGGGAACTCTTCGGAGGATTAGTGTGCACTGTGTGCGTTGAATGGCCTGCTTCCACAAAATATGAAATCTATGATATAAAATAAATGTCCACGTCAGTCAGTCCCCTTCGAATCGGTTAAGGTGCAACTCAGAAACAGCAAGATGAAGCAAACATTGATCTGAGATACATATCAAAGTCAAAACTGCAATACAAGTTTTGGGCATGTTATAATGCAGGACATTATAAATGCAGGTTTGTGGGTACTACAGTCATTAAAGATAATTTCAAGTTGCATTTAAGCTGTGTTAACACATGCAACTGCTAATGTTGAGAAGAATGGATTTCTTGAGCATGAATGAGATGGTTTACTTCAACAGCGTGTTGAGCATCAAGTAGAGATCGCAAAGTTTTAGAACTTGTGTTGTGTGAGCAGACGTGCTAATTATACATATTGCAATAAAGAAGCTTGTGGGAGTCGTGATCAGAAAATATGTCGAGTTTTCAATGGCCAGATACAAAATAGTCCTTCGTTAGATTGTGTGCATATACCAACGTCAGGCCTAACATGAAGGTATGAGTGCAAGTTAGCTTCACTGAATTGGAAATGTGGATGAAAAGGTTTAAATGAAAGACAGGCAAATTGCGTTATTTATAGAAAAGCTGTAAGGTGTTTAATATACGTATCTCCTTTCAAGGTACAAAACGGCAAAAGGAAAGGTGACTCAACGATGTTTAACAAACGCATTTAAATTTTGCATTCAATCAAAGCACGGGGTCAGAAAAATGTTTAATGTTGTGGAGTAAGAGTCACTAGGACACAGGAGGATTAAGAAATTGATAAGTAACTCAAAAAAGGACATGAATGCAAACTAACAAAAACATAAAAAACTGATGAAAAGCTCCCGTTAATATTTGGAAGGAAAAATGCCTGGAAGATCGAATATGGAACAGCGAGTGTGTGGACAGAATAATTTGTTGTAGAGAACAGATATATGACACGGAAACCTAAACAAATGCTTAGTGTTTGTCTTCATGCAGGAAGACTCAGGAAATCTCCCAGAAATATCAAGTGACCATGGAACGTGTGTAACTAAGGACTAAAATCAATAATATCAGTGACGAAGTAGCATTTGAAAACATTGAGCATTGTTAAGTCTAATGGACCAATTTGACTTCATACCAGAATTTCGAAGAAACATAAATAAACTTATTGATTGCATTCATGAACACTGCATCTTCTGCTATTTATTTTGAAAAAAAAATATACAGTTTCACTCGATTTAAGAAGGGAATAGGATGCAGAGGTGAACGTGTGAGCTGATGTATTTTGGAATATCCAAGTAAAGTGAGAACAGTAAATGGAAACGACCTGGGGAAAGTTGATGTGCAGAGAAATCTGGTTGTTCAAGTCCCCAGAAGGTGGCAATGCAGGTCGTTCGAGTGGTCAAGAAGGGATGCAGCATGCTTTCCTTCATCGGATGGCGTGTTGAGTACTGGAGTTAGCAGGTCATGTTTTAGTAGTATAGGACTTTGGTTAGTTCCAATTTGGAATACTGTATACAGTTCTCGACGCCACATTGCCAATAGGTTGAGGATGCTATGGAGAGGGCGTAGAGGAGGTTCAAAGACGTGTTGTTTGTTATTGATGGTGCTAACTATGAAGGGAGATCGAGTCGGTTCGTGTTATTTTAATTCGAAAGACGGAAGTTGAGCCAGGACTTGATTGAAGTCAACAAAATCACGAGAGCTACAGGCAGATTGGACACAGATCCATCGAAAATAGTGGAAGGTTACCGTAGAGGAATCCAGTTAGGTGCAGTCTTAGAGGCCGCAAGAGCTGTTCCTGTCCTGTAAAGCTCTTTGTTCTTTGAGAGTGTAGAATTAAGGACCAGTAAGCGTATCATTCACAGGAGGGAAGTGGTTATAAAAATATGATAGTATACACTTAGAAAGTAACTGTAATTTCCACAAGAACGATTTCAATTTTATGAAAGCGAAGTCAAAATTTGCAAACTTCTTGCTTGAATGTATCTCCATTATGCACAGTCAATGCACAACTACTGGTTGTTAGATATTCAGGAGAAATTTCGAAAGACCTCACACGGTAAGTTATGATAAAGAAACAAATGGAACTTAGGCATACGGGAAAGTAAAATTTAAGTTTGCCTTGATTTAAAGAAGAACCGGAATGTAGATGATGAAGCATCATCAAGACTCGATACATTAGCTTGCTGTCTCTCCATGAACCTTGTCTGACCAACTGCAATCTCCAGCATTTGAATTTGTCAATAGAAATTCCAGGATCTGCAGTAATGTGCTCTCACTAAAAGTAAATGCGTCCAGCATGCTTACAAAAAGTGTTGATGAGACTGTACGTGGAATATTGTTCGCAGTTTTGGTGTCCTGATCTAAGGAAGAATATCTTGAGCACAT
This sequence comes from Chiloscyllium punctatum, assembly GCF_047496795.1. Lineage (NCBI taxonomy): Eukaryota > Metazoa > Chordata > Chondrichthyes > Orectolobiformes > Hemiscylliidae > Chiloscyllium > Chiloscyllium punctatum. Next base: position 65,165,163 of record NC_092773.1, read on the forward strand.
GTAGTGAATGAATATTTTCCAGATTAATCCATCAGATGGCATGATTGTCTGAAGAGTAAACTCGGACTATGTTCGGTAGAGTTTAAAAATAATGAGCAATAATCTCAATTAAACCTAGAAAATGCGCACAGAAGCGACTACAGAGCACACGCAACGTTGACGAGAATTCCAAGTTATTCCAAACGAATGCAAAGCTGAACTGAAGATCAGAAATCAAAAAGGCCCCACTAAATTCAAGGTGAAATCTGTGGATGAAGCTGGTGAACATTATAGATAATCACACGAGTCCTTTGTACCCGAATTACTTAAAGGAGGATGCACATGCAGAATTAGACATGATGATCTGTGAATATAGTGTGGTTCCACTTTCAAGGAAAGGTGGTGTAAATAGATCATAGATCTGTAGACCCAAGTGGATATCGGATATCTCTTAAAGAAACTCTTGGAGAAAATAGTGAAGATGAAATAAATCGTCGATCAGTAATGGTCAGCCTGATGTTATCCGAATGAAGTAATACCTAATTATCTTCATGATGTTTTTATTTCGAGGACGTTGTTTATGTGGTAGTTCAGCAAGACCTTTAACAAAGCCACATATAGAGACAGAGAAGCAAAGACTCTGAAAGTACGGAGAAAGGCTGTGTGCCCCAATCTGGTGCATGCCGACCAAAATTTCCCTATTTCCATTTACTTGGACTGTATCCTTCTAAATCGTTCCTATCAATATATTTGTCTAAAAGCCTTTTAGACATGGTTTATATCCCCACCTCAACCACTTTTCCTGACAGCTCATTCCATATGCGTACCATCCTCTGTGTATAAGTGTTGCCCCTCAGGTTTTCTTTCATTCTTTTCACTTTACGATAAACTGATGTCTTCTTGTTGTTGAGACCCCAACATTGGTAAAAAAAAAACTGCAATCACACACCTGATACATACCTCTCATGATCGTGTTGAGTTTTTAAGATCCTCCCTCGGACTCCTATGCTTTAACGACATACATATCCGAGCTTGTACAACCTCTCCCGATGGCTCACATCCGTAAGTCCTGGCAACATCATTTTAAACGTCTTCTGTGTTCTTTACAGAATAATAACTTCCTTCCTATAGCAAGGTGACCAAAAACTGAACACAAGACTCCTGGTGAGGCTAGAACTGTGTCTTGCAGAACTGCAACGTAACTTGCCAATCCATGACCTGATGAATGAAGGCCTGGGTGCTACAAGCCTTTTTTTCACAGCTCTGTCTACTTCTGACATGGGAAGCTGATAAACCAATTAAAGTGCAGTCGTTTCATGAGCAACTTGGAAATTTACATTCAAATTTGTTTCAGTGGCTGGAGGCAGAGGGTGTTGGTCGAAGACTGCTTTTGTGACTGGAGTCCAGTGTCCCCGGTTGTACCACATGGATCTGTGCTGTGTCCCTTATTTGTTGTGGTATTTATAAATTCTGCAGATGTGAATACGGAGAATGTGGGACGGGTGTGAACAGTAAATTTGTTTTTGGCACCAAGATTGCCCGGGTGTTTGGTTGTGAGGAGGAAGGTCTTATGTTACACGAAGATATGCATGGATGGTCAGATGGACAATCAATGATAGACAGAAATCAACACAGATAAATATGAACAGATGCAGTGTGCAAAAAAGGAACTAGACAGAGGAATACTTATTAACGATTAACTGCTGTGCTCTTCCAACACCACTAATCCAGAAAGAGAAATACTTATTGACGGTTTAACCACTAAGAAACTCATAAAGTTCTTCTCCACAGATCCTTGAATTTGATTGGATGTTATATGAAGAATACAGTTGCAGGAGAGCGAGGGCAGAGAAAATTCATCAGGATGTCCCTTCCGGCAATGGAGAGCATCCGCTGTGAAGAGAGGCTGAATCAGCTCGGATTGTTTGCTCTGGAGAAGCAAACACTGAGTGTCATATCACATGTAAATATCAGACGATGAGGTGCATGAATAGGGTGAATAGACAGCAGCTCTTCCTTTTCGTCAAAAGGACAATGAAATGAGAGAAACAGTTTAAAATGGAGGGCTTGATGCTTAGAGAGGAATTGAGGATTGTTTTTTCACCCAGAGGGTGTTGGGATCCGAAATGCACTTCCTGAGAATGTAGTTGACACAGTAACCGCACAAACTGTAAAAGGTACTTGGATGACCACTTGAAGTGTCAAAACATTCACGGATAAGGACATTATGCGGCAACGTAGGACGAATGTAAACCGTGCTGTATGTCTGATGGTACAGACTCTCTGCTTCTGCGATTCATTGGTTGTGGAAAATCAATCATTGAGCAGGGTAAAACAGAAATTGCTGGAGCTTTGAAAATTATGTTAACAAGGGTGAAAAGAGTGATCGAGAACAGCGTCTGAAAATTTGTCAATGGCCAACGTAAGAGACAACAAATACAGCATTCTTACAGTCTGAAACCAGGGAATGCAGAATGGAGAACAGGGAAACGGCACAACTATGAAGCAACTATTTCAATTCTGTCTTCGCAGAAGAAACAAAACAAACAACAATGTCTGCAATACTTCGAAACAATAGTCTGTAGAGGAAAAGGGATTAGTATGAAATTAGCAAATCAACGGTTTTGGAGAAATTATTGGGACAGCAAACAAAGGTCATAGGCAAGTCAACACAGATTTACGAAATGTGAATAATATTTGAGAAGCTAACTGGTCGATAAATTATGAAGAAGCAACGACTGCAATGCATTTGAATTTTCAGAGAGATTTTTGATGAAATCTCAAGCCGAGTGTGCAAACTCAAATATTATTACTAATGTATAAACAAGGCTTTAGAATGGAACAGCTGACAGGAAACAGTGAATATGAATAAAATAATTTTGTTTTGACTGGAAGGATAGGGTAGTATCACAGGGATCAGTGATAGGGCCTCAGCTATTCACAATACGTATGAAATATTTGGTTAAGTTAATCAAAGGCAATGTTTCCAAGTCTGCTGATAGCACAAAATGATGTCGGGATGTAAGTGGATGAGGAGGATGTGAAAATTCTCCAAGGTGATGAAGACAAGTGGAGTGAATTGGCAAATACATGGCGGATGAAGAACAGCGTGGATAGATGTAACGTTGGACACTTTGTTGGGAAAAATGGAATGGCAGGCTATCATTTAAAAGGTTTAAAAATGTTGATCTTTAAAGCGACTTAGTTTCATTTTCTGAATCCTTTGCACATTCCTTCAAAGTCCATGCATGGCAGTGAGTTCTGAAGCCAGAAGTTAACACGGGAAATATCATTGGCACGCTAACCAGTGTACATCGACCCACCCGAGTGGGTAGTTGTAACATTGAAAAGGATTTGGATCTCCCCGTGCACCAGTAACTAAACACAATAATGGAGGAACTGAAAGCAGATCAGAAGGTAAACGAGGCGTTGACCTTTATTTCAGGGGGACTTGACGACAGGAATGTCTTACTGTAGCTGCAAGAGCCTCAATAAGAAAACATCTCGAACATTGTGCAGTATTCTGTGTAGTTTTGGCTTTTTGCCAAATAAAGGACAAAGCCGACATTGAGGGTATGCAGTGAAGGATGACAAGACTGGTATCTGGGATGACAGACACGTTGTGGTATCAGGATAGCTGCAAACTGGGCCTGTATTCCATGGGGTTTAGGAAAATGGGTTGGGAGATCTCAGTGAAATATCTAAAATACTGACAGAGTGAGACAGGTTGGAAGCAGGGATGATAACTCTTCTGGCTGCGATATCTTGAACAAGGGGACACACTGATAGATACAGAAAGCCTCTCAGCATTGTGACGGGAATAAGTATCTGCACTCAAAGACTGGTGACCATGCGGACTTCTCTATCACTGAAGTCTGTGGAGGTAAAGGCACTGCATATCACTTAGGATTTCTAGACACTGAAATTAAGTGGAAAGGACAAGAGAATGGTGTGGTGAAAGAGGATCAGCTATCATTATCTGGTGTTGGATCGAACACTGGGCGAACCAAAGGCAATACTGTAGTTCCTATTACACAGTATCCTAAGGTCAATCACGTTCAGTAATACAGTACATCTGAAAGTGAGGATGGCATTTGCTGGAAATCAGAATTGAAGAGTGTGGCGTTGGAATAGCACAACAGGTTAGGGAGTATCCCAGGAGCATGCAATCGACGTTTTTGGTATAAATCCTTCATTCGGAATGCGAGGACCCTACCCGTCTCAAACATTCTTGATCAAGGTGTTACGCCAGAAAGGTCGACTCCCCTGCTTCTTTGATATTCCCTAACCGTCTGTGCACTTCTGGCGATACAGTTTTGACGTAAGGGGTATGTACGCTGTGTGGGTAGAGTGCATTGAAGAGACCTTCGGCCATGAAATGTGATGGAAAAGGTTCGAATGGCCGACTCCCTTCCCGATGTTTCTGTGCAGTGTGTGGGAAAGCTCTATAAATGTTCTCACAAGCTCACAAGTGTTCTCTGAAGGATCCGACGTCATTTCCACCATCTCCAAACGGACCCCAGAGATTTATTTCCCTCCCCTCCCCGATTAGCGTTCCGAAAAGACAACTCCCTCCGTGACTCCGTCGTCAGGTCCTCACCCACCACCAACCCAAACTCCACTCCCGGCAACTTCCCCTGCAACCGCAAGAAATGCAAAACTTGAGCCCACACCTCCCCACTTACTTCCCTCCAAGGCCCCAAGGGATCCTTCCATATCCACCACAAATTCAACTGGACGTCCACACTCATCTTTTGCTGCATCCGCTGCACCCGATGTGGTCACCTCTATATTGGGGAGACAGGCCGCCTACTTGCGGAACTTTTCAGAGAACACATCTGGGACACCCGGACCAACCAACCCAAACCACCCCGTAGCTAAACACTTCAAATCCCCCTCCCACTCCACCAAGGACATGCAGGTCCTTGGACTCCTCCATCGCCAGACCATAGCAACACGACGGCTGGAGGAAGAGCGCCTCATCTTCCGCCTAGTAACCCTCCAACCATCAGGGATGAACTCAGATTTCTCAAGTTTCCTCATTTGCCCTCCTCCCCACCTTGTCTCAGTCCCAACCCTCGAACTCAGCACCACCTTCCTAACCTGCATTCTTCTTCCTGACCTCTCCGCCGCCACCCCTAATCCGGCCTGTCACCCTCACCTTAACCTCCTTCCACCTATCGCATTTCCAACGCCCCTCCCCAAGTCCATCCTACCTACCGTTTATCTTAACCTGCTTGGCATATTTTCCACATTCCGGAAGAAGGGCTCATGCCCGAAACATTGATTCTCCTGCTCCTTGGATGCTTCCTGACCTGCTGCGCTTTTCCAGCAATACATTTTCAGCTCTCTTCTCTGAAGCATCGACAAGACTGAGTTTCCCATTTCCTTTTCCGCTACCGAGGCTGGAGCTGGGTGTTCTGTCCAGTTTTGACCTTTAAGACCTCAGAGCAGTTTTATCCAATTGAATGACTTACATGGCCATTTCAGACACCAATGAAGAGTTTATCACATATCTCAGTGTTACAGCCGGAGCACAGAGAGTGGAGCCGGAAGGTAAGCGGAAACTAGTTTTATTTAACGTTTTTCTTTTCGCAATCTGTGTGTGATTTTTTCAACTAGGAGCGGAAACCCGGAAGTCGTCAACAGAGGCTTCTGAGAAGGTAAGACGTTTGAGTGGAGAAGGAACCCTCCCTCCCTCCCTCCTCTAACCTAAAATAAACGGAGTCAGTCGGCTGAACAGGTAAGCTAATTAGTGTTCTTGTTTTGGAGACTGAGTGTAGAGTTAATGTGGTTCTGTTCGTCGAGCTGGGAATTTGTGTTGCAGACGTTTCGTCCCCAGTCTAGGTGACATCCTCAGTGCTTGGGAGCCTCCTCTGAAGCGCTTCTGTGATGTTTCCTCCGGCATTATAGTGGTTTGAGTCTGCCGCTTCCGGTTGTCAGTTCCAGCTGTCCGTTGCAGTGATCGGTATATTGGGTCCAGATCGATGTGCTTATTGATTGAATCTGTGGATAAGTGCCATGCCTCTAGGAATTCCCTGGCTGTTCTCTGTTTGGCTTGTCCTATAATAGTCGTGTTGTCCCAGTCGAATTCATGTTTCTTGTCATCTGCGGGTGTGGTTACTAAGGATAGGTGTTCGTGTCATTTCGTGGCTTTTTGGTGTTCATGGATGCGGATTGTTAGCTGTCTTCCTGTTTGTCCTATGTGTACACTAATTGTACAAAATCTCATGCAAGGACGGCAAAAAACACTACATAGGACAAACAGGCTGACAGCTAACGATCCTCATCCATGAACACCAAATAGCCACGAAATGACACGACCAGCTATCCTTCGTAGCCACACACGCAGATGACAAGCAACATGAATTCCACTGGGACAACACTATTATTATAGGAAAAACCCAAACGGAGAACAGCCAGGGAATTCCTAGAGGCATGGTACTCATCCACAGATTCAATAATTAAGCACATCTAACAGGACCCAATATACCGACCACTGCAATGGACAGCTGGAACTGACAACCGGAAGCAGCAGAGACAAACTTCTATAAATGCCGGAGGAAACATCACAGAAGCGCTTCACAGGAGGCTCCCAAGCACTGGGGATGTCACTTAGACAGGGGACAAAACGTTTGCAACTCAAATTCCCAGCTCGGCGAACGGAACCACAACAACGAGCACGCGAGCTACAAATCTTGTCACGAACTTTGAACATCTACGGGTGTAGAGTCGTGGCAGCACAGGCAGTGAAATGTTCCTCCTGCAGGATGTTTGAGGTAGGGGTGACCACCGATGTTCCTGCCGACTTCACCTGCAGAATGTGCAGGCAGCTCCAGCTCCTCACAGACCGCGTTAGGAACTGGAGCTGGAGTTGGATGAACTGAGGACTATTGAAAGGGTGATAGATAGAAGCTACAGGGAAATAGTTACGCCAGAGAACAGAGGTAGCCAGGTAACAGTTAGAGGTGGGAAGGAGAGGAAGCAGGCAGTGCAGGGATCCCCTGTGGTCGTTCCCCTCAACAATAAGTATACCGCTTTGGATACTGTTGTGTGGACGGCCTAGAAAGGGTAAGCTGCAGTGACCGGGTCTCTGGCACGAGATCCGACTCTGATGCCCAGAAGCGAAAGGGAGAGAGGAGAGCGCTAGTTAGAGGAGACTGTATAGTTAGAGGGACAGACAGGCGGTTCTGTGAACATGGGCGAGACTCTCGAATGGTTTGTTGCCTCACGGTTGCCAGGAACGGAGACGTCTCGGACCATGTGTTCAGAACCCTTGAGGGGGAGGGTGTGCAGCCAGAAGTCGTGGTGCACATTGGCACCAACGACATAGGTAGGAAGAGGGGTGGGGAGGTCATTCAGGAGCTCAGAGAGTTAGGTTGGAAGCTAAAAGCAAGGACGGGCAGAGTCGTTATCTCTGGGTTTTCGCCGGTGCCACATGACAGTGAGGCAGGGAATATGGAGACAGTACAGTTGAACACGGGGCCGCATGGATGGTGTAGGAGGGAGGGCTTCAGGTATTTGGACAATTGGACTGCATTCTGGGGAACGTGGGACCTGTACAAGCAGAACGGGTTGCACCTGAACCAGAAAGGCACCAATATGCTGGGAGGTAAGTTTGCCAGCACTCTTCGGGGGGTTTAAACTAATTTGGCAGGGGAATGGGATCCGGACATGTAGTCCAGCAAGTAGGTTAGCTGTTTTTCAGGATGTCCAAGAATGTAGGGAGGCTGTGGAGAAGGTAGCACTGACAGGGAATACTTGCAGACACAGAGATGGGCTCAATTGTGTATACTTCAACGCAAGGAATATCAGAAATAAAGTGGGTGAACTTAAGGCGTGGATCGGTATTTGGGACTACGATGTTGTGGCCATCACGGAAATGTGGATAGAAGAGGGACAGGAATGGTTGTTGGAGGTTCCTGGTTACAGATGTTTCAGTAAGATTGAGGGTGTGGTAAAAAAGGATGGTGGTGGCGTTGCTAATTAGAAATGGTATAACGGCTGCAGAAAGGCAGTTCGAGGGGGATCTGCCTTTGGAGGTAGTATGGGCTGAAGTCAGAAATAGGAAAGGAGCAGTCACCTTGTTGGGTGTTTACTATAGGCCCTCCAATAGCAGCAGAGATGTGGAGAAAAAGAATGGGAAACAGATTATGGAAAGGTGCAGAAGCCACAGGGTAGTAGTCGTGGGCGATTTCAACTTCCCAAATATTGATTGGAAGCTTTTTAGATCAAGTAGATTGGACGGAGCGGTGTTTGTGTAGTGTGTCCAGGAAGATTTTCTAAATCAGTATGTAGATTGTCCGACCAGAAGGGAGGCCATATTGCATTTGGTACTTGGTAAAGAACCAGACAAGGGATGGGCTTGTTACTGGGTGAGCATTTTGGTCAGGGTGACCACAATTCTGTGACTTTCACCTTGGTTATGGAGAGAGATAGGTGTGTGCAACAGGACAGGTTTTACAATTGGGGGAAGGGTAAATATGATGCAGCCAGACAGGGTCTGAGGAGCAGAAGTTGGGAGCATGGGCTGTCAGGGAAGGATGTCGTTGAAATGTGGAACTTTTTCAAGGAACAGATACGACGTGTCCTTAATATGCATGTACCTCTCAGGCAGGAAAGAGATGGTCGTGTGAGGGAACCTTGGTTGACGAGGGAGTTTGAATATCTTGTAAGGAGGAAGAAGGAGGCTGACATAAGGTTGAGAAAACAAGGTTCATACAGACCATTGGAGGGATACAGGATAGCCAGAAGGGAGCTGAAGAAAGGGATCAGGAGAGCTAAGAGAGGGCATGAAAAATCTTTGGCGGGTAGGATCAAGGATAACCCCAAGGCCTTTTTATGCGTATATGAGAAACATGAGAATGCCGAGAACGAGGGTAGGTCGGATCAAGGACAGTAGTGGGAGACTGTGTAATGATTCGGAAGAGATAGGAAAGGTCTTGAATGAGTACTTTTCTTCAGTATTTACAAATGAGAGGAACCGTATTGTTGAAGATGAGAGTATGAAACGGACTGGTAAGCTAGAGGAGAGACTTGTTAGGAAGGGAGATGTGTCGGGCATTTTGAAAAACTTGAGGATAGACAAGTCCCCCGGGCCTGACGGGATACATCCTAGGATTATGTGGGAAGTATGAGAGGAAATTGCAGAACGGTTGGCAATGATCTTTTCATCTTCACCGTCAATGGCGGTGGTGCCAGGGCACTGGAGAGTGGCGAATGTTCTGCCCCTGTTCAAAAAAGGGAATAGGGATAACCCCGGGAATTACAGGCCAGTTCATCTTACTTCGGTGGTAAGCAAAGTGATGGAAAGGGTACTGAGGGATAGGATTTATGAGTATCTGGAAAGACACTGCTGGATTAGGGACAGCCAGCACGAATTTATGAAGGGTAGGTCTTGCCTTACGAATCTTATTGAATTCTTTGAGAAGGTGACCAAGCATCTGGGTGAGGGTAGAGCAGTGGATGTAGTGTACATGAATTTTAGTAAGGCATTTGATAAGGTTCCCCATGGTAGGCTTATGCTGAAAGTCAAGAGGCATGGGATAGTGGGAAGTTTGGCCAGTTGGATAGAGAACTGGCTAACCAGTCGAAGTCAGAGAGTGGTGGTAGATGGTAAATATTCAGCCTGGAGCCCAGTTCCAAGTGGAGATCCGCAGGGTTCAGTTCTGGGTCCTCTGCTGTTTGTAATTTTTATTAATGACTTGGAAGAGGGAGTTGAAGGGTGGGTCAGTAAATTTGCAGACGGTACGAGGATTGGTGGAGTTGTGGATAGTGAGGAAGGCTGTTGTCGGCTGCAAATGGACTTAGATATGATGCATAGCTGGGCTGAGGAGTGGCAGATGGAGTTCAAACCTGTCAAGTGTGAGGTTGTCCATTTTGGAAGTACAAATAAGAATGCGCAACACAGGGTTAATTATATGGTTCAAAGTAAGGTGGAGGAGCAGAGGGATCTTGGGGTCTATGTTCATAGATCTTTGAAAGTTGCCACTCAGGTAGATAGATCTTGTAAGAAGGCCTATGGTGTATGAGCATTCATTAGCAGAGGGATTGAATTCAAGAGTACTGAGGTGATGTTGCAGCTGTATAGGACCTTGGTAAGGCCACATTTGGAGTACTGTGTGCAGTTCTGGTCGCCTCATTTTAGGAGATTTACCAGGATGTTGCCTGGAATGGAGAATACGTCTTACGAGGATAGGTTGAGAGAACTCGGCCTTTTCTCATTGGAACGGAGAAGGATGAGTGGTGACTTAATAGAGGTTTGTAAGATGATCAAGGGAAAAGGTGGAGTAGACAGTCAGACTTTTTCCCCGAGTACAACAGAGTATTACAAGGGAACATAAATTTAAGATGAAGGGTGGAAGGAATAGGAGGATGTTAGGGGTAGTTTCTTTACCCAGAGAGTGGTGGGGGCATGGAATTCGCTATCTGTAGGAGTGGCAGAGTCAGAATCATTGGTGACCTTTCAGCGGCAATTGGATTGTTACCTAGATAGGTGCTAAAGTTAGGACAAATGTGCGGCACAATATCGTGGGCCGAAGGGCCTGTTCTGTGCAGTATTGTTCTATGTTCAATGTTCCAAAGTTCCCACATCTTTCCGATATTGCGGTGACCAGAAATGTTTTCAATACTCCATGTGTGGTCATACCAGTGTCTTCTACATATGAAGCATGACCTCGTGTTTCTAAAATTTAATGCTCCTGCTGATAAACGGTAAAAAAAACAATTGCATCTTAGGACCCTGTCGACCGAGGTGGCAACTTTCGTGGATTTATGCTCCTGTGCAACGCTATCTCCCTGTTCATCTAGACTGCCAAGATGGTTACGATTCACCTGGTACACTTCGTTTCTGTTACTACTTCCAAAGTGAACTACCTCACACTTTTCATCATTAAATTCCATTTGCCAATTCTCAGCGCAGCTCTGCATCTTATCTGTGTCCCCAATGGAACGTACAACATCCTGCTGCATTATTCACCACTCTGCCGAACTTAGTATCATCTACCAATTTATTAACACATTCTTCTCCACCCACACACATCATTTATGGTAATGACAAAAAGCACTGCCCCAAAACACATCTTTGCTCAATGCGACTGCGTAACTGACCTTCAGGATGAACATTTCGTAGCCGCCACGACCCTTGGTGTCCTTTCAGCGAGCCAATTACTGATCCAAAGCGCGAAATCGCCTTCAATCCCGAAATTCTGTATTTTGTGAAATGACCTACCATATAGAAACTCAACAAACGTCTTACTGAAGTCCATATACACCAGATCAAGCGCTTTAATTTCATACATATTAATAAGGTACAAAATATCCTTTAGAAAACCGTGTTGCCTATCCAGAATCAAATCATTCCTATTCAGTTGATTATAAATCCCAGCTCTTGTGACCTTTTCCAACACCTTACCAACAATAGAAGTAAGGCTCACCGGCCCATTAGCACCAAAATTGTCCCTACTCCCCTTCATAAACAAGGGAACAATTGCTTTCTTCCAGTCTTCTGGAACTACTCCTGTCGAGCAAGATCAAACTGAAAGGTTCTGCAATCTGCTTTCTGGCTTTCCAGAGAATGCGAGGAAAAATCCCATCTGGCCCAGGAATCATATCAATTTTCAGATTTTCCAAAATTGCGCAAACGTTCCCTTTCTCAACCGCATTCCCATCTAACCTAGTAGATTGTATCTCTGTATTCTCAAGAACATTGCCATTTTCCAATGTGAAAACTGATGAAACGCTTTCATTTAGCACTTCCCTGATATCCTCAGATTCCACACACGTGTTCCCCTTATTTTATTGCTGCAGTACATATAGAAGGCCTTAGGGTTTCCCTTCGTCCTATCCACCAACGACGTCTAATGCCCCTTCCTGATTATTCCTAGCCCTCTCCTCACTTCTTTGTTGGTTAACTTGTAACTCTCCAGCTCCTTAACTGGACTTCCACGCTACACCCTTACAAAAGCTTTCTTCTAATCTTGAGAAGAGCTTCACGTTCTTCAGTAAACGATACTCCCTCTCTCGACAACCATGTTTCTGCCTGATAAGTATAAACTTATTAAGTACCGGCAGTCGCTGTTCCTTGGATAAGCTCAGAATTTCAAGTGTGCCCATCCCCTGCAGTTTCCTTCCCCATCTTTATACATCCTAAATTATGCTGATCGCATCACAGTTGCCTTTCCCCCGTTATACTTCTTTCCCTGCGGTATAATCGTATCCCTGCCCATTGCTATTGTAAACGTAACCGAATTTGGTCATTGTCGTCAAAGGGTTACCGACCTGCAAATCTAATACCTGGCCGGGTTCATTCCCCAGTACCAAATCCAACATGGCATTGGTTGTTGTTGGCCTGTCTACATGCTGTTTCAGAACACTTTCCTGAACACATTGTACAAAAGCTGACTCATCTAAACGACAGGAGCTATAGTATGCCCAGTCAATATTGTGGATATTAAAGTCCCCCATAACAACCAGCCTGTTACTCACGCGCTTATTGTACATCATATTTGCTATCCTTTCATCTACTTCCCTGGAACAATTCAGAGGCCGACAGAAAATTCAACACGCTGAGATGTCTTTTCCTGTTTCTGGTCTCAATCGAAACTACTTCACTGTATGAGTCTACAAACGTTATCTCAGCTGCTGTCATAATACCCTTCATAAATAATGCTACTCCTGCTCCCACTTTGGCCATCTTGTCTGTTCCGACTGAAGCATCTGAATTCCAGAATCTGAAGTAACTATTCCTATCCTTCCTCCAGCCATGTCTCTGAAATGTCCACGTCATCTAAATTCGTGGTCCCAACCCATGCTGCAAGTTTATCCATCTTTTTTCAGATTCTCCTGACATTCACATTCACACATTTCCACCCAACATGCTGATTGCCTGTGCCCTCTCACGAACTTGTAAATCTATCGCTGACCTCACTACCCTCACCTGTACACTGGAACAACAATTCAGATCCTCATCCACCTGCTTCACTAGTTTAAACACCCCAAGCAGCAATAGCAAATGCCAGTGTACATTTGCCACTTTGGTTCGGGTGAAGAATATTCTGTTTATGGAGGTCCCACCTCGCCCAGGAAAAAAGCTCCAATTATCCAAGAATTCAAAACGCTCCCTCCAGTACCATCCCAGTAGCTACGTGTTCAGCTCTGGTCTCTCAACGCTCCTCGCATCACCAGCACGCGGCACGTGCAAAACTAAAAGCAGGGGTAACTACAGTGTTAAGTCTAGCACTAATCTGCGCCCTACTTGCCAGGATTTCTGCCTTATATTCCCACCTTTATTCTGACCGATGTCGATGAGGCATCTGCACACTATAATGTGGGGTTGGTCCTCCTCCCCCTCAAGGAATCCCCCAAAAAAGATCAGAGACATCACGAACCCGGGAACCTCGAAGGTAACAAACCAATCGTGAGTGTCACCCGAAAACACAAAACCTCCTGACTATGGAGACCCCACTGACTAAACCTCTGCTATTCTCTCGTGTTCCTCTCTGAGCAACAGTGCCAGACTCTGCACCAGACCTGTACCCGATTGCTTTCCCCTGGAAAGTCGTCAGCCACCCACCCTCCAACAAACAGCATCCAAAACGGTGTAATTATTGATGAGGGGAAACACCGCAGCACTTCACTGCACTGCCTGCTGGTTCAGCTTCCTAGCCCTGAGGGTAACGTATTCCCGTGGCTGAGAGTACGTAGATCCCTGTAACTCCTCTCAATAACCCCCTCCACCACCCGAATGATCTGATGTACATCCAGCTCCTGCTCAAGGTCCTGAACACAGTTCTCGAAGTGCTAGAGTTGTGTGCCCTTCGCACAAATGAATTCAGCAAGGAAACTCGAAGTGGCCGTTACCTCCCCCATATTGCAAGAAGAATATTCACCTGCATTAGTCTCAATTACCACGATTCCAAATTCCCAAATAGACCGATGCAAAAAAGTATTACGAAAGCAAACACATATCACATTAACAACTGACACACAGATCAGTTTTTGTTTGATTATTTCACGAAGGTGAGTGGGACACCACCCGTGTAGTGTCAGATACAGCAAACGCCCATGTATATAATCTGGTTATCTCTCCAATTGATTTAAGGAACTAAAGAATGCCACACCTAAATGTGAGTAATATTTAGACTGGGTACTTACCTATCCCGAAAGGCTCTGCACTCCCTGGTGACCTCATGACATTTCTGACTGGCTCCAGGAACTAAAGAACTCCAGACCTAAAGGTAAGCAATATTTATAATGTATACTCACCCATTCCGAAGGGCTCTGCCGCTCCCTGGTGACTCCGTTACCTCTCCAACAGGTTCCTAGAACTAATGAACGCCGGACTTAAAGGTAAGTAACATTCATGCTGCATCCTCACGTACCCCACAGATTCCGCTGCACCCTGGCGATCTTGGAACCTTTTCTACTGTCCCCAGCACCTAATGAACACCAGAACTAAAAGTAACTAACATTTATACATTAAACTCACATATCCCGGCAGGCTCCCCTGCTCTCTGGCGATCTCGCGACCTCTTCTACTGACTCCAGGAATTAAAGTACGCCGGGCCTATATGTATGTAAGATGTATATTGCATACTCAGGTATCCCGACAGGCTCCGCTCCGCCCTGGTGACTTTGTGACCCGTCCAACTGGCTCTTGTAACGAAAGAACAGGAACTAAAGTGAAGACGTAGAGAAATGTGACATGCCCATGTATCATTTCAGGTTGGAAAGTGAACTCAAGACTGGAGAAGTAACAGTGAGTGTGATCAGCAGAATGTCATTTTCAGGATTACAGTTTGTTCTTGGGAAGGATTCAGCAGGATCCAAGGTGGGACTGTCATGATTACACAAATTAGTGGAATAATCCTATCACTTTCGTATTGTTTGCCATTAGAGATGCCCCAAACGAATCCATTCAGCTTACTCATTTTGAGCAAATATGAAGTGAAAGGGCGTTTGAAAGGAATTAAAGAAAAAAAGTAATCGAATTCAATTCGGACATCGCACAGTTCAATGATGTATCTGAGTTGAGGGAGAATATATCTCAGTAAGGTAATTTTGCTAAACAGCAGTCAAAGAGCATACAACCTAGAATGATGCAGGTGGCCGATAATGACTCCAAACTTCCAATATTTCACCGTGGAAACGATGCATTGGTAGGAGTTTGCTTTAAAGCCAAATTTAGTGGAACCTATCAAATGGAGAGAACCATTGCCAGGTAAACTATTTGGTAAAGATGCCAGTTATAACAAACTAAAAGCTGTTTCGTGTACATCATGTGAACATATCGCAATCCTATTATAATAGTCAGACGTAACTGGAGAAACATTACTGCCAAGAGAGTGTTGAATACAATTCAGATGCATGGAGTTTTATGTGCTCCAAAATGCATTAATTACCGAGTAAGTCCTATGGGATCGGATATTGAGTTATCTGTCTCCAGTACAAGGAATCGAGATGAAATGCTTTTGCAGCAGCATGAGGACATATGCACGAATAAAGTTCGGAAGCCTAATGCTATTATGCATGAGGTGGAATTAGGTAATACTGTTCCGATAAAACAACACCACAACAGGCTTAATCTTCTCAAAGCCACAGAGGTTCAGAGGAAGCAGTGTCGATGCTCGACAAATATACCACCAAACCGACTCAGTGTGTGGGGATCGCCCATCATGTTCGTTCACAAACCAGATGGGACTCAACATATTTGCGTGCAACATCAAAAGTTCAATGCCGTAACTAATATGGACATCTATCCAATATCAAGTTTGGAGTACTGCAGAACGAAAGTTGAACAAGCTTCAAAGATCATAAAGTTGGACTGCCTGAATGGTGGAGGGTATATTTCTCAGACAATCGAAAGGATTTCCTGCGTTTGTATCCCCGAATGGGCTATTTAATTCAAAATGATGGATTTTGAAAGGAAGAACGCACCAGCCACACTTCAACACTCTTGAACAGAATTGTGACCGGATTAAATAATTGAGCAATTAATCGTGATCACATCGTGATCTTTAGCAAGTCATGGAAATACCGTAGTTGGCAGAGCTCTTCTAACCATTACGAGGAGGAAAACTGGTGATGAAATAAATAAAACTGAATTTGTGAAAGCAGAGGTAATGTTCTTGGGACAGAGCATCTGTCATGGAAGTTTGAGCCGAGGGAACACAAAGTCGAAGGCCATCTAGCAATTTCCACGACCATCCTCAAAGAAAGAGGTGCTTCAATTTTTGGGACTCCACAGAATCTCGCGGATGTTTCTTTTTACTCCAAACTTCATCGGCGAGGTGGCACTGACAGATTTATGACGAAGAGGGTAAAATTTCCGTAGGCAAAACAATACCAGGAGGCATTTGAGAATTTAAAAGCTATATTAAACACTACACCATTTTCGGCTGCATCATTATTTTTCAAAAGCATTCAAAAATGTAATCGATGATAGCCATATTGAGAAGGAAGGTTGACGGTGGAATTGTACGGCCCAAATGCAACTTTTCGAAAAATAGTTCAATATTACTCCAGAGACAGTGCTCGACCTTCGAAAAAGAGTAATTGAGATGGATACTGGCATGAAAACATTTAAAAGTTTATGTGACGAACAAGGTATCAGAGACGTTTGTGAACATGGACCACAATCCTTTTACAATTTAGAAAAAAATAAACAAAGACGAAAATATGAAATTATTTTGTTGCCATTTTATTTTGCAGACATTTAACAGACAAATTATACATAATTGTGGGTAATACTTAAATGATTCCAATATTCTCTGTGAGTGCAGCTATCACTAACAAAAGTACAACTGCGACTAACAACATATATTTCATAGTAATTATATCAAGAATTCGTGGAAATGGAGTCTGCTTTTTGTTATGGCAGTTCATGTTCCTTTTCTTAAGCGGGGACCTGTCAAGAAGCGGGAAGCATGTGTGGTCACTTTAAGACATAAAGTGCTTTTCTTTTGAATTTAATGTGCAGCCAGAACTTCCTGCTTAATTTCAAGATGCTTCAAAAGTAATAATTGAGTTGTAAATGGATGGTCAGTGAAGCGCAACGGAGGAGCAGGATAGTCGACGTTTCAAGCATAAGCTGTTCATGAGGCAAACGTTGTATCTCCTGCTTATTGAATGCTGCCTGACCGGCTGTGCTTTTCCTGCACCACACTCGAAGTAGAAAAGATCCTGGCTTGTCTACCTCTCCCTTTGCCTCAGTCCATTGATTCCTCGCAACATCCTTCTAAATTCCTTCTGCACTCTTTCAAGTTCAATAACATACTTACAATAGCAAGGTGACCAAAAGTGAGCACAATGCTTCAAGTGAGGTCTCACCAACTTCCTATATAACTGCAACATAACATCTCAAATTCAATACTCAAGGCTCTGACAGACAAACGCAAATGTGTGAAAAAGTTCTTTACTGCCCTGTCTCCCATTAACTCCACTTTCAGAGAACGGTTCACCTGAACTCCAAGATGCATCTATTCCACGGCACTCCTCAAAACCTTACCATTTACCATGAAACGCGCACCTCGACTTTACTTTCCAACATGCAAGACCTCATAGTTTCCTACATAAAACTCAATTTGGTATTTTTCGGAACACTACCCATTTGATCAAAGTCCTGCTCTAAGTTCTAATAACCTTTCTCACTGCTCACGATACATCTGTGTTAATGTCATCTGCAAATTGATTAATCATGCCTTGTACATTCTCATCGAAATCATTAATAGAGATAACAAGCAGAAATAAACCTAGCGCTGACCCCTGAGACACTCCACTAGTTACAGTCCACCAGTCCGACAAGCTTCCTTGCACTATTACGCTCTGCTTCCTACCCTGAAGCTAAGTGTATATCCAATTTGTCAGATTCCTTTGGATTGCATGTGATCTAATCTTCAGGAGCAGTCTACCTTGTGGAATCTTTTGAAAGGCCAGACTGAAATGTGGAGTATATCTACCGCCCTTCCCTCGTCAAGTTTCCCTATCAATTCATCAAAGTACTGTAAAAAAAATCTCGAGGCATGTTTTCCCTCTCAGAAATACAAGCTGACTACTCCTAATCAAATTCTGCATAATAAATAAGAGCAGTAAATGATAGGATGCCCTTCATTTTAATATTATTTAAATACCTAAGTAAAACCAATTTCACAAAGGTTGAGCCGAGATGAGAAACTATTGGGTCGTGTTGTATTGATTTGAATTCCTTTATAAAGCACGATCCTCTTAGCAATGAAACAGACGATGGTACCATGAGGAGCAAGTGAAGAAACTGATTGTTTACTCTGCAGCACTTTGAGAGAAGAGGAGATGGTTACGTTGCAATTTGAGAGTTGGCAGCTATCAATTATTTCCAATAGGGTTAGAATTTCCACATTTACCCTGGATTGATTGATATGATTTATGGTCTCGTGTTCCAACGTGCAGTTAAAAGTTTGTTTGTCAGCAGTACAGGCTAAGTATAGTAAACATGGACAAAGAGGCCAAAAGCTTAAAAATGAACCTTTTCCGGAATAAGGCATGCAGATTAGCCTACAGTGAATGCCCATTAGTCAAGATCAACAGGAACAAGATCAGCATTATTTTAACTGAGAGAGTTCATTCATCAGTCTAATATGACATTCCTAATTGTTTATGTGACTCAATGAACTCAACCCACGTTAATGTGCAGTCGGCATGTGACCCTGGAGAGAACGTTTTGTTGCTCACAATCCCCGAAAGCAGCCACAATGTCTTACTTCTGAAACAGATAGCCATTCCCACCAGATTCTTACCTACACAGAGAACACCAGTCTGTCTTTTGGGAAATGAAAGATGCCTCCTTTTGACGTCATACGAAAAATTTTGCTTCTCTCCTCACTGCTCGAAAACCAAGGTAAAGTCCCACGTGTGTTCCACGAGCAATGCAGCTGCGAGGCAAAATATGGAGCCCTCTATCCTTGCAGCCTCTGCTTTTTTTTGTCATGTTCGAGCATCAATTGCCACATTCTGTACCAGTACAGGTGATCCGAGGACCTGCCATCCTCCCGTTCCTGAGTAAGTGACTCAAGTGACTGAATGGCTTGACCTCCTCCCATTGGACAGGACCAAGCGAATGATTGGGTTTCCCCGGTTACTGTTTATCAGCTCGAAGTGCTGACGAGTGTGATGACGCTGCAACTTGTTATTTTGTCCTCGTTTCTTGAAAATGAGAGATTTAGTAATAATTATCCAGCTTGTTACTTAACTCCACTTGAGTGAACACATTGAGATGCCTGGTTTATGTCAATGCAACATGAATGGGTGTGGTCAGCTCTCAGGGATGAAGATTTTGGTTTTAGTTTCTCAGTAATATCAAAAGCTATTGGGGTCGCAACAGAGTTGGAAGCTTCAGGGAATGTCGCCTGCTGCCAGTCACTTTGAATTTTCTGTGGATTGTTTCCTCCCCTGGATTGGAGAACTGAATACACGATTCAGTTTAAGAAATTCCCTTGTCACCTCGACGTCTGTTTATGGGAGGTTACAATATTGGAGAGTGAATTAGTAATAGTCACAGTTTCTCTTATTCTGTTAAGTTTTTACATGGAGTTAAGTTATTCTAAAATCCTCTTTGTTTGTATTTTATCCTCAGTTTATACGCAAATTGATTTTTGCTCAAAGTGGATTTGATTGGCAAGTCACATTGCATCTGACTCAAGCACATGGCATTTGTCTTAAATATAAGAAAATGCTAGGCTCCAGGCTGACACACTAAACTATTTTTTAAAGTCTCCAATCTGATCATAACACAAGATTCCTTGTCTTTCTTTGTAATAGGCTGGAGGGACTGAAGGGGCTATCTCGCGCCTTCTTCAATAAGGTTTATTGAGCTGAATGACCTCCACATAGTCCTACGAAGCCAGCGTGAGGTGCTGAATAAAGGCCACATTTTTTACCTGTGGAATATTAGCTGGCAGTATTGTTACATAAAAGGTATTTGCCCTTTAACAACAGATGCTTGAATAAGATCCAGGTCTTACTGCACGTGGACAGAGACTGCTTCAGGAGCAAAGAGTTGACACATTGTTCTGAACACTGCGTGTTCTTCAGCGACCATTCCTTATTCCGATGGTATGATGGAGGAAAGAATTGATTAAGCAGCTGAAGATATTTCTACCGAGGAAGAAACATGGAGGGAGGATATCCCATCATTGAGGTGATCGTCATTCATGAACAACGAATATATTCCTTTGTGCCATAATTAAATCCCATCAGTGGGAAGTTTAAACTGATTCTCATTTAGCACAACGTTGCTTAGATCCTTAATCAAGCAACACCTTGGTGTCAGGGACAGTCACTCTTACGCGAACCCTTAATTTACTTCTTTTGTTCATATTGATGGATCATGTTGTTGGAGCAGCATTGTTTCCTTCAAACAGAGCAAACTCAATGTCATGAATTTGCTTTTCAAGAGTGTCTGGGGACGTGGATAAGTGAAAAAAAGTGAAGAGGGTAAGGTGGATTTTGAACTGTCAGAGAGTTGAGGGCCATAAAAAATTGAACATTAAAGAGGGATTAAGAGTTTCGTCAGATCTTATCAAAGGGCAAGGCAGACTTGGCGAGTGAACGACCTGCTCCTGGTTCTGATTTTCTCTCATTCTGTTATTGGAAAGTTAGTGGGTCTTGTTTTCATGAACGTTCCGGAACTAAATGTTGCAGTCAGGGAGAACAGATTACTTTGTCTGCCATCGCTGGGTGAGGCATGAGGGTTGTATTCACAGTGAATCTGTGTCTGCGACCATGACCAAGAAATGAAGCACAAGTTCCAGAACAGGGAAGGTCTGGAGAGAGAGATAAGGATCCTATTTCATTGTCAGCTCAGGTTCTCCAATCACATTTAGCAAACAACCCCAAACTGCGTTTCAAACTTTTTGGTGAACTGAATAATCTCCTCTGTTTCCGTACACCAGGTGAGAGGGTTAAGTGGCCCTAAACTGCTCGCCTAGCAGGTTTGAGGGGCTGAATGAAATTTATGAACATAGGACTGAGGAGCAGGAGTGGGTCAGTAGGCAGTTTCAGCATTCTCCACCAGGCACTACGAGGGTAACGAATCTGGTAGTGATCTCAGACCCACTTGCCTGTCAGCGTCCTATTATCTTTGACTCAGTTCTCTGTCAAATATTTCCGAACGTCGAATCAATGGAAATGTCGATACAAGACAAACTTCTGGGGAAGAGAAAATTGACTCAAAAGGCTATTTTCGAATTTCTCGTCGGCCCTCTTGTCGAGTCAGAGAGTCATACAGTGAAGCAACGTAGTCCTGCAGTCTTTCTTGTTCACGCCGAGCAGATATCCCAATTCTGCCCAGTCCCATTTGAAGTCATAGAGTCATAGAGATGTACAGCATGTAAACAGACCCTTCAGTCCAACACGTCCATGCCGACCAGATGTCCCAACCCAATCTAGTCCCACCTGCTAGCACCCGGCCCATATCCCTCCAAACCCTTCCTATTCATATACCCATCTAAATGTCTCTTAAATGTCGTAGTTGTACCAACCTCCAACACATCCTCTGGCAGCTCATTTCTCTCCCATCCCGACTTTACCCCAACCCAGATCTCAATATCCAGTGAAATTGAGAATGCATGGAAAATCAGCATATGCTTGAAACACTTCAACAAATCGCTTTCACTAATAGATGAACCAGCATCAACATGAGACTTTTGCTCATCTTCCTCATTGTCAACTCAACTGTAAGTCATGAGGTAGAAGGGAGGGAAGGAACATAATGAGTTCATTCACTACTCATGCTTCACTCTGTAAATTGAGGTAGCAGTGGCATGTCAGGTTTCATCATCTTCATTCTTCGTTACAGGAACTTAAAAGTGATCGACAATTTGCGAGCAGAAACATTCGTGTTTACGTTCCGAAATTGCCAAGATTCAGGAAAACTTTCATCAGACTTCATTCAGTCTGTTATTGCTTTACCCATCCATTCTGAGTGTTAGTCACCTCACTGTCTGGAAACTTCTTCTGGTCCCAAGGCCTTTCTGGAATGAATTGTTGGTACTAGACTGTTGTTCATAGACTCCTGTTGACAGGAAACTCTAGGATGCATTATATTCATTTGTTACAGAATTTATTGCATGGAACCTGCTCTCTACCTTTACTATAATAATCTGCATTAAACCAATATTGTCTATTTATTTCCAATCGCTTCATTTTTAAAAGATGGATCTAAAGATTTTGAAGTCGGTTCAGAAGAGGTTTACTCAATGAATGCTTTGAATGAGTGACATGAGCTGTGGGAATAGGTGGACAGAATGGGCTTGTTTCCGCTGGAATTTGGGAAGTTAAGGGTAACTTGATCAAAGTATATAAGATCGCAAATGATCTTGCTGAGTATGGAATGGAGATTTGTTTTTCCGGTCAGTGAGTTCTAACCGAGCGGACATGGTTTTAAAATTAGTGAAGGGTAACCTTTTTTGGACGGAGATGAAGTGGTTTGTTTTTAGGAAAGTGTAACATGGGAACTGTCTCTCCCAGAAAATGATAGAGATGTAGACAATGAATTTTTTAAGTCACTGGAATATTTATTCCCTTCCATTACGAAAATCTAAGATTATGGTTGGCAGATGGGAGAGTGAAGCACAAAATATAAACACACCAGCCATAGTCTTCTGAAATAGAAGAGTAGGGTCGAGCGACCTACTTCAGTTCCAGTTTCACGTGCTGCCATTTGATAAACAGATATCTGAAACTTTATATTTTGATTATTATTCGTCTTAAAGTTGAGCCCTGTCGTTTCTCTCTCTTCCTGTCTCTCTGATCCCCAATCTCAATAATGTCATGCTCACAGGTTATTGTGCAGACTATCTCAACTCCAGTTTAAGTCCAACCTTTGTCAACCTGAATGATAATAAACGGAGAGATTCAGCAGTGAAACGACTGTCACAGGTTTTGAAAAATCTAAATTGTAAAGTTTCTGTCATTACCAAATTCTGTGATGTTGTGTTTGTTAACAAATTATTTTAAAATGTCGTTAACTGTTAAGCTGTGGAATTAATGACCAACAGTGGGGCTTCACTCTGATTCCTGTTAATTCTTTCTCTTGGTCGAAGACTCGACAGAAATGGTTTGACAACGTCTTCTGATCACGTGCTCTGCTTCGGTCTCATTTAAAAAAAAACAGTCTTTAATGGATCTGAACCTGAATGGTAGGAATTTAGGAGATTCTGGATTCCAACTACTGTGTGTGGTTCTGGCGAAGCCGGACTGTAGTAAACAGAAACTGTTGTAAGTACCCCATCGTATGAGATTGTGTTGATACTAATCGTTATCTGATACTCTGCATGATTGTTTCACACTAGAATTGTAATTAGTCGAGACTTTAGAATATTAATTCCTGTATTACTAACAAGGACTGCATGTTGCTACTGCTATCGATAACATAGAACTTTGGGGGATAACTTTGATATCAGTCATTTCTCTTCAGTCAAGAATGTGGATTGTCTGTCTCACGGTGCTTGTGCTGAGTATCTTTGCACAGCTGTCAGTCCAAACCACGCATTGGAAGTTCTTCACAGCAAAATTTGTTCCCTCTGTCTCCCGCCTCTTCCTGATCTGTAGGGGTTTGTGTGAGTGTTTGTCATTCTGTAAACATAAAACACAATGTGATCCAGCCACCTTAATCGGTAATAATTTAACAATTATTGGATTACTATATCAATCTGATTAATAATTGTGATCAATGTATTTATTTCCTGTTTCCTCTTCAATCTGTTTCACGTTGTTGGCAAATAAGTTCAGCTGAAATAAAAACACACGTCAATTGAAGTCAGCACAGGAATCTACATCTGGACTGATTGTATCAGAAGCTAAATGTTTCAGAATCTTCAAGGACAAAAAAACGCAAAAAGACGAGAACAACTTTCACATTGTAGGGGTGGAAAGAACATCAGAGGTTAAAATAGAAAAAGATCATCATTTGTGAGATAATGAATTGTACGCCACATGGCTTCAGACCTACAGAAGCAGGCAGTAAAAGTCACACTGTCAACTCATGACATGGCCACCCCCTCCCAAACAGACAAACTGCTGCGGCCTGTTTTCAGTTATGAAAAAAAAGCGTACCATTTGTTGTAAGATCTGAGAATGCAAGGTTTAAGCTGATGTCTCTGAGAGAAGACATACAAAAAGGCCATGATACAATAAAGTATTAATGAGTCCAAATGGATCACACAGTAGACAGTGTCAGAAGTACGAAGAGCTAACTTGAAACTAGCTGAAACCAATCGGCAGAACCTCAAAAGACTTAGGATATTGACAGGGCTAACCTCGGATCAAAGTCCTAATGTCAGGACATGCCTTTCCACTTTGTGACCAATTTCGACATCATAAGCAATCTATTAATAATTAGAAAGCGATGCAAATACCACTAAAACACGAATTGATTCAGGAATGTATGTAAAACTTTAGAAATGTGCAGGAGTATTTATTCAGGTTTGACTGGGTTTGCCATGTTACAAGTAATAAAGCTGTGTTTTCCTTCAAGATGCCTGCACTCCGAGCAATCAGACACAAATATTTGCTCACAACACGGTATATGGACAAAGGTGAGTCATCGGTATGCTGTCTGGGCAGACTCATGCAAATAATCATATTTTGTCTGTAAAAGTCATGACTATAATCATATCACCTGTTTCTTGGGGGGGGAAATGAACAGTCGCAAGCAAAGAGGGATGGTGGTGTGATAACCGGTGTGTGAGAGAGTGACACTCACGTTGTCCGCAGAGGGAGATTGCTGTTGTTGGTATGCGTGTTGTAATAGACATTGCTGAGTATAAACAACTTTAACACATTTTGTGACAAACATCTACTTCCCAGCTCTAACGAGAGATGATAGAGTGGAAGAATCGTTTAATATCTCATAGTTAGACACAAAATGAAACTGCAGATGCTCCAATACAAAGTAGATAAGCAGGAGGCTGAAAGAACACAGCAAGCCAGGCGGCATAAGGAGTTGGGGGAGTCAACGTTTTGTGTACAACCACTTTTCAGGACTGGGGGTGGGAATAAGGCGAGCTGCAGGGGAGGTGGTGGGGGAGTGTTACCTGTAGGGAGCTGGGTGGAGTGATGAAGTAGTGACAGGTGACCACAGGTACCGGGTATGGCCTGTATAGTCAATGGGAAGAATGAATCCAGCCAACAGGTGGAAGGAAGGGTCGGTCACAGGAATGGAAGGGAGCGGGAGGGGCTGAAAACGGAGTCGGGGATGAGAAGGGAGGTTATTTGAAATTGAACAACTCAATGTTGAATCATCCGCAAGATGACGTGTTGTTCCTCCAATTTATGGTCTGACTCACTCTGGCAAATGGAAGAGGCCAATGATGGTCATGTCGGAGAATGAGTGGAAATGGATGTTAAAATAGGCAGTGACAAATGGTCAGGTCGCCCGTCTGAGTTGCCCAGTGGAAAGTACCCCTCGGTTACAGTTGGTCTCTCAGATGCGAAGGTCACATTCCCTTGACGTATTCCCATGAATGAAGTTCATTTGTTTAACAATCTTGTCTTCAATTCTGACATTTGCATGCTATGTGTTTTTTTTTAAATCGTGTTCGTTCCTATAATTGCTCTACGTTAAATTGTAAATATAATATTTTCAGATTTATTTTGGTTTTTTTATCATTTGAATTAATCTCAAAACATTAAGCTTGCTGACGTAGACCAACAGTTCTCGCAGCATTGTGAAAAGATTTCAAAATTAAAGTGGTAGGGCCATTGAGCATTCCTCAGAACTTCCGGACTTCTCCAGCTTGCTGACATTACTTGTTTGTTCTGAATTCATTAAATTTGTCGAAAACTCTTGTGCTCAGTTACTTAAGAACTTCGTGTAAATTTGTGTACTAAACTTATGTTCATTTATGCAAAGAGCTAGTGTCCATTTTTGGAATAAAATTGTGTTCATTTATGCAGAAAAACCTTCAGCTGATTAGTATTGTATTGATTAGTATTGTAACCATGTGTGTGGTCTCTCTGGGTATGAAACTGCAGCGTTGTGTCCGTGTGAATTCCAAGTCTGGGTCCAGTGTGGAAGTGGCAGGGACAGGAACAGACCTGAGCTAAAATATTGGTTTGCTACTTTCTCCCACACTCGGTCTCATCCCACAAAAGTGATTGCAGTTGTGTTTCATACCTGTGGGAGGTGTGTTCCATAAGAGGGTGCTAGGACCAGATTGAATGAACTGGGATGTTGGAGGAGATGGGTTTTGAGTGACAGACTCTGTTAGCCATAACTCATTTGGCAGGTGGACTGACCGAGGTCAGAATCTGTGAGTCTCTGACTACCAGTGGATAAGGAATTGATCAGCATGTGGTGTCGTCGAGACACTGCCGGAAAATGAAAGGACCGATCTTTACAAGTGGTTCCTTGAGCATGCTGTCAATACCAACAAACATTAAGACTTTCATTGGGTAGCAGTGTGAGACCAATGCCTGTGAGATCCTTAGTGTCCACCTGAAATGGAGACAGAGACACACGGGGAATAAAGTGTCCACTGCCATCCACTGGAAAGGCACTGACGCTCATGGTTAAATTCCCTGCAGCTCCATATTCCCCATGTCCTGCAAGAACTCCATCAGATCCTCGCAGTCCTTCCAACCAGAACGCATTTGTTGAATGATGCCCCCTTCCATTCGCATTGCTGCTGGCATGGCTTGCTTATACCATGACCGTGGTTTCCAACCCACTGTGATTGACTAACCTGTATTTGACCTATCACCCATACTTAACCCCTTGTCCCTTCCCGTCACTCAGAGCAGCGTGATCAAATTCTCTTTGCATCATGTTTCATCCCGCAGGCTTCTGCATTCGAAAGATCATTCCTGATCATTTCAGACAAATCCAGCAGAGTGCCAGCACCAAGCATATCTTTCCCTCACTTCCACGATCTGCATTTCTCACGGATCATTCCCTCTGAAACTCTCAAGACGATTCCACAACCACTAAATCCATCCACCTCTCCAAGGCACCTGCCGATGTAACTGCAGAAGGTGTGACATCTGCCCCTTCACCTCTTACCTGCTCACAATCCAAAAGTCTAAACACTCTTTCCAATGAAGCAGCATTTCATCTGTACCGTCTCCAATCTTGTGAGTTGGATTCGCTGCACCCAATGTGGCGTACTCCTCCTTGGAGATTTCAAAATCAGACTGGGTGACAGCCTTGTCACACACTTCTGATCTATGCACAATCATTACTCCAACATTCCCATAAATGATCATTTAAATGCAGGATCCTGCTCGTATGCCTGTTTCTGTACTCGGCATGCTGCAATGCTCCTGTGAATCACAGCATAAACTGGAGGAAGAAAACTCATCTTCAGACGAGGCACTTTCTAGATTTCTGAACTTAATAAGGTGTTCAAATTGTAAACCATTTCTTCACTTTCATTTAGCTTGTGTTCATGCCCTCTCTCATGACCCTTATCCGAATGTCTGTCCTTTCAGTTCTGACAGTAAGACATAACATTGCTCTGTCTTTCTACATACTGATCGCTTAATCTAAGCAATCAGCATACTTTCTCCTCCAGCACACACTGCAGCCACGAACCTCCCCCAAAATATCATATAAATGCTGCCCCCTCCAATCTTCTTTCCAATGCTGATGAAAAGTGATCGCGACTTGAAACGTTCACTGAGTCTCTCTCTGTGATGCTGCCTGTCCCACTGAAATCTCCAACACTTTTTTCTCAGTACAGATGTCAGCATCTGCAATAAATTTCTCGTGACATGATCAAGAAGTGTGTAAATCATATGAAATTCATAGAATAGTCAATAGTGAGCGGGAGAGCGTAAACTGGTGGAAAAAGTCAACAGACTAGTAAAATGTGCAGAGCAATAGGAAATGGAATTCAATTCAGAAAATAATGACACATGATGTACTTGGGGAAGAATAACACGATGACAAGTAGGACCATGGAAAGTAGTGAAGATTATTAGTGAAGTGAATTGATACATAATGCTGAAAGTAGTAGGGAAGTTAAACGCTTTAGAAGATCGATGGTAACTTGTTCTTATTTGCAAAGGCAAATAATTAAAGAGCATGGAGGTTACGCTGGAATTTTATAAATTGTTGTTTAAGCTACAACTGGGGCGGTTGGCACCACATAATCGGAAAAACGTGAGTGGACGAGAAATGGTGAAGAGGAGATTTACCAGGAGACTGCGTCAACTGGACTTTCTGAGCCATGAGGAAATATCCCACTACTTATAAACTCTGCCAGCAGCTTCTTTTCACAGAAGGTAAAAACGTTTTTTACACACTGAACTATAAATTCGATAAGTTTCTTTCCCGCTGTTATATTTCAGAATTGACCTCCAAATCTAAAATATAATATCGCTGTTGTGGTTCTGTTCACCGAGCTGGAAATTTGTGTTGCAGACGTTTCGTCCCCTGTCTAGGTGATATCCTCAGTGCTTGGGAGCCTCCTGTGAAGCGCTTCTGTGATCTTTCCTCCGGCACTTATAGAGATTTGTACCTGTCGCTTCCGGTTGTCGTTTCCAGCTGTCTGCTGCAGTGGCTGGTATATTGAGTCCAGGACGAGGTGCTTAATGATTAAATCTGTGGATGAGTGCCATGCCTCTAGGAATTCCCTGGATATCCTCTGTTTGGTTTGTCCTATAATAGTAGTGTTGTCCCAGTCGAACTCATATTGCTTGTCATCTGGGTGTGTGGCTACTAAGGATAGCTTGTCATGTCGTTTCGTGGCTAGTTGGTGTTCATGGATGCGGACCGTTAGCTGTCTTCCTGTTTGTCCTATGCAGTGTTTTGTGCAGCCCTTGCATGGAATTTTGTACACTACATTGGTTTTGCTCATGCTGGGTATCGGGTCCTTCGTCCTGGTGAGTTGTTGTCTGAGAGTGGCTGTTGGTTTGTGTGCTGTTATGTGTCCTAGTGGTGGCAGTCGTCTGGCTAGCAGTTCAGAAATGTTTTTGATGTATGGTAGTGTGGCTAGTCCTTTGGGTTGTGGCATGTCCTAGAAGAATGGCACTCATCCACAGATTTAATCAATCAGCACATCGACCTGGACCCAATAGAACGGCCACTGCAGCAGACAGCTGGAACTGACAACCGGACGCAGCAGGTACAAATCACTATAAATGCCGAAGGAAACATCACAGAAGCCCTTCACAGGAGGCTCCCAAGCACTGAGGATGTCACCTAGACAGGGGACGAAACGTCTGCAACACAAATTCCCAGCTCGGCGAACAAAACCACAACAACGAGCAGCCGAGCTACAAATCTTCACCAAAATTTTGAATTAATATCGCTGTTGTTCTCTGTCCGTCTTCTCTGCAGTCGTAACGTTGTACGTTTCACTCTGTTCTGTTACACTAATGCACTATGTACAGTATGATCTGCCACGCGAAACAAAAATTTTGCAGTTTACCTCAGGAAATGTGACAATAATAAATCAAATCAATATCGGATTGAAGCAATGAAGCAACAGTGGCGATGTTAAAGAGTTTTATATGATTCTCAGAAGCATTGTCGCGATGCATCAAAGACATTTCATCTCCATCAGTACATGTATCAATTTCCAGGGTCATAGATTTTTATTAAAAGGGAGGATGCTAAGACAATAGTTTAGGAGAATGTTTACCACTCAGGGGGTTGTTGAAATACGGAACCTACTGCCTAATGATGTGTTTGAGAATCTAGCGCTTTTAATCCAAAGTGGAAAATAGAGTTATTGCACAAAGAACATAGATCCGTCTAACACAGTACAGGCCTTTCAGTCCTCGATGATGTGCCGACATTTTATGCTCCTCTGAGATCAAAGGAACTTGCATACCCTTCATGTTACGATCATCCATGTGCCAATCCAAAAGTTGCTTAAATTACTTCAAAGTATGTGACGCTGCTACCACTGCAGGCAATGCATTCCACTCAACCACCCCTCTCTGTGTAAAGAGCCGGCCTTTGACATCTCCCCAAACCTTCCTCCAGTCAGCAAAAATTATGCACTGCGCGATAGTCATTTCCGCCTTAGAAAAAAGTCTCTTGCTAGCCACGCTAACTATGACTCTCATCATCTTGTACACAACTATAAAATCACCTCTCATTATTCTTTGCTACAATGAGAGTATCCCGAACTCTCTGAACCTTTCATAATAGGATATGCCCTCCAGTCCAGGTAGCATCCTGGTAATTCTCCTCTGCACCCTCTCTAAAGCTTCTACATTCTACCTATAACGAGACGAGCATAACTGAATAAAATATTTCAAGTGGGTTCTAACATGAGGTCTACAGAGCTGCAGCACAACATTGCGTATCTGAAACTGAATGTACCTGCATATGAAAGCCAGCACATCATACGTCATCTTTACAAATCTCTCAACTTGTTTAACAACTTTTAGGGATGCATGGACGTGGACTCCAAGATCACTCTATTCTTGCACCCTGTGAAAAATTCGGCCTTTAATGCTGTCACCTGCATTCAGATTCGACCATACAAAGTGAATTATTTCACACTTATCTTGGTTGAAATGCATCTGTGAATTCTCAGCCCAGCTCTCCATTCTTTAAATATCGCATTGCAACTTACACAACCCTCCACACTATCCACAACTCCAAACACCTTCGTGTCACAGGCAATTTTACTGAACCTCTCTTCCACTTCCACATTCATGTCATTCTCGCAGAGCCACCACCGGTCACTGAGCTTCAGTTTGATTACATTCCATCCACTATCACTCTCTTTCATTCAATGACCTCGGGATTTCTGTGTCCATAAAGCCAGATTTCCCTGTATCGCATCTCCCCTTACTTACTGAACCTCCTTGGTAATTTCCATATACATAATATGCACTGCTAGACCTTCATTAATGTGTTTGTCACATCCTCAAAGAATTCAGCAAATCTTGTGAGGCATGATCCGCCCCTCACGAAGCCATGCTGACTAACTCTATTCAAGCCAATATTTCCCAAATAATAAGAAATCCTGTCTTTCAGATTGCTCTGTAATAATATGCCCATCATTGAGGTAAGATTGTCTGTTCTGTAATGATTAGCATTAAACCTACTTCCTTTCATATTCAAGGCAATAACATTTGCCATCCTCCAATCATCTGGTACTACTCCAGTGGACAGTGAAGATGCAAAGACAATCGCCAAAGGCGCAGCAATGTCTTCCCTCGCTTCCCATAGTAAAGTTGGATGTATACCATTTGGGCTGAAAATGTGTTGCTGGAAAAGCGCAGCAGGTCAGGCAGCATCCAAGGAACAGGAGAATCGACGTTTCCTTGGATGCTGCCTGACCTGCTGCACTTTTCCAGCAACAAATTTTCAACTCTGATCTCCAGCATCCGCAGACATCACTTTCTCCTCGAAGATAGAAACCATGTGGACCAGGGGAATTATCTAACCTCATGTTGCCAAACCTTCCAGCATATTCCCGTTCTTAACATCAACCTGTTCAAGCATATCAGCCTGTTTCACGCTATCGTCACAAACCTCAAGGTCCTCCTCACTAGTGAATACTGAAGGAAAGCATTCATGAAGGAAATCGCTGTATTTATCCGACTCCTGGCACCAATTCCCTCCACTATCCCTAATCAGCACTGTCCTCACTCGGCCATCTTCCTTTTCCTCACGTAAATGTGGAATGCCTTGGGATTGCCCTTAGTCCGAATGGACAAACTGTTTTCATTACCCTCCTTGCTTTCGCAAGTCCATTCTTCAGTGCTATCGTGGTGACCTTTTATCCTTCTACAGCCGTGTCTGATCCTTGCTTCATCAGCCTTATGTAATCTTCCTTCTTCTTCTTGATGAGATGTTCCACATCTCTATCATCCAAGATTCTTTCACCCGATCATTCCTTCCTTTTCTCATTGGGACAAATGTATGCAAACACACAGCAAGTTGTCCAACAACACCCTTCACATTTATGTCGTGAATTTCTCTGAGAATACAAGCTCCCAATTTATGCTCGAATGTTCCTGCCAAATGGCATCATAATTTCCCCGCCCACAATGATTTATTTCCCATACTGTCTGGTCCTATCCCTTTCCATAACTATAGTAATGTTCAAAGAGTTATGATCACTTTTGCCAAAATGCTCTCCCACCGAGAGGTATAACACCTGACCTGGTTCATTACAAAGCATCAAATCCAATATGCACCGCGCCCCCCACTTCCCCAGTCTGCCTTTCTACATATTGAGTCTGGAATCCTTCCTGGGCACACCTGAGAAAATGTAATCCTTGTTATGGAAGTTGGAGTTGCCCTTGACAATAGTCCCTTTACTTCTGCACCTTTAAAAAACTTGTTCCTCCGTTTCACTGTTGCTGTTGGGGGCTCTGTGGAAAACACCCAGCAACGTGATTGCGCCTTTCATGTATCTGACTCAAACTCATACTGACTCAGTCGACAAACTATTCGCGATGACCTCCCTTGTGCAGTTCTGACACTATCCCTGCATGGCAAAGCCACTCCCCCACCTCTTTGTAGTCATATATATATTGACTGGCATGGGCAAGTTAATCCGAATGTCTCCAATCTGTTCACTTCATGCTTCTGTTTTATTGTGTGAAACATGTTTCTCAATGTGACAAACAAATGCAGAAAGTGGTGTAAAAACGCAGTAGATCAGGTAGCATCTGTGGAGAAAAATTACAGTTAACGATTCAGGTTCAGTGACCCTCACCAGCAGAAACCAACAATTTCAGATTTTGTTTCGTATTGACAGCATCTCCAATTCATCAAGTTTTTAAAAAAAATCTCTCCACTGTTCCTTGTCTGACGGGGGTGGGGGGGGGGCGGGGGGGTTGGTGATTTCTGATTGGGTAAAGCAGCAGTTGAACTGCCAATCTGATTGAGTGCAAGTGCTGATGTCATAGTTTGACTGCTCTGATTGCCTGAAAGGATTGAGCTACATAGTGTTGTGACGTGATTATCGGATTGGTTAACATAGCTGTCAGTCATGCTTGGTCTGATTTGTTGCTACAGCTATCAGTCACGACTCAGGCCTCCCTAAAAGGCTGTGCCGTCGTGCAGACGAAAGGCAGAGCTTTCTCAATGGTTCAGCTAGCCATTGCATGTCCGCCAAGCTCACTGAGTATCTACCACGGTTGTCTGGGTGGGTAAAAACCAAAACAAAAACCAGCAGAAGTCACAAACTGAACTCAATTTGGAGAATTGTGAAGTGATGTTTTTGGGAAGGGAACAGGCAATCACAGTTATACATCAGGAACAAAAACAGAAATTGCTGTTCAAGCTCAGAAGTTCTGGCACCACCTGTGGAGAGAAATCAGTGCCATACTTTCGGGTCGAAAGAACATTCCTCTGAACTCGAAATTAACAACACATCTGAGACAAGGCAAAGGGACAGGTTGTCTCGAAAATAAAGGCTGAGGCAGAAGACAATGGGTGAAGGAAGTTTTGTGTTTGGAAATTTGTTTCCAAAGCGTCTTCTCAGATGTTGGTAGTGGTTTCTGTTCTTCCTGTTATCACAACAGACACAATTAACACATGAAATAAAAAATAGCCAGATCTCTGATAGCGAGGACCGATTTCAAGCTTGGGCGACTTTCTGAGGAGAATTTGTACACTTTTCTCGTGTCTGCGTTGGTTTAGTCCGGTTGCTGCGGTTTTCTGCTATAGTTCAAAGTTGTGCATGCTAGGTGGATTGGCCACGCCAGATAATCCATAGTGTGTTGGGAATTACAGGCAATGTAGATTAGTTATGGCAAATGCAGGGTTATGTGGATTGGGTGGGTTGCTCTTCGGATGGTCGCTGTTGTTCGGTAGGTAGAATGGCATGGTTCCACACTAAAATAATTCGATGACTCTGTGCAATGGTCACTCATACAGCGAAGAGGCAAATACAACTCTGTCTGGAGCTGTGTGAAGTGCTGTGTTTGAGAAGAAAAATAAAACAACATGTATTGCGGCTATGCAAGAATGGAGAAGCACAAATGTTGGGCAGTGCATAATTATTTTGGGCAGACAGAGTGCAAAATAGATAGTAATAGACAGAAATAAGAGGTAAAGTCAAGTCCTCGGAATAAGAGACGGATATAGTAGGATATGCTTGCACAGATGTAGAGGAAGAGGAACGAAAGATAAAGACAGAAAGAAACACAGTGAGAGGTGGTTGGGGGCACAAAATGATAGAAAGCTGTTTGACTGCTCTTTGAGGCCACTTTCCGAACTTTGTCATAAACTGTAGGAAGACATTACGGGTTCAACAGGTCTGTTTCTTGCTTTGTCTTTTCTGGCTTTGTCTTTTCTGTTGCCTAGGTCATGCTCAGCTGTTGGTGTAATTTCATTTGATTTTTGAGACATTGTAGCGATTGATAGAACTGACTGCCTTGCTCTTTCAGAGGGCAGTTAAGGGTCTACCAACTTCCGTTGAGATTGGATTCAAATGTAGGCAGACCTGGTGGGGATGGCAGAAATCCTTCTCTGAAGGAATTCTGTGAGCCAGTTGGATATTTTTGGCAACCAACAATAGTTTCACAGTGATCAGTGTATTCTTAATTACAAGAATTACTGTGTGAAAGATTCTGCAATCTGCCATGGTGGGATTCGTATCTCAACATTACTTGAGTTCCTGGGTTAATCTGCAAATTAATCAAGACCAAATCAGCCCGTTAACCCGACACCCACACATCTATGACTTCGGACACCAGCTAAACCTCTCCTTACCTCAAAGTTTGGGAGAAGATTTGTAGCTCGGGTGCTCGTTGTTGATGTTCTGTTCGCCGAGCTGGGAATTTGTCTTGCAAACATTTCGTCCCCTGTCTAGGTGACATCCTCAGTGCTTGGGAGCCTCCTGTGTAGCGCTTCTGTGCTGTTTCCTCCGGCATTTATAGTGGCCTGTCTCTGCCACTTCCGGTTGTCAGTTCGAGCTGTACGCTGTAGTGGCCGGTATATTGGGTCCAGGTCTATGTGTCTGTTGATAGAGTCTGTGGATGAGTGCCATGCCTCTAGAAATTCCCTGGCTGTTCTCTGTTTGGCTTGCCCGATAATGGTACTGTTGTGCCAGTCGAATTCATGTTGCTTGTCGTCTGTGTGTGTGGCTACTAAGGATAGCTGGTGGTGTCATTTCGTGGCGAGTTGGTGTTCGTGTACGCGGATCGTTAACTGTCTTCCTGCTTGTCTGATGTAGTCTTTTGTGCAGACCTTGCATGGGATTTTGTATACTACATTAGTTTTGCTCATGTTGGGTATCGGGTCCTTCGTTCTGGTGAGTTATTGTCTGAGCGAGGCTGCTGGTTTGTGTGCTGTTATGAGTCCTCGTGGTCGCAGTAGTCTGGCCGTCAGTTCAGAAATGCTCCTGATGTATGGTAGTGTGGC
Source organism: Chiloscyllium punctatum (assembly GCF_047496795.1). Classification (NCBI taxonomy): domain Eukaryota; kingdom Metazoa; phylum Chordata; class Chondrichthyes; order Orectolobiformes; family Hemiscylliidae; genus Chiloscyllium; species Chiloscyllium punctatum. The sequence goes on from NC_092773.1 coordinate 65,200,459, forward strand.
TAGTCCTTTGGGTTGCGGCATGTCCTCGTTCCGTTGCCTCACCCTTAGGCATCTGTTGATGAAATTGCAAGGGTATCCGTTTTTGGCGAATACCTTGTATAGGTGTTACTTTTCGTCCAACCAACTCCCATTCCTAGACGTGATGGTACAGAGAACACCGAACGGAGAATTCACCACAAAGGTTTAAAGAAAAGCCACACACACAGACCACGTCCTAAACTATGAAAGAAACCACCCCAACACACACAAACGAAGTTGCATCAGGACACTATTCAAAAGGGCCACAACACACTGCAACACACCAGAACTACAAAAAGAGGAAGAGGAACACCTATACAAGGTATTCTGCAAAAACGGATACCTCCGCAATTTCATCAACAGATGCCTAAGGGAGAGAAAACGGAACGAGGACATGCCGCAACCCAAAAGACTAGCCGCACTACCATACATCAGGAGCATTTTTGAACTGACAGCCAGACTACTGCGACCACTAGGACTCATCACAGCACACAAACCAACAGCCACTCTCAGACAACAACTCACCAGAACGAAGTACCTGATACAAACATGAGCAAAACTAATGTCGTATACAAAATCCCATGCAAGGACTGCACAAAACACTACATCGGACAAACAGGAAGACAGTTAACGATCCGTATACGCAAACACCAACTAGCCACGAAACGACACAACCAGCTATCATTAGTAGCCACACACACAGACAACAAGCAACATGAATTCGACTGGGACAACACTACCATTATGGTGGAAGCCAAACAGAGAACAGCCAGGAAATTCCTAGAGGCATGGCACTCATCCACAGATTCTATCAACAAACACTTCGACCTGGACCCAATATACCGGCCACAACTTCGGACATCTCGAACTGACAACCGGAAGCAGCAGAGACAGGCCACTATAAATGCCGGTGGAAACATCACAGAAGCGCTTCACAGGAGGCTCCCAAGCGCTGAGGATGTCACCTAGACAGGGGACAAAACGTTTGCAAGACCAATTTTCAGCTCGGCGAACAGAACCACAACAACCCTCCTTAACTCTTTAACCCTCGCCAGCCCAGACGCCCGTCCCCTCCAACCTCTTTAATTGCTCACCCACCAGTTATACCTTTCCATATCTCTGTAACCTTCCACAGCTCCGAGACCCCTCTCACCTCTATAACATCAGCTACACCCCTCCATATCTCTGTAACCCTCTCTAGCCCCAACACCTCTCCACTACCAAAACTATGACCTTCAACACCAGCTATATGTCTGCATATCTCGGTAATCTTCACCAGCCCCTCAATCCGCCGGTAAGTTCGATTGCCTCTGACACCTGTTTAACCCCTGAATATCTCTGCAACCCCCACAAGACCCTACACCCTGTCCCCTCGCACTTCGATTGCCTCTAACACCAGCCACACCTCTTCATATCTCTGTAACCCTCGACAGATCCTCTTTCCCTCCCTCTCACCTCTATGATCCCTGACACCAGCTGCACCCCTACATATTTCTTCAACCGTCTCCATCCCCCCACCCCACCACTCCTGCCTCTATGATGGCTAATACAAGCTGTACCTCTCCATATATCTTTAACCTTTTCTAGGTGCTACACCGCTACCAACTCACTTCTGTGACGTCTTAAACCGTCTGCACCCCCCATATCGCGACAACACTCTCCAGCCACTACACCCAACTCCACCAACTTCTTTGACATCTCACACCAGTTGCACATCTTCATATCTCTATAGATATCTCCTGCTTTCTCCCCTAACTCCTTGATCTCTGAAACCAGCTACACCCCATCGATTCCTCAGCAACCATCTGCAGGCTCTACACTACTCCCCTCCCACCTGATGGTCTCTGACACCAGCTACACGGCTCTACATCTGTATAACCTAAACCCGCCTCTCCCACTCGCGCTTCCTTCCTCCATGACCTCTGACCCCAGCTACACCACTCCATATCGCTGTAACCTTCTCCAGCCCCTACACGCCTCCCACCACGATGACCTACGTGCCGTTTCACACCAGCTACACCCCTCTAAAACTCTCCAGCCATGTCCAGCCACGATACCTCTGACCTCCCACTTCTGTAATCTCTAACACCAGCTACACCCCTGCACATGTCTGTAACTTTCTCCAGCCCTTTCATCACTCCACTACTACCCCAATACCTTTGACACCAGCTACACCCCTCCATATCTCGGTAACCATCTCCAGCCCCACACACCTCCCTATCTCTGCAACCCCCAATTACTACAGCTCTTAACTTCTGTACAATCCTCCATCATCTACATGCTTCCTTATATTTGTAGCAACCTCCAGCCTAACATGCATATTTGTCCCTGCCAACTCCTTCAGCATTTACTTGCCTCCGTTTGTCTGTAACGTTCTCCAATGCCGATAACTTGCCCCCTCTCTCGAATCTCAAACTGCCCGGACACGTTTCCCTTTATTGAACCTCACTAACCCTTACAGACATCCCTATCTCTGTACAATCTTCACACCTTCATTAATGTATGACTTCATCTACATCAGAGGAGAGGACGTTGAGAGGGTTGAGAACAACAAGTTCCTCAGGCCGTCGATAACCAGCATTCTGTCCTGGATGGCTCGTGTTGATACAATGGTTTAGACTGCACATCAACACCACTTCTCCCTCAGGCAGCTTAGGAAGTTCGCCATGTCTATAAGAATCTCAAGATCTTTTACAGACGCACCATGGAAAGTACAGTATCATGGCGCATAACGGCTTCGGCCGGCAACTGTTCAGCCAAGGACTGTCAGAAACTACAGAAGGTTGTGTGCAGATCCGAGCTCATCACGAAAGTCAAGGTTTCATCCATGGACTCCATTTACACAGCTCATTACCACTTGAAAGACTGCCAACAAAATCATGCTTCCTCCGACCTCGGTAATATTCTCCTGCAACATCTTCCGTCAAGCAGAAGATCCAGAAGCATGATCAGGCACCATCAGTTTCAAGATTGGCTTCTTCCCTCCCGTTCTCAGAATGTTGGATGGACTCCCGAACTTCAGATTGTGCTCATCTTGTTTATAAAGATTTTGTTTCATGCATCACTTGTGCAATGAAAACATTGTGCCTTACTTTATCGAAGTGTATGTGATGTGTATGCTCGATTATTATGATCCAACAAATGCTGCTCGCAAACAAAGCACTGTACTTAGGTACACCTGAGTACAGTAAATCAAATCAAATCAGTCAGGCCCAAGGCGACGCCCGATCTCTCTGACACTTGCGAGCAGAATCACCCAGCCGATCTCTGTTAACTCCGAGAGCACCTGCATCCTTTCAAATTTCCGTAACATCTTCCAGCATTTACATCTCTCTCTATCTCTGGAAACCACATACGCCCTGACATTTTTCCTTATCTCAGTAATGATCTCCATCAGCTACACTCCTCCATATATAGGGAATTCACTCCACAATCTATGTCATTCTCTATCTCAGTGATATAGTCTAGCCCAACAACACTTCGTGTTTTCATCATCTGCTCAAGTCCATTCACACCTTCTGTTACACTCTCTGTCAGGTCCTCCAACCCAAGAGCCTCCCTTCTTGTATAATTCCATGCAGCAGCAATGTCCATCTATGGAACTTCCGCCAAAACCGACAAATGTCGAAATTTCTGAAAACTCCTCCAGCGGTCACACATCTCCCTGTCGCTGTCAACTCCTTCAGATACTCCTTCCCTCTCTATCTCTGCAAACTCCTCTCATCCTTGCCACTCTGGTCATCGCTAGAACCTCCTACAGTCTCTATACCATTCAATATTACTGTTATCTGCTCCAATCCCGGTAGATCTAGCTCTCACTGCTTCATCGTCCAGTCTGTGCAACGTTCTTTATCGTTGCAACCTCTTCCAGCAACGACATCCCTTCCTATTAAATGCAGAATCGTAGGCGGATCAATACTACAGGCGATGGCTAGGTCCATGTGCCTGTTCTAGTCGTTGCAAACACGCTTATGGAGAAAAGATTTAAACGTTAATGTCCGGATATTTCCCCCCTCCCCCCAATCCAGCCAACTCCCATCCCTCCCCCCACACACACCTTGTAATGTTGCTTTTTTAAAATTCTGTTTTTGTAACCAAGTTGATTCCTGAGAATGGGGACATTGTACACTGTTTACTGTTCTCACGTGTTTATATTCATCAGGATACGTGACAATACAGCCTAATTCTGGTTCTAATTCGAGCATCGAATCTCCAGGGAGCGAAATGTGTGAACTAAATGGTTCCATTATTTGTACTCTTTTAACAAGTATTATTAGTTTGTTTTATATGCTTCACTTTGAAAGAAATTGTTGACAATATCATTACGTAATTCAGTAAGACAATACTTCCAATTGGAAAGTGACATTTTGAAGAACTGGCAGTGAGCCTATCTTCAAAGTACGAGCGATGGGAACTCTTCTCAGACATTTTGTCTTGAATCAGCTGTTGACAGAAGTTTTGTTCCTTATCTCCTTCATAAAACGGTAGAATTCCTACAGTATAGAAGCAGGCCTTTTATTCCCCACGACGTACACACCAACCGTCTGAAGGCTAACCCCACCAGATCCATTCCCCGACATTTACCCCTGACTATAGCACCTCACCTGTACATATTTGGATTGTGGGAGGAAACCGGGGCACCTAAAAGAAACACGGACAGACACTGGGAGAATGTGAAAACTCCACACAGACAGTCGCGCGATGGTGAAATCGATACTGAGGCCCTGACATGTGAGGCAGCAGTGCTTACCATTGAGCCATCATATCCTAGCACTAACAGTAATCATTCAATGTCGGTTTGAATGTAAAACTCCTCACTGGAAAATTTACTCTTGTCTCCCGATACTTGTGTCACCCAACATAGATACCAATACTTTTCTAATCCATCTGCAGCGTAAATGCTGATCAGAGAACTTCATCATTTCAATAACAATACGCAATTTGGCATGGATGCTATGTTTTATTACTCTCGAGCACAAACACTGACCAATCTTAGATCACGAGGACGATATTTTCATCTGAGACACAAGGGCTGCGCAATTATCAGATGATGATTTAGGATTATAAGGAGCTATTTCTGCGAATAGAAGCAGGAACATTGTAACGTGCGACATGTACCAACCACTTTCGGACTGTCATGTATGAAAATGCTTCAAAGTGTCGAAAACGTTCAAAGAAAATTCAGCCAGCAGTGGTCTTTGCTCAATGTATTTCATCATAGTTAAAATGACATTGAACTGAGTTCAGCAATTGACATGCCATTTCTTTCTCGCACTATCTCTCTTACACTCTCATGCATATTCTCTTATTCAGTCTCAACACGAAAAAAATCTGCCAAATGTTTACATATCCAACGATTTTACTTGTACATTATTCTGAATTTTCTGGTTGTCATAATCTTGGCTATCAAAATGGTTTGTTCAGGCATGTTTCATCAATTAATTCAGCGGGATTGTTTTTTAATGTATGGACCAAAATTTATTTCCCTTCAGTATTTTATTGTAGCTGCTTTCCTGTGCCACTACAGTCACGACAGTGTCGTAAAAAATAGTTGAAGGTATGATGGGGACAGGAGAGAGGGAATGTGCAGGAGTTTGACAATGGCACACCGAACGAATCATCTTAGATACGGAGGGCTGTTCTGTCAGACAGTGAGATAACTGGCAGCGATATTGAACAGAAGATTACCTCACCTCTCTGTATCTCACAGCAGCTGTCAATCCAGCTGTGCTAACTGACCTCCTGCAGCTTTGCGAGGTGGACGGCTGTTTTTGCGATGGAGAGTAGCACCAACAGTGTGGGTCACTTCCCACACTGGCTGATATCACCATAAAGTTCCTAAGTTCCCACCATCAACACTCACCTGGGACATGGTAACCCTCAGGTTGAACTCACAACCACTCATTTCTCATTAATAAGAGAGTAGCTTTATTGTCCATTGGGGTGAAGACAATTTTTTTGAATAAAGATACATTAAAGGCAGGGTGGTGAGTGACCGAGTAGGGAACATGCAGCGAGAGGTGTTCCCATGCATCTACTGCCTTTGTCTTTGGAAATGTGACAGTCGCTATTTGGAAGATGCGACTGAACGAACATGAGCGATTTTCTGCAATGTGTATTGTCAATCATGCATAATGCTTTCACTGAACATCGGTGGTGGATGGAATGCATGTATGCAAATATTTTACCAAATATGGCACCAATCAAATTGATTTGTGCCTTGCACAGGAGGTGGTGGAGAGACTTTCGGTGTTATGTGATGCGTTAGCCATGGCAGGGTTCTTTCCCTCTGACCTGCTCTTGGATCCACAGTTCATTGTCTGCTCAATAGTAACTCCAGGTTGTTGATCACAATGGTTCACAATCAGCAAAGCCTCTGAATGTCAAGGGGTGGAACTTTAATGAGCTCGTGTTCGAGGTCGTAATTGTTTGAAATTTGTGTGGTACGCATTTTAATTGGCACTGATCAGCACAGCCTTGGATGTTTCTGAGATTTTGCATCATTGCGGCATGGAGTGCTGCAGTATCCAGGAATACTGCTGAGGATTGTGCAATTATTCGCAAACAGTGTACCTTATGGCTCTTTAATTGACAAGAGGTAAGTTGTACAGTTACAAAAGACTGTTATGTCAAGAACACAATCCTGAGGATCTCATGCAGTGTGGGCCTTGAGCCTATATGACTAACCTCCGAAAACAACATCAATTTCTGTGAGCATGGAGACACGTGGAGCCCAGTTTGGCTGTGGACAGCAGTTATCTTTCCCTAAAGAACATTTATGAATTTGATGGGTTGCTACTTCAATTGACCATAGCTTTATGTCAATATTAAACGTCATAAAATGAACGGATTTAAAGCTGGCTTCCTGCCTTAATTTGAGACCAACTTGAAAGTTTTGTGCCAATTACTCAATAAAGATATACGTTTTATTATTATTTAGCGAATTATTAACTTGTTTCTACTTGATCCCGAGAAAATGTGAATGCAGTCAAAATAAGACCAGACAATGGCATTACCATTGACTGCGAACAATTAAGAGAAAATCAAGATGGCTCAGTGTATTTGCTCAGTGAGGAAAAAGCAACCGTTGATGATCAGAGGAATTGTATCCCCATGCAAAACAAAGTGTTAAGTAGTGAAAGAAGAAAGTAAAAATACATTTCATGTGGTGTGTGTGTGTGTGTGTGTGTGTGTGTGTGTGTGTGTGTGCGTGTGTGTTTGTGCGTGTGTGTGTCTGTGTGTGTGTGCGAGAGAGAGAGAGAGATAGAGAGAGAGAGAGTGTAAAACACCTAATTCATTCTTCTGAATTATGAGTGTTATATGCAGTGACTTAGTGTTTAGCACTTCTGCCTCACAGCACCATGGACCTGGGTTATTTTCACTCTTTACGACTGTTTGTGTGGAGTTCGCATGTCCCCGCAGTCTCTGGGTTTTGGATGATCCAGTTTCCTCCCAGACTCCAGGGAAGTGCAGGTTGAATGAACGAGACGTTCTGTCCTGCCCATAGTGTCCAACGATGTGCAGGAAAGCTGGATTGGACAAGGGAAATGAGACGTTACAACGATAGCGTAAAGGGTAGGTCAAGTGTGATGCTGTACAATGAGTCGGAGTGGAATCGTTTTACAAATGGCTTGCTTCCACAGTGTACAATTCTCTTGTTCTGAAATCGGCTTTTACTTAGTCTGAAAGAATTTGCAATGTGTTTATTTAAAAAAATAGAATTCGGAAATCAAGATTCTTGCAACACATTTTGTCTTCCCTTTGTATGGTTGGGAAACCGAATGGGAAGTGAAAGAGATAAAAGAAAACGAATCTCGCTCAATCTCTCACCATTTATATGATGCGAGCAGATATTGCAGATTTTGGAGACCTTAAATGTGTAAATGTTCTGATATGCGTAGGATATATAACCAAAGGAACAACGGAAAATATTAAAGGGTCTCTTACTGAAACTTTCAATTCCTCCTCAGCTACGGTGGGGAGGGGACGGGGGGGGGGGGTGGGCGGGAGGGCGGGTGGTGGGCGGGGTGTGCCAGAGGACTGGAGGACAGCTGGTGTGTTTCCATTGTTCAAGAGGGGAGGTGGAGATCGAACAGGAATAGCAGGCTACTGAGTTTGACATCAGTGTTCAGGACACGGTTGGAGAAAAAATCCAAAGGATAGAGTTCACCTCCATTTAGTGCGGAATGTTTTCAGCATGGATAGTTAGGACGGTTTCGTCAGAGGGGGTCATGCCTCATAAATCTGGTGAGGTTTTTCGATGAGGTGGCCAGATCTCTCGATAAGGGTAGGGCAGTTGAATTCGTTCATAGGAATTGAGCAAAGGCTTTGACATGTTCGCACATGGGGGACTGAGAATGTGTGTGTGTGTGTGTTTTACGGAGTGGGTGTGGCTGGGGATTGGGGAGAAGCAGTTGAAGAGATTGGGAACGTGAAATAGGATTTTCGATGATTCGAGCATTGTCTGGGTCATTGTCATGGAGGTATATATTCTGAGGTGTCAGATAGAAATAGATAGATTGGTCAGATGGGCAGATGAGTGGTTGATGAAATGTAATCCTTCTGAAATGTTAGATGAAGCACTTTAAAAGATACGCAGTCACCAGAAAAGGGTGACCTCAATGAATAGCCCGACATTAGGAAGATCAGAGGATCCGAACGGATTTGAGGTGCTGTTGACAGATCCCTGCAGGTGGAATGACAGGATACTGGGGGAGTTTAGAATGCGTATAGGACACTCGCCTTTTTCAGTCGATGCATAGATTATAAGGAGAAAGTGAGCACTGCAGATGCAGGAGATCAGATTCAAAAAGTGTGGCGCTGGGAGAGCACAGCAGAACAGACGGTATCCGAGGACTTGGGAAGTCGACTTCTCGTGCATAATGCCTTCATGAGAAATGTAGGAGGATTATAAAAGGAGAGGGCATGGTGAAGCTGTACAGAACTTGGTTTAATCCACAGTTGGAGTATTGTGTGTAGTTTCGGAAGTGCACCATAGGAAGGGTGTGATTGCACTGGAAGAAATGCAAAGGAGATTCACCAGAATGGTGCTCAGTTTGCAACAATTTAGCTGTGCAGAGGGAGGGTGGATAAGTTCGGAGTGACTTATCTAGAGCAGGTGTTTAACTTATAAGGGGCATGGACAGTGTGAATCCAAAGCAGCTTTTTCTCTCAGTCTTAGTGTCAGGAACAAGGTTGCATAATTCTATGTGAAACGCAGGAGGTTCATAGTGGACATGCGGGAAATTCGTTTCTTCCAGAGGATGGTATTTACCTGAAATGCACTGTCTGGGAGGGTGCTTGAGATGGGAAAACATACACACTTTTAAAATTACTTGGATGAGCGTTTGAAATGTCATAACATACAAGTCTATAGGCCAAGCAGTGGAAAGTGGGATTAATGTAGATTTAGATTCATTTTGGTGGAATGAACACGACGGGTCCAAGGGTCACTTGTATTATGTATCATTCTGTCATTCTGGATTCTGAAGTCAAAGGTCTGAATCTTTTCTGTTTAGTTTTTGCATTTGTTTTGCGAACTATATCACTTAGTGCACGTTCCAGCTATTGTGGTTTCTATCAGCTTCAGGTTCTGTTTGAGAGTGCTCATTCACAGATAGAATTTCCCAAATGTGTTGTAAATTGGATTAAAAAGCAAAATAGGGATACAACAATATGCAGTTCAACAGCTTTTAAAAAGGTCAACCACGCGAACTATTGAATGACTGTAAAGCCTGATCAAAATGTATGCAGTCACTGAAAAGAATATCGAAAAATATTTTGGTATTGATGGGAAGAACTATACATGATTTTTTAGAAGCATTGAATTTTGAAGAAGATTTACAATTAATATAAGAGATCTAACAGGATCAGATTAATCTAGTCTTTGGGGTATTTCAATTACAGGCTTAAATCTCAATTACATCACAAATTTAAAATAAACCTTCTGTCATAAGTTGTTTGTTAAAAATATTGGATACAAAATCAGTGTTTCCCAGTGGACCATCACATGATATAAAATAATATCTTTTGAACTGTGTCAGCGCCAGGTAATTCTCCACATTCAGACAGACTATCAGCAGCAGGACATCAAAGGCTATTTCACAAACAGCAAAATGTATGTTCCAACGATAATGATCGAAAAAATATACTATACCATCTTTGCCATTTTTGGTATTCCTGGTAAGTCTTGAAACAATTTAGTTTTAAAAATCTCTGCATTAAATCATACTTATTTCCACTCTATGGTTAATAGTTATTTCCTTTCCATTTAGCATGGCAAATACCAATGGCAGATGACAATGTCTCCACTTACTGATTTTACTGTGAATAGTTTATTGATTAGGAGGCCCCTCAGTAATTTGCAGCATTGCCTGTTTCTCCATGCCGCGCAGAATGGGTTGGCACTGCGGCCATACTGATGGAATTTGAATGAGCACTGGCCCTGGCTGGTCGAGAGAGTGTTGAGGAAGACCGATCTCGCTCCGTGGTAGCTCAAACCGTACTATCAGTCAGATAGTGTTTGTAACGACCGACATCTTAGTAACCTCTGAGTAAGGTGTTTCGAATTCCTTGATGCAAAGGAATTTTGTTGGTGGATGTCTCTCAGATATCTTGTTCCAAATGGGACAGCAGATACCAGGTGGGCAATGTTTGGTGTGAGTAGGTCACTACGGAGTGATAAGTGAGTGTCAGCACAGATGGCTTTGAACATCTTGTGTGTTTTCGTCAATCAGTGGGTGTGTGGGACCACGATATATGTGAGGACGGATTGCTGGGAGGGATTTTGAGCACAGGGTTCCAAATTAGATGTGTATTTCTCGATTGTTTATTTCCACAAAAAACATGTGAGTAGTACCATTTGTAAAAAGATGCACAATACAGTCGGGAGGAATCGAATATGAAAAATAATGAGATCTTGAATCTTGTGGCAGCAGCAATCCAACAGTGGTGAAACAGGTTATCAAACAAGATATTTCCCGACTTTCCCTTTGTTGTGTTATATTTCGATATTCCCCAAACGATACTGGTCTATATGAATGGTATATAAGGGCTTTTGATTGGGATTGTTACTCTGTATTTGCGGGCGGCACGGTGGCACAGTGGTTAGCACTGCTGCCTCATAGTGCCAGAGACTAGCGTTCAATTCCTGCCTCAGGCGACTCTCTGGGTGGAGTTTGCATATTCTCCCCGTGTCTGCGTGGGTTTCCCCCTACATTCCAAAGATGTCCAAGTCAGGTGAATTGGCCATGCTGAATTGCCCGTCGTGTTAGGAAAGGGGTAGATGTAGGGGTATGGGTAGGTTGCGCTTCGGCGGGGCAGTGTGGACTTGTTGGGCCGAAGGGCCTGTTTCCACACTGTAAGTAATCTTATCTAATCTGAATTTATGATTATTTTTATTCTCGTCGCTGTCATTTTTCCGGTTCTGACATTTTGGAGATGAACATCCTGCATATAATTTCGACCAATTTACTGAGAAACCGTTGTGTTATACGTTGGACTGCAGGTCTCTGTCAATTTTGAGACATTCCTGTTATTGTACGATAGAGGACTCAGAACTTTGGAGATTGTGTGGTACAGCAGATTTTACCTGATGGAAGAGAAGTCGGTTTGGGGTGACTGAAGTACAATTTAAGATATTTCAGATTATCTTACTGCTCCAAGGTTCCAATAAGGCTCAAGAATATTGGGCAAAATGGAGTAACATTTAGCCCTGCTGCGTGTGCCGATGTTCAGAATTGAACGGATTGGTGACTTAGACAACCTATCAGTGTCACCAATTGATATCTAATCCATCAGCAGCACACTGTTACAATAATATGTACCGTTTTGTCGACCCTGCTTTGAATGACACTCTTTGCCACATGGTGTGGGGCATCAATGCGATTTTCATGTGCCGTGTCTGTCCAAGCAGTGATTTTGATTCACACCACACAGATAAATTTATATAGAGATATAAATGCCAACGGTTATAATTGCTTGGCTATATCGATGTAGTTCAAGATCTTGTTGGCCGATTTGAGCCAATCTACTTCTTAATAACGTCACATGTCCCTTGTTTTCTGAATGATCGGAAAGCAGAGGTGAGTGGGAATGACTACTCACCTGTGTTTACGATGTGGGAACTTGTTTATGACGAAACCTATGCTGGGTGTGGATGACCATTCTGGGCATTGACCCCAGGCAAGGCAGTTCAGCATGTTCAGCTCCTTCTGCTTCGATGAAATGTTTCATATTTTTCGAATCAGTGTTTAAAGTGAGGGGATTTATTGAAGATCACATTTCGGTGCTGAGCTATCCCAGAATGTTTTGAGGCAATTGAGGGGTAGAGATTATCTTGATGGTGAGAGTGAAGTAAGATTACAGGGACCTGCTGTTTTGTGCAATTGTCAGGGTTGCCACATCAAAACTGCTTGCTGGGAGAAATTTGGCACAGCGTTTGTGACATCACTGGCGTGGATCAGGCATTTTGATGCAATAATGGCCTGTCTTCTTCCATTCCAAAATGGTTCATTTGAAGGAAAATGGAGACTTCTTAGTCAAATAAATTTTACTTCGTACCCAATAAGCCTCTGTACGTTTCCGAGAACACAGATTACATTCATCATGCCAGAGGTGAGTACAACACAGCACACTGAGAGTTCTGGGGCAAAAGCATTCTTCGATGGGCTCTTGGAGTAGGATCGTGTCTTGAGGTTTGGTCTTTCCTTCGCCAGAGCATCTTACACCCTGATATGGAGTGCTTTCTGAATGCTGATCCATCGACATGCATATTGGTTATATTTATCCCTCCACTTCATGGGCACTGGACTGGGGCGGTACGTGTTCTTCCTGTGTGATATTAATGTTTGCGGTTAATATTTCCAAACCATCTCTGTCGTGTAACTTCTAAATTGAAATAAAGAAAACCATTTGTCTGCAACTTTCAGTCACTCTATGTTAACGCACGATCGACTGGAATGTTGTGTCCAATTGATCTAGATCTCCAGGAATGACTCTGTTTGAAGTGTGTACTGATTGTGTAATTGTACTGAACAAGGATCACGAACTTCAGTCCGGATCCCCTGGCTCCAGTGGCCACATGGTACTCGGAGGGTATTCCATTGTCGAATTGCACTGAGTGTGGGTAACTGCTCAAACAGAAACTTATGACGCAGCATTCTTGCGTTTCTGTGGAGACCTGTAAATGCAGCATTGTCGTAAGTGTGGAGCACCGAGAGGAGACTACCTGTGACTCCAATTGTAAGTTTTGCTAAGTGTATCTTTTACTGTAGATCTATATTGCATAAGGGTCAATAAATTGACACCCAATTCCAGTGACAGAGTGATTCAGTGAGCATCTTCAAATAGAACTTTATCGAAAGTGATTTCCTAACTAAAGAGGAACAAATGACCGGAGTGTGAAAGCGTAACTGGGAGCATCACTCAAAGGAAAATTATGCTGAGTGGGAATTATTAAATGGAGCAGAAGAATTTACCCCAGCGATCTTCAGCATGGAGAAGTATCTCTGACTATGAATTTAGCTGTTTGTGGGGAAAAGAATGATTTATAATTCAAAGTTTGTTAGAAGATTTGTAGCTCGGGTGCTCGTTGTTGTGGTTCTGTTCGCCGAGTTGGGAATTTGGCTTGCAAACGTTTCTTCCCCTGTCGAGGTGACAACCTCAGTGCTTGGGAGCCTCCTGTGAAGCGCTTCTGTGCTGTTTGCTCCGGCATTTACAGTGGCCTGTCTCTGCCACTTCCGATTGTCAGTTCGAGCTGTCCACTGCAGTGGCCGGTATATTGGGTCCAGGTCTTTGTGTTTGTTGATAGAGTCTGTGGATGAGTGCCATGCCTCTAGGAATTCCCTGGCTGTTCTCTGTTTGGCTTGCCCTATAATGGTAGTGTTGTCCCAGTCGATTTCATGTTGCTTGTCGTCTGTGTGTGTGGCTACTAGGGACATCTGGTCGTGTCGTTTCGTGGCTAGTTGGTGTTCGTGTATCCGGATCCTTATCTGTCTTCCTGTTTGTCTGATGTAGTGTTTTCTGCAGTCCTTGCATGGGATGTTGTACACTACATTAGTTTTGGTCATGTTGGGTATCGGGTCCTTTGTTCTGGTGAGCTGTTGTCAGAGCGTGGCTGTTGGTTTGTGTGCTGTTATGAGTCCTAGTGGTCGCAGTACTCTGGCTGTCAGTTCAGAAATGCTCCTGATGTATGGTAGTGTGGCTCGTCCATTGGGTTGCGGCCTGTCCTCGTTCCGTTGTCTCTCCCTTAGGCATCTGTTGATGAAATTGCGAGGGTATCCGTTTTTGGTGAATACTTTGTATAGGTGTTCCTCTTCCTCTTTTTGTAGTTCTGGTGTGCTGCAGTGTGTTGTGGCCCTTTTGAATAGTGTCCTGATGCAACTTCGTTTGTGTGTGTTGGGGTCGTTGCTTTCATAGTTTAGGACTTGGTATGTGTGTGTGACTTTCCTGTAAACCTTTGTGGTGAATTCTCCGTTCGGTGTTCTCTGTACCATCACGTCTAGGAATGGGAGTTGGTTGTCCTTTTCTTCCTCTCCAGTGAATCGGATTCCTGTGAGTGTGGCGTTGATGATCTGGTGTGTGTTCTCTCTCTCTGTGTTTTTAATTATGACAAAGTTGTCATCCACGTATCTGACCCAGAGTTTGGGTCGAAGTTGTGGTAAGACTGTTTGTTCTAACCTTTGCATTACTGCTTCTGCTATGAGTCCAGAGATCGGTGAGCCCATGTGTGTTCCGTTGATTTATTCGTATATTTGGTTATTGGATGTGAAGTATGTTGTGAGGCACAAGTCCAGTTGTTTAAGTATGCCGTCTTTGTTGATAGGTTCAAAGTCCTGTTGTCTGTGATGTCTGTCCAGCATGTTGGCTATTGTTTCTTTGGCTAGTGTTTTGTCGATGGAGGTGAACAGTGCCGTTACATCGAATGAGACCATAGTTTCTTCCTTGTCTATGTGTATATTTCAGATGATGTCCAAGAATTCCTGTGTCGATTGTATAGATTGTCTGGATCCGCTGATCAGGTGTTTCAGTTTCTGCTGTAGTTCTTTGGCCAGTTTGTGTGATGGTGTCCCTGGTAGTGATACTATGGGTCTGAGAGGGATGTCTGGTTTGTGCACTTTGGGTCGTCCATAGAATCTGGGGGTGTTGTTGCTTTCAGGCTTCATTCTTTGTAGGTCAGACCTGGTTATCTGTCCGTTTTTTCTAGATTCCTCAGTGTGTTGTTTATCCTATTGGTGAGCTGTGGGGTGGGGTCAAACTCCCTCTTTTGGTAGGTGTTGGCATCTGCAAGTAGTTGTTGTGCTTTTTGAATGTGGTCTGCTTTGTCCAGGATGACCGTCATTCTGCATTTGTTTGCTGGTAGTATAATTATGTTCTTATCGTTTCTTAGTGATTTTAGTCCTTCCCTCTAGCGCTACCAGCAGACAATTCCTCGAGGCATGGCACTCATCCACAGACTCTATCAACAAACACATCGACCCAATATACCGGCCACTACAGTGGACAGCTCGAACTGACAACCGGAAGCGGCAGGGACAGGCCACTATAAATGCCGGAGGAAACAGCACAGAAGCGCTTCACAGAAGGCTCCCAAGCACTGAGGATGTCACCTAGACAGGGGACTAAACGTTTGCAAGACAAATTCCCAGCTCGGAGAACAGAACCACAACAATGATTTATAATATCTGACAGCAAAGGTAATTATGACTATAAGAATATGAAACAGTGACTGCTTCGTTTGGATGACCTTCCTCATTTCTGTACTGTCCAGTGATGAAGTTCTTAATGCAGTTTGTAAATATACAATGGTTTGCTACTAGGAAAATATTCGCATCTGGTTGATTGTGTTTGATGCTACGTTTACAAAGTGAAATGTCCCATTGAAGATAAACAGATACAATATATTCCGAGAGCAATAACGGTCATTCAACCAAATGCCATTAAGACATATCATGTTGATTCAAGCAATGTTTTTGATGCTGATTAATCTTCCAGCAAGTTTAGGGAAAGTTGTGAAACAATGGCTGCAGTAATGTCTTTTCTGAACATGAATAAGTATGGATATAGAGTTGGAAATTTTGTCACGACTTGCCATCTGTATCTGGTTAGAATAAGATTATCAATTGTTAAAACTGCAATTCATAATCTGCCTACAGTTAATTGTTCAGAGATCGCTGCCCTACACTTTGTGATGTGTGGCTTCATTAGGAAGAAGAGCTCTCGATGAGAACTGTGCATCAATCAGTTTTAAGGCAACATATAAAAATAAAAATAGGAATAGCAATAGGAAAAAAAGTCTGTTTCAACAATTAACTAAATTCAATAATTACATCACAAAGCGCTATGTATTCTCTACCCATCTGCCATACTCCATGTCAGTTCACAGCTTACAAATCCAATTTCCTGATTTATAAGCAGTTCCCTTCTTTTATCGTCATAATGGAAAACATTCCGACTCTGGGGGCTCAAACTCTGCCACTTGTTTGTTGCATTTTGCACGATGACCTCTGACCTTCCCAATATTCACATGTTAAATCTGTCTTGCTCCACAATTAGGACTGTTTGCCTTGCATTTTCAGTAGGATTGGCTGTCTGTTTATCAATCAATTGTGCCTATTTTTACAGTTAAATTTTAGTTCCTGAAAAAAGATTCAATTCTTTCACATTCAAATCACAAATAGTGATTCACAGTAAGACAGCCCGAAAAAAAAACTAAATTAGATCACATTCTGGTAATCTCATTCTCCCTGGTTTCATCATGACCACAGGTGAAAATGGTTTCGGCTGTGGTAACGCAATCATCTCAACTGTCGAACATCGCTGCAGCAACTATTCAGGGTCATATACTAGGTCCCAAAATCTGTATCTGCCTCAGCAATGCCTTTCGTTCCACCATCATTTCCAAATAAAAAGATGTTTTCTTGTGATTTCACAATGGTTAGCACAATGCATGATGCATTAGGTAAGTAAGAGGTCTGTGCCAATATACAGTAAGATAAAATATCGTTTAATCTGATAAGGAACAAACGTTGGTTTAAAATGAAATGCAGAAATTTTGCAATCCCATACGTATGTAGGGTTTCTCCCATTCTTTGCTTAACTGATCCAAAGTGTCTTTGTGGTGGATGTTGTGGTCATATGGGAAACCCCAACCAGTCTGTTTCGTCTATGAAGCATATGAAATCAACCACTGCCGGCACCAAAAAGAGAACACATTATCGTGTTTTCATGAGCAATCCGCTGATCATGTGGTTCCCTGTGTCTTTTCCAAGTGCAAATGATCCATTTAGAATGCGTTTTCTGTTATATGGTTCAGATCCTTTAAACTTTATATTACAGAGTACAACAATCATCTCTGTGTCATTACGTAAAGTCTGCATGAATAATGCTCAATCAGCAACATGAAATCTCTTCCTGCCCTTTCTCTTACAGTTAGTCTCGTGGTGATTGTAATTTTAGCTCGGGGCAAATGTGGTCTTTCCACATGCAGCACTATCTACCTGGTGGCCATGGCAACGTCTGATCTACTGTTCATTTTTTTTTATGTCGTACTTATCCGATTTCAAAAATTTTATTATCCAATTTGTTTCCTGAGCATCACTCCGGTTTGCAGTCTTATCAATGTCCTCCACCACCTGACAATTGACTGTTCTGTCTGGTTCACTGTTGCCTTTTCTTTCGATCGATTTGTCGCCATTTGTTTTCATCAGATGAAAACTACGTATTGCACAAAGAAAACTGCAATGAGGGTTCTCGCAATCATCTCTATTTTCTTCTCGTTAAAGAACATTCCTACGTACTTCCGATTTAAACCTGGAACGATTATCAACAACATTCAATGGTCCTGTCATGTCTGGTCCAGTTATTATTACGACCGTCGGTGGATAAGTTTCAGATATTTGGAACAATTTTTAACACCAATGTTCCCATTCATTTTTCTTCTCTTTCTCAATGTTCTGACTGTCAGACACATCTTCCAGGCTATTAAGGTGCGTAAGGGATTGGGGAATCAGAGAAAAATAGAGAACGATCCAGAGATAGAGAGCAGAAAGAAGTCTGTGATTTTACTCTTTGCCATATCAGCCAGCTTCATACTCCTCTGGTTGGGCTGTATTTTATATTATTTTAATGTTGGTTATTCATTGGATTATGCTGTTCGTCGTCTCTTTGAACTAACTGCATTTATGCTGCGGAACTTAAGCTGCTGCACAAATGCATTTATTTATGTGGTGACACAGAAAAAGTTCAGAGACCAGATAACGTATGCTGCTAAATATCCAGTTATAAAAATAATTCAAATAATGAATAAATCCAAGTAATTGAGCAACAAGATTAGATGCAGCAAATAATGAAACGAGGAGTCCACGTGAGGAAAGGACTGAAAGGATACGAAGGAGTAGAAACACGACAATACTCCATTGCTAATGGGCAAGGAATGACTCCTGCTGTTTTCCTGCATCGGTTCTCTCCATCCAGCTGAGGCTATCCACAATATTGTGTTTATTATTAAACGAAAAGCCCGCAAGAAAGTAAACAATCTGAACTGAAATAAAATTGCCAAACAGGCAATGAGTAACCACATGGAGCAGATGTGCGCTCAATATTGAGGGAGAATAAACTTGCAGTGCAGCTTGCTCAGCATCACAGCGACAAATTCTCTGTCTACACCACCGGTATGAGCAGTGCGTACCATAGACAAGATACCCAGCAGAAATTCCATACAAAACAAGTTCTGAACACACAGCACTCTTATCTGGAATGTAAAGCTCAGCAGATAAATAGGAAACACCCCAGTTGAAAATTTCACATCAAACCACTCACCACCCTGGTTTGAACAAACATTTGGTTCCAAAAGGTGCCAATGTTTGAAAATCCTGGAAGTTCTTCCTTTACCACACTTTGTATTTAACTGCACAAAATGGAATCCAGGCGTTCAAGAAGGCAACTCCCCACCGCTTCCTCCAGACCTGCTACGTATAGGGAACAAAAGCCAGCAGACAGCCAGAAATGCCAAAGCCCAATGAATAAATTGTAAAAAAATTCACTATTTGCTGCCAAGATTGCATGCCATGTGTCCATATCCTCAGTTATCAGAAAATTGAGAATCGATTCCAATGAAATATATAAGTTCCTGAATGACAGAGGCTTGATAGGGGAGATGCTGAGAAATTATTCCCGCGGGTGTGGCAACCTTAAACGCAATCTCAAGATAAGGAAAAGCTTATTTGGGAGTGAGAAGAGATGATGCCTTTTTCCTCAAATCATCTCGGAGTCTTTGGTATTTGATATCGCTGAGGATTGTGGGTGCTCCCTCACTTAGTTCATTTCAGACTGAAATCGAAAACTTCATGGTGTCTCAAAGCATCATGGAAAATGGGGAGGACGCTGAATTTGAAGTCTGAAGTCAGCCACAATCATATTGACTGATGGAACAGATCGAATAAATGCATCTTCTCCTGCTCGTTTCCTTGGCTCTTGTTTTCCTTGCTGACACAGTCAGCAATCAGTTTAGATTTGTTTCCATGAAATCTTTTGTCATTTAAGGTTTGCAGCCTCCACCCTATCACAGACCATTTCATTTCTTCTTTAGCACCACACCTGGTCCAATTGCTAAAAAAAGCTTTTCTAACTTCTTTAGTTCTGCTTAAATACGCCATAAAACAAATGTTATCCTCTCCCTTGCCCATTTCCATCACGCAATTCCCCGCTCTCTCTGTATGATGCTACCCCACCTTGTCAGTTTTCTCAACATGGCCTTTTCAGAGGCAATGGGTCCACCTTTCGCTCTTTTTGTGACAGGATGCATTCTCCAGTTCAAATCCTTAATATTCTGTTTCTTCAGAGATCACATTGGTCCAATAAAGGAATATGAGAGACGTTGTTATCACGCAATACATGGGATGGGACATGCCTTATAAGGGGGAATGGCAAAATAACGAGTCTTTAGCGCTCCGTTCATGCCATCTCCTGGTAGAGATTTATTGTATTTACAGTCGACAGGCAGACCTGTGAAATGTATGTACAAAAAAGAAGTAGAAAAACGGATGAATGCACCTTCAGCATGCATTGCAATCCCCTCCACGGACAACAGGCTATATAATATGAAAGGGCAAAAATAGCTGTGTGGAGGTTATTTGGAAATGGGTGCACCAGTACAATCGTTGTAGGTTGGCTTTTCACTTGCCTCACCCACACCAAATACTTCTTCCTCTAAAGAAGCCCGAGGGAATTAGAAATCGCCAATCCCAACATAAACCCGTTCATGGAAAAGTACTATTAAACACAGGTGAGAGGTATTGGCCCGGTTCTGAGCTTCCTCCACCGGCAAATACGAACCACGCAACGTCTGGATGAAGAACGGCTCACCTTTCGAATAGGGATCCTCCTACCCCACAGTATCAACGTCGATTTCTCCGGTTTCATACTCTCCCTCCCCTCACTGAATTCCAGGTTCAACCCTCCAACTCAGCACTACCTTGTAGAACTGTGCCACTAATCCATCTTCCTTTCAACATATCCGCTCCAACCTTTGCTCCGACCTATCGACATCACCTCGAGCTCTATCTGCCTATTGCCTTCCAAGATACTTTACCTTAGCTCCACAACCCCCTCCCATTTAAATTTAAGCTCCGTTCTCCATCCTCACATTCCAACTGAAGGGCTTCTGCCCGAAACGTCGAATGTGTTGCTACTGGGATGTTACTTCACATGCAGTGATTTTCCAGCTCCACACTTTTTGACCAAGGTGAGATGTCAAATGATAACGTAAAGCATTCAAACGCCAGAACATTTCTCGTTCGATTGAAACAAATGTAACACATGTTAACCAATGCCGTGGTGCACAAAGCATTTGATGCCACAGGGGCCACCAAATGTGGGAAATGCCATAATCTCACTCGACAACTGAAGGATGACGCTGTCACAAGGGTCAATGCTGTGCCGTTCCTCGTCAATTTTTATTGAACATACAGGGTATGAATGAGAATGTTCAGAGGGTTAGACAAATCATGAAAGAATTAACAGTTTAAAGTGAGGAAACTCTCAAAAACCAGGCAGGGCCAGTTCAGAAAGTTGTGGAGACACTGTTCGAGGGGCTGTTGGCAAAGGAGGCACGTGCTAAAACAATTAATCATTTAGTCGATAGTGAATGAGAGTGTACTAAGATATACACTACCCCATCACACACCTCAATTTCTGCTTCAGCCCCCAACATTAGTATTGATCAAGCTCGAAAGGTGCACATCAAACAACGTGAGAGAAAATTGCTCATGGGATCTGACATGTGTCATGACAATTTCATGGATTATGAAGCGATCATATAAAACAGTATTCTTGGTAAAAACAATGACTGCAGATGCTGGAAACCAGATTCTGGATTAGTGGTGCTGGAAAAGCACAGCAGTTCAGGCAGCATCCGAGGAGCTGTAAAATCAACGTTTCTGGCAAAAGCCCTTCATCAAGAATACGGGCAGAGTGCCTGAAGGGTGGAGAGATAAAAGAGAGGAGGGTGGCATTGGGGAGAAAGTAGCATAGATTACAATAGGTGAATGGGGAGGGGAAGAAGGTGATCGGTCAGGGAGGAGGGTGGAGTGGATAGTTGGAAAAGAAGATTTGTAGGTAGGACAAGTCATGGGGACAGTGATGAGCTGGACGTTTGGAACTTGGGTGAGGTGGGGAAGGGGAAATGAAGAAACTGTTGATGTCCATATTGATGCTCTGGGGATGAATTTTTCCGGTTCTGCAGGGATAAGTTATGGAACCTTTGCTCTTTGTGAGTTTTCTAAATGGGTTGGACGAGGAAGTGGAAGCGTAATGTTAGTAAGTTATCAGATGACACGAGTGGTGGTGAAATTGTGGATAGTTTGGAGATTTGTTTTCGGTAGCCACGAAACATTAACAGGATGCAGAACTGAGAAAATAACAGGCAGATGGAGTTAAATCTGAAATAATATGAATTCATTCATATTGGACGATAAAATTTGAACGCAAAATACAGGATTGGAAGGATGTCTCTTGGCAGTGAGGAGGAAAACAGGGCTCTTGGGATCCATGTCCACAGATTCCTAAAAGTTGCCACCAAATTTGGTGGGGCTGTTGAGAAGACGTATCGTTTGTTGATTTTTATTAGCAGGGGGATTGTGTTTTCGAAACGCGAGGTTATGCTGCATCTCTATAGAGTCCAGGTTAGATCGCACTTGGAATTTTGTGTTCAGTTCTGGTCAGCTTATTATCAGAAAGATGTGGAAGCTTCAGAGTGGGCGGAAATGACCAGGATGCTGCCTGGACTGGAGGTAGTGTTTTAACAAGAAACGTTGATAGAGTTAGGTCTTTTTTCATTGGAGCGAAGAAAGATGAGAACTGACTTGATCGAGGTGTACAAGATGTTGAGTGGCATAGATAGAGTGGATGACCAGAGGTTTTTTTTCCCCATGATGGGAATGTGTATCACGAGGAGGCACAATTTTAAGGTAATTGGAGGAAGGTTTAGTGGAGATGTCAGAGGTAGATTCTTTTCTCAGAGTGGTGACTGCGTTAGATGCACTGCCAGCAGTGGTCGTAGAGTCAGATACATCAGGACTAGTTTATCAACTCTTGGATCATCACGTGGAATGAAGTACAATGAATGTTATGTAAGTTAGTCTGATCTTAGAGTAGGATAGAAGGCCAGCACGGCATTGAGGGCCGAATGGCTTATATTTTACAACACGGTTATATGTTGTGTCACTTACTGATCACACTGCAATATCGTTCCTGGGAATTGGAGATCGATTACAGCAGAGAAAGACGTCACTTGGTTTGGGCGAGTGAAACAAAATGGATGTGTTGCGAAAGCCAGCACTGAAACTGGTTCGATCCTCAAACTAACAATGTCTAAACGGAACTATTTCAGTCAGGTACATGGGCACTAATCTTATAATTCATTTGCCCGACCATCACAAGCTGACCTTCATTCGGACATTATCGTCCTTCAAACTAAATCTGTCAAGATCATCAGGCATGTCTATCGTTCAATAACTCCTGCTGCCTCTCCTGGGTTATTGAACCAATTTTGGAATAAAAAAAACAAAAGAACTGATGATGTTGTAAATCAGAAAGAGGAACATAGGTTGCGGGGAAAGATCAGTAGGTCTGTCAACATCATAAATCTTCAGGTCTGAAGAACAATTACTGGAGACGAAATGTTCACTCTGCTTTTTTCCGAACATCTGCTGGCAGACATGTTGAGATTCACCAAGAATTTCTGCGCAGGCGTTCAGATCTCTTGTATCCGAAGTTCTTTGTTTATGTCGACCTGATGTTGCACAATCCAAGTGGATATGGCATCAGGTGATAGTCTATTTCATCCCTTGAGGCACATGTGAAGAGTCATAGGATCTTAAAATCCCAAAAATGTGGAAATGGCTCTTTCATTCCATCAAGTCCACACCGACTCTCTGAACTGTATTCCGCCCAGTCTCAACTCTCTTATCTCGTAACGTTATATTTTCCATCGGTAAACCATCAACCCTGCACATACCTCAACATTATGGGCAAAGTAGCGTGGCCAATCCACACAACCTGCATATCTTTGGACTTAAAGAGGAAACCGGAACAGCCAGAGGTAACTCACACGGACACCATAGAAAATGTGCAAACTCCATACAAATAAATCAGTCGTAAATCAGAAACTGGGTATCTGGGTAATTGGAAGGTTTTCGAGATGGAGAACAAAAGTTTAGACCACCGTGTGAATCATACGCTGAACAGCATAATTTTAGTGCTGTAAAACTTCTGAACTATGATGACAGAATACAACAGGATCTTGACCAGATGGGCCAATGAGCAGAGAAGTGTCAGATGGAGTTTAATTCAGATAAATGTGAGGTGCTGCATTTTGGGAAAGCAAGTATCAACAGGACTTATCCACTTTAGGATAAGTTCCTAGAGAGTGTAGCAGCACAAAGATACCTTGGAGTGCAGGTTCATAGCTCCTTGATAATATAGTCGCTGCTGGATAGGATAGTGAAGAAGGTGTTGGTATACTTTCTTCTATTGGTCAGAGTATTGCGGACAGGAGTTGGGAGGTCATGTTGCAGCTGTACAGGACATTGGTGAGGCCAAAGTTGGAATATTGCGTACAATTCTGGTCTCCTTCCTAACGTAATTATGTTGTGAAACTCGACCAGATATCCCAACCCAATCTAGTCCCACCTTCCAGCACCTGGCACATATCCCTCCAAACCTTTCCTATTCATGCACCCAGCAAATTCCTCTTAAAATTTGCAATTGTACCAGCTTCCACCACTTCCTCGGGAAGCTGATTCCAATGACATACCACCCACTCTCTGTGTGAAAAAGCTGCTCTTATATCTCATCTATATCTTTCCCCTCTCACCCTAAACCTATGCCCTCTCGTCCTGGACTCCCTGACCACAGGGAAAATATTTGCTCTATTTACACTATTCATGCCCCTCTTAATTTTGTAAGCATCTATAAGGACGCCCCTCAGCATCCGACGCTCGAATGAAAAGAGCCCCAGCCTGTTCAGCATCTCCATATATCTCAAATCCTCCAACACTGGCAACATCCTTGGAAATCTTTTCTGAACCCTTTCAGGTTTTCCATGCTGTACTTAACTATGACATTATTACTCTATGACTCCGTATATTCATTTTCATTGCAGTTTCCCTTTCATTTTGATTCTGCATATGATTAACCTCATTCTGAATTTAATACTGTCACAGGGTCATCGAGATGGGCAGTATGGAAACAAACCATTCGGTCCAACATGTCCATGCCGACCAGATACCCCAACCCAATCTAGTCCCACCTGCCAGCACCCGGCCCTATTCCCTCCAAACACTTCCTATTCACATACCCATCAAAATGCCTCTTAAATGTTGCAATTACGACCATAAAACATAGGAGCAGAAGTAAGGCCATTCAACCCATCGAGTCCGTTCCGCCATTCAATCATGGCTGATGGGCATTTCAACTCCACTTTCCTGCATTCTCCCCGTCGCCCTAAATTCCTTGTGACATCAAGAATTTATCAATTTCTGCCTTGAAGACATTTAGCGTCCCAGCCTCCACTGCACTTGCAGCAATGAATTCCACAGGCCCACCACTCTGGCTGAAGAAATGTCTACGCATTTCAGTTCTGAATTTACCCCTTCTCATTCTAAGGCTGTGTCTACGAGTCCTAGTCTTCTCGTAAAAGGGAAGCAATTTCCTAGCGTCCACCCTGTCCAAGCCATGTATTATCTTGTAAGTTTCTATTAGATTCCCCTTAATCATCTAAACTCCAATGAACGCAATCCCAGTATCCTCAGCCGTTCCTCATATGTTAGACCTACCATTCGAGGGATCATCCGTGTGAATCTCTGCTGGACACACTCCAGTGCCAGTATGTCCTTCGTGAGGTGTGGGGGACCAAAACTGGACACAGTTCTCCAAATGGGGCCGAACCAGAACTTTATAACGTCTCAGTAGTACAACGGTGCTTTTATATTCCAACCCTCTTGAGATAATTGACAACATTGCATTTGCTTTTTTAATCATTGATTCAACCTGCTTGTTTACCTTTAGAGAATCCTCGACTCGCACTCACAGATCCCTTTGTACTTTGGCTTTATGAATTTTCTCACCGTTTAGAAAGTAGTTCATGCTTGTGTTCTTTTTTCCAAAGTGCAAGACCTCGCATTTGCTTACATTGAATTCCATCAGCCATTTCTTGGACCACTCTTCCAAACTGTCTAGATACTCTGCAGCCTCCACACTTCCTCAGTACTACCTGCCTGCCCACCAAACTTTGTATCATCGGCAAACTTCGCGAGAATGCCCCCAGTCCCTTCATCCAGATCATTAATATACAATGTGAACAGTTGCGGCCCCAACACTGAACCCTGAGGGACACCGCTTGTCACCAGCTGCCATTCCGAAAAAGAACATTTTATCCGAACTCGCTGCCTTCTCTCAGACAGTCAATCTTCAATCCATACCAGTAGCTCACCTCGAACACCTTGGGCCCTCACCTTGCTCAGCGGCCTCCGGTGTAGCACCTTATCAATGGCCTTTTGGAAGTCTCGGTTGACCACATCTACTGGGTTTCCCGGTCTAACGTACTTGTTACCTCTTCAAAGAACTCCAACAGGTTTGTCAGGCACGACCTCCCCTTACTAAATCCATGTTGACTTGTTCTCATCCGACCCTGCTCTTCCAAGAATTTAGAAAACTCATCCTTAATTATGGATTCTAGAATTTTACCAACAACCGAGGTTAGGCTAATTGGCCTATAATTTTCCATCTTTTGCCTTGATCATTTCTTTCACAAGGGGGTTACGACAGCGATCTTCCAATTATCCGGGACTTTCCCTGACTCCAGTAACTTTCGAAAGATTTCAACCAATGCCTCCGCTATTTCCTCAGCTACCTCGCTCAGAATTCTAGGATGTAGCCCATCTGGGCCAGGAGATTTATCAATTTTAAGACCTTTTAGCTTTTCTAGCACTTTCCCTTTTGTAATGGCAACCCATACTCAACTCAGCCCCTGACTCCCTTTAATTGTTGGGATATTACTCCTGTCTTCCACTGTGAAGACTGATGCAAAGTACTTATTAAGTTCTCCTGCGATTTCCTGATCTCCCATCACTAGGCTTCCAGCATCAGTTTGAAATGGCCCAATGTCTAATCTCGCCTGTTGTTTGTTTCTTATGTATTGAAAGAAACTTTTGCTATCACTTCTAATATTACTGGCTAGCCTACCTTCATAATTGATCCTCTCCTTCCTTATTTTTCTCTTTGTTATCCTCTGTTTTTTTTTGTAGCCTTCCCAATCTGCTGATTTCCCAGTGCTCTTGGCCACTTTATAGGATTTCTCTTTTCCTTTCATAGATTTCCTGACTTTCTTTGTCAGCCATGGCTGTCTAATCCCTCCCCAGATAATCCTTCTCTTCTTGGGAACGAACCTCCGTGCAGTGTCCTCAATTTTACCCACAAACTCCTAACATTTTTGCTCTACTGTCTTCCCTGCTAGGCTCTGCTTCCAGTCTATTTTCGTCAGTTCCTTTATCATGCCCACATAATTACCTTTATTTAACTGTGACTGCATTACATCCGATTTTTCCTTCTCTCTTTCAAACTGCAGACTGAACTCTGCCATATTATGATCGCTCCTTCCTAAGTGTTCCCTTACTATAAGATTTTTTATAAAGTCTGGTTCATTACATAGCACGAGGTCCAGAATAGCCTGCTCCCTTGTGGACTCCATGACAAGCTGCACCAAAAAGCCATCCTGCAAGCATTCCATGAATTCCCTTTCTTTGGATCCACGGCAACATGATTTACCCAGTCCACCTGCATATTGAAGTCTCCCATGATCACCGTGACATTGCCTTTCTGACATGCCTTCTCTATTTCCCGGTACATGTTGCGCCCCTGGTTCTGACCACTGTTAGGAGGTCTGTACATACTCCCACTATATTCTTTTTGCCTTTGTGGTTCCTCAGTTCCACCCACACAGACTCCACATCATCCGACGATCTATCATTCAGTGCCATAGATTTAATTTGTTCTTAATTAACAAGGAAACTCCGACCTCTCTACCCACCTCCCAGTCTTTTCGATAAGTTGAAAACCCTTGGATATTTAACTGCCAGTCCTGTCCCCCCTGTAAACATGTCTTTGTGATGCCTACCACATCATAAGCATTCACGATGATCTGTGCCATTAGTTCATCTGCTTTGTTATGAATGAACATTCAGGTAAAGTGACTTAATGCTACCTTTCTTATCATTAGAGATATTGGAAGTCATAAGATGTCCTAAGTTATCCTTCCTTTTTGCTGCATTCCCAGTCTATCTCAAGTTTAAATCTGCCTGCACATATGGTATCCTGCCGCTTATCTTTCCATTTAACTCCACTCTCCCTGTTGCTTTCACTTTTCCTTCCCCCCCAACTCAGAAGTTTAAAGTCCTACTGACCACCCCATTTATCCTCTTCGCTAGAAAATTGGTACCTGATCGGTTCAGGTGGAGACCGTCCCAACGGTACAGATCCCTCCGGTTGCAAAACTGATGTCAATGCCCCATGAAGTGGAATCTCTCTTTCCCATACCAATCTCTTCGCTACGTGTTTACTTCCCTAATTTTCTCATCCCTATGCCAACTATCACGTGGCTCAGGCAGTAATCCAGAGATTATGACCCTTGAGGACCTGGACTTCAAATTCCTTCCTCGTGCTCGATAATCCCCAAACAGGTCCTCCACCCTAGCTTTGCCGATGTTGTTAGTCCCAACGTGGACCACAACAACTGGATCCTCCCTTTCCCGCTCCAATATCCTTTCAAGCCGGTCAGCAATGTCCCGAACCTTTGCACCGTGTAGGCAACACGCCATGCGAGACTCCCGATCCGGCTTGCAAATTATATTATCTGTCCCCCTAATTATAGAATCCCCGATAACAACTACTTGTCTTTTTGCTCCCCTCTCTTGAATGGCCTTCTGCACCTTTGTGCCGTGGTCAGCTGGCTCATCCTGTCCAGAGCACTTTTGCTCATCCGGACAGGGAGTAAGAATCTCATACCTGTTGGACAAGGTCAAGGGCTGAGGCTCCTGCACTCCTGAAATCACGTTCCCCGTACCTGCTTCACTTACAGTCACATTCTGATGTCTCTGATCTCGAACTGAATGTGAATTACTTAATCTCACAGGTGTGACTGCCTCCTGAAACAAAGCGTCCAGGGAACTCTCCCGCTCCCGGATGTGCCGCAGTGTTTGAAGCTCAGATTCCAGATCATCAACTCTGATCCGGAATTCTTCCAGCAACCAACACTTGCTGCAGACGTGGTCACTGCTGTTCACAATGGGATCAGCCAGCTCCCACATCCAGCCTCCACCACATCCACTGCCAGCTCATTCCATACTGAAAATGTGTTGCTGGAAAAGCGCAGCAGTTCAGGCAGCATCCAAGTAGCAGGGGAATTGACATTTCGGGCATGAGCCCTTCTTCAGCGCTCAGTCGCGAAACGTCAATTCTCCTGCTCATTGGATGCTGCCTGACCTGCTGAGGTTTTCCAGCAACATATTTTTAGCTCTGATCTCCAGCATCTGCAGTCCTCACTTTCTCCCAGCTCATTCCATACATGTACCACCCTGTGCGTGAAAACGTTGCCCCTGAGGTCTCTTTTATATCTTTCCCCTCTCACCTTAAAACTATGCACTCTAGTTCTGGACTCCCAGACACCATGGAAAAGACTTTACCTATTGACCATATCCATGAACCTCATAATTATGAAAACGTCACCCCACAGCCACCAACGCTGTAGGGAAAACAGTCACAATCTGTTCAGCCTTTCCCGGTAGCTCAGATCCTCCAAACCTCGCAACATCCTTGAAAATCTTTTCTAAACCCTTTCAATATTCACAACATCTTTCCAATAGGAAGGACACCAGAATTGCCTGCAATATTCCAACAGTGGCCTAACCAATGCCCTGTACAACCACAACATGACCTCCCAACTCCTGCACTCAATACTCTGACCAATAAAGGAAAGCATACCAAACGCCTTCTTCACTATCCTATTTACCTGTGACTCCACTTTGAAGGAACTACGAACGTGCACTCCAAGGTCTCTTCGTTGTGCAACACTCCCTAGGACCTTACCGTTAAGTATATAAGTCCTGCTAAGATTTGCTTTCCCGAATTGGAGAACCTCGCATTTGTTTGAACTAAACTCCATCTGTCACTTCTCAGCCGATTGGCCCATCTGGTCCAGATCCTGTAGTAATCTGAAGTAAGATTACAGAAGAATGGAAGAAAATTAGGACGGTAATGAAGTCTGAGCAATTGGAATGGGGCTGTTACTGAAGTAAAAATGAGATCATTAGTAAAAGGTTGGAGACTGCCAAGACTTAATAACAAGTAGTCTCATGGAACTATATCGCAATGATTGTTCATGCATTCATAATAGTCATGAAAGCTCAGGAAACTGGAGCAGGCGGAGACTGTGCAGCCTGTTCAAACCATTTAGGCTACTCTGGCAGTAAATCCAATCATTGCTGGATTTATTTTTCGAATTCAGTTTCCTGTCCACTCCACATGTCCGCTGATTCTCTGTGAAACCGCCAATTTGTCTATTCCAATCCGAAATGTACTCAATCAGGAAACACGCATTGTCCTCAGTGATAGAGAATATGAAAGAATCAGTGTTGACTCCTCATCTCAGTCAGAAATAATCTGTCTCTTTTGCCGACGTTGTATCAGTGAAACCGAAGGAACTGAACCTGGTGTAAATAAGAGACAAAACCATAAGTTGGTGGAAAAGGTCAACATATCTGACAGCATCTCTGATGACAAATGAAAGGTAATGTTTCGTGTCCGGTGACCTTTCAATTACCAGACCTGAAACGTTAACTCTGATTTGTCATGACAGAAGCTGCATGATCTGCTGAGTTTTTCCAACAGCTCCGTGGATTGTGCCCTTGTATTTCAGATTCCAAAATTCACAGGAATACGTTCTTAGCAGAGACCGTTTCAATTTCTGCCTCTTCACAATCTGAGACATTCCAAGGAAATTGATTTTCAATTTTCTAGAATACATTCAGAAACTCAGCAACCGAGATATTTTTCTGAGAAAGGGTAGCGAGTTGCTTGATGTTGAATTGGCAACAGGTGGTGTTCCTGTGCTGTGCCTTGCGTTCTGGACTATCGAGCCATAGATCTGGAAGCTGTTCTGTAAGGAACCTTGGCGAATTTCTGCAGTACGTTTTGAACAACGCACAGCTGCTACAGACTGTCGTTGGTGGAGACAGGGGATGTTTCTGGCTGTGGTGCAGACACTAGTGCTCTCCGTCATCATCAATCCATGAGAAAAAAGGACATTCACTGTTTACACGGATCTGCTGTACGACCTGGTTAATTGTAAAAATGACCATGGAATGTTAAAGATGTTCACCTCTTTCCCTGACACTTGAGGCATCACGCGACTGTTCGAGATACTTATCCGCCTTTTATCTGTAAAAGATGTGAATGATATGATTGACATATGGTATAATAGATGGTAAAATCAGGGATCAATCGGTTATTGCTACCTATCCCATGTATTTCTGTGGGTCTGCACGTAGCTGTAAGTATTCATGTGTGTTCTCGTTCTGTGTCTGTGTGTCGGTGTTTCTTTCTATCCGACTCTCCATGTCTGTGTCGGTATGTGTGCATGTTAGTAGGTTTCAGTGTGCATATTAGTATGTGTCACTTTGTTTGTGAGTATGTGTGTCTGTATCGCTGCAATGGGCTCGCTGTTCTTCTGATGGTTGCATCAACTGCAATGTCTGTCGACCCATTCTTCGGGTGTTATGGACTTGGGGAGACAACTCAAAGCATTCTCGAGAAGCCAGACCGTTACGTAACTTTGCAACTTTTTTTGGTAATTCCACAGTGAAAATGATCAGGCGCAAGATAACTTGGTTGACCACTCTATTTTAAAATAGACAAAATTACACAAAAGTACACAATGTAACACAAAGGACAGAATAAAGACCCCCTACAGAACTCAGTGCATCCAACTAGACCTAATTATACTCTTCCCGATACCCACAAGAGTCCAAATAAGCAAACTCCCTTAAAACCCTACTATAAATGGGACTCATACTTACAGGATGAAGTTGAAGAGGAGAAAAGAGAGAGTGTTTCCATGCAGGTACCTGTTGAACTTCCCACTTCAAACTGAACTAAACCTGCTCAGCTCAGCTAGTTCGAGAGCTGACAATTCCCCTCTATTTAAACAGGTCACTGCTAAAGCATGACGACGTTGACATGAAATCACATCCATTTATACAGAAATGAAAAGTCTCAAAAATCCTTTTTATTTCATTTATAAAACAGGCTGACCGAAGGCTGAAAAATGTGTTACTCGAAAACAGCAGCCAGTAAGACAGCATCCAAGGAGCAGTAGAATCCACGTTTCGGGCATAAACTCGGAGGAGCAGATGCAGTGGAGGCGAAGGAATTGCTCCCAGGAGGAACAATTCCAATACCGTCCAACCCAGATGGCCTCCATTTTCAGAGACCGCAATTTGCCCTCAGATGTTGTTGATGATGCTCCGCACCACATCTCCTCCACTTCCCGCACCTCTACCCTTGAACCTCACCCCTCCCATCGCCAACAGACCCGAACCCCACTGGTCCACACCTACCACCCAACAACCTCCAGATACATGGTGTCATCCTTCATCATTTCTGCCACCTCCAAACCGACCCCACCACCAATGATATATTTCCCTCCCCTCTCCTATCAGCGTTCCAGAAAGACCACTCCCTCCGCGAAGCCCTCGTCAGGTTCACACTGCCCAGCAATCCAACTGCCACTCCCGGCACCGTCCCCTGCAAATGCAAGAAATGCAAAACTTGCGCCAACCCCTCCCCCTTACTTCCCTCCAAGGCCCCAAGTGATCCTTCCAAATACATCACAAATTCACCAGCACCTCCACACACATAATTTACTGCATCCGCTGCACCCGATGTGGCCTCATCTACATGTGAGATAGAGGCCGCATACTTGCGGAACGTTTCAGAGAACACCTCTGGGATACACGCACCAAGCAACCCAACTGCCCTGTGGCAGAATACTTTAACTCCCTCTCCCTCTCCGCCAAGGATATGCAGGTCCTTGGCCTCCTCCATTGCCAGACCATTACAATACGTCTCCTGGAGGAAGAGCGCCTCATCTTCCGCTTAGGAACCTTTCAACCACAAGGGATGAATGCAGATTTCTCCAGCTTCCTCATTTCCCCTCTCCCCACCTTATCGCAGTCCCAACCCTCGGACTCAGCAACGCCTTCTTGTCCTGCAATCTTCTTCCCGACCTCTCCGCCCCACCCCCGCTCCAGCCTATCACCCTCACCTTAACCTCCTTCCACCTATCGCATTCCCAACGCCCCTCCCCCAAGTCCCTCCTCCCCACCTTTTATCTTAGCCTGTTTGGCACACCCTCCTCATGACTGAAGAAGGGCTTATGCCCGAAACATCGATTCTCCTGCTCCTTGGATGCCGCCTGACAGGCTGTGGTTTTCCAGCAACACCTTTTTAAACTCTGATCTCCAGCATCTGTAGTCCTCACTTTTCCTCACCGAAATCTACCCGGTTTCTTGCCCTTTTGTCAAGAACAATCAAGGACAGAGTGTCTGTAAGTCAGGAACCGCTTTTTTTTGAGGAAAAAGAGACTAGCTTTGTGTCTACTACCCCCTGAAAAAAATGAACTACCAATGCCAAAATATGACTTCCTTTTAAAACCTTCAAAACCCATTTCGTTGTCTAAACACATACATACATTGCACTAACTATAAACATGCAAACATGCACATCCACATTGAAAGTCAAGGCACGGCACACCCACTCCATGTCTCATTTGCATTTCGATAACGCTTCAGCAATGACATTTCTGCGACTTGTCACATGCACAGTTGTGAAATTGATTGGTTGCAACAACAACAAATTCATCTAAACAGTCTGGAATCTTTGTCCATAAATTTCTTCAAAAATATCAATGAGTTGCGATCATTGTATACAATTGTGTCAGATGCGTTGTTGATAAAATAAACACTGAAATATTGTAATGCCAACAACAAGCTTAATGTCTCTTTTATTCACCGTTGAAAGTTTCTGTTTATCAACTTTCAACTTCCTGGAAAACCACGCGATGGGTCTTCTCATTCCCTTGTGATCGCCCTCCAGGAGCACAGCACCAACACCCACATTACTGTCATCGATAGCCACCTTGAAAGGCTTTGAGTGATCCGGTGTGGCTAATAATTGGGCAGTAGTTAACACACACCGTAGGCTATCAAATGACTTGTGCCAGTCCGCTGTGCACTGCAACCTCTTGCCCTTTATAAAACATTTTGATGAGAGGTGTAGCCATACTGTTAAGTTTCGGCACAAACTTTCAGTAAAATCCATTTAAACCTAGGAACCTTAATAATTTTTTTTTGTCGACGCTGTGGGAAATTCCCACATCACTTTTTTTATGACGTGGGTCCACTTGTCCATGTCCGATAACATGGCCCAGGAAGAATTCACTTTTAGTTAGGTTACAAACCAAGCCAGACTTCCCAAGTCGAATGAAGAAGTCTGACAGATGCTATAAATATTCGTTCCATGAGTGACTAAAAATCACCACGTCATCAATGTACAGCACACAGTTGGGTAATTTCACAGTGCGCTTGTTAGTCACTCTCTGAAATATAGCTGGAGCGTTTTACAAACCAAATGGCATGACATTGATTTGACATCGTCCATTTGGCGTTACGAAAGCCAAAACTCCTTTCGTTCTCAATGGAAGTGGGAGTTGCCAGTCGCTCTGACCAAGTCCAACTTAGAAATGTAAGTTGCTTTACCCGCTTCTTGGACATAGTCCACCAATCGTGGAATTGGATATGCATCAGTTTTCGGAACGGCGTTGACTTTGCGATAGTTCACACATTACCGTTGGGTAGCATCTGGCTTTGTCACCATGACTGCGGGTGAGCTGGAGTAACTGTAACTCATTTCAATTATGACATCCTGGAGCATGCGCTCTATCTCCTTTTGAAGCTGTGCTAATTTTAGAGGGATATACCTATCATCATGTTGTTGAATTGGAAAAGTATCTCCTATAACTACATCATGCATAAGTAGATTAATACTTCCAAGTTTATTTCCACATGTCTCCCCATGTGATATTACTAACGCTTTTAGGTAATTTGGATTTTCTTTTGGAAGGTAAGTCAATACTGTATCCAAATTTTTGATAACGTCCTTAATGTCCAATATGATATGACGAATGTCCAATCCATAATCCTCTGAAAATGTTTCTTCCTTATGTGCTGTAATCATTAACACCTTCACCTCTTGCTTTCCTTCCAGATCAAAACATCGTTTGAGCGTATTCACATGGCACACCCTGTGACATTTCCTCCTGTCTGGAGACCTGATCAAGTAGTTCACCCCCTTCAATTTCTTATCAATTTGATAAGGTTCATAAACATTGTCTTTGCAGGCGACTTGTTACTGGAAATAACACAAACAGCTTATCCCCAATTGTAATATCGAGCTTTTGTGATTACTCATCCGCATCTTGTTTCATTGTATGCCGTGGTACTTTCTAGTGCTGTCTAATCAACTCTCCATCTCTATTTTATCTGTCTCTACAGATAGTCCAAATGGGTGGTCTCTGATTCCTGATTTATTCATTTCTCCTGAATCAATTTTGACGGTTCAATTAATGCTCAAAAACTAATTCAAACGGACTAAATTTGTTCGATTCCTTCGGTCCATCTCTGATCCCAAAAAGTACAAACGGAATTCCTGGGGAAATGTGAGGTACACAGAGATGTGGGTGTTCAGGTCCACTGTTCCCTGAAGGTGGCAAAGCAGACCAGTAATCAAGAAGGTATAAAACATCCTTTCCTTCATTGGACGGGTATTGAGAAGAAGAGTTGGCATGTCACATTACAGATGCATAAGACTTTGTTTCGGGTACATTTGGAATATTGCGAAACTTTATCTTCCCGCATCACCAAAAGGATGCGGATGCTTTGGCAAGGATGCCGAGCAGTTTC
The DNA here is from genome assembly GCF_047496795.1 of Chiloscyllium punctatum. Taxonomy (NCBI): domain Eukaryota; kingdom Metazoa; phylum Chordata; class Chondrichthyes; order Orectolobiformes; family Hemiscylliidae; genus Chiloscyllium; species Chiloscyllium punctatum. The sequence continues at coordinate 65,236,047 of NC_092773.1, forward strand.
ACTCATGCATTACCTACTATGGAGGGCGCAAGCTATGGAGAAAGTTTGATTAGATTAGGACTCCTTTCATTGGAAAGACGGAGGTTGAGGCAGGAACTAATTGAGGTCGACAAAACCATGAGAGGTATAGAGAGTTTGGATATAAGAACCTTTTTCCTCGAGAGGTGAGTCAATCATTCGGGGTCACGTGTAACTGGTAAGTGGAGATATCATTGGAAAGTTCTTTACATAGTGGTTGGTGGGTGCCTGGAGCACGTTGCCAGCGGAGGTGGTAGAGGCGGGCACGTTTGCATCACTTAAGCTGTATCTCGACAGATACATGAATGGGCACAGAGCAAAGAATAAAGCCCTTGAGAAAATACGCAACAGGATTAGATTGAGGTTCTGCTTCGGTGCAGGCTTGGAGGGGAGAATATTTCAGACTTTTCTTATGCTGAATCTTCCTTTATTCTTTGTTCTTGCACCCCGTAGGCTTATATGTCAATGTGCCTGAATGAGAGCGAAATCAAGTTTTGCATGTGTGTGTGCATGTGAGTGTGAGTGCGCGTGAGAGAGTGCGTATTTCCGGGTATGTATGCTTGCTAAAGTGTGTGCGTGTGTTTGCATGTGATGGAGTACATGCCTATGTGAATGTGTGTGCGTGTGTGAGTGTGGTGGTTTTTGTACGTGTGCATGGGAGACAGCGTGTGTAAGGGAGATGATCTGCGTGAGTGTAGCATATGTATGTGTGTGTGCGTGCGAGTATGTGTGTGTGTGAGAGAGAAATAGTGTAGTTGGTTCATCCAGAATGTGACATGAACCCATGTTCCCAGTTGAGGCCATTCTCATTGATTTCGAACTTGGCTGCCAGCCTTCGCTCGATCCCTCTCATTGTTGCATCTCTCGAAGTCCGCCCTGGAGGATGTTCCTAACCGCTGAAGTGTTCACCGAAGGGGAAGAAACGCCCCTGTCCCACGTTTGTTGCGTGGTTTCCTTTCATTCATTGTCATAATGTCTGCTTGACCTCGGTACATAATCCTTGCCTGTTGCGTATCCTTTCTTCACAATCTCATACGTTCTTTATTAAGTCATGTTCTCCCCTGGGTCAGTGACAGACACACCTTGGGGTCCGACTGTTCAACGTTGAGTGAATGACAGAGACAGTGTTATCAGTTTTCTCTTGCCTGGGTTAGTGGCAGAGATAAAGTGTGGTCAGCCTGCTCTACTTCCGGCCGCCCTCCCCTGTGCACAGGACTGCTGATGCCTTTCCTCATGTATTCGGACATGCTGCCAGGCAGAGTGATGCGCTGGCATAGCATGGACGGGTTCATGGCTGATCAAGTTGAATGCAGGCGAATACAAATCCTTGTTTAATTTCTTCTGGGAGACTAACTCTTCTGAAAGGACTCCCCAGGAATTGTTCACACCCTCCAAAAGACATTGGCTGTGGTCTCCATTTTGCAGATTGTGAGCGGACAGAGACTGTGCTGTATATAGCCCTCACATCACACAGCCTGACATTAGGCAATGCACATGAACTTCAAAAAGGTCTGACTATGAGAAGGGCAACGAAGAATGCTATCGCCTCGTGTTAAAATATTAGTGTCATCGAGAGACATGGGTAACGTTCAAGAGGACTGGAGGGCTGCTGATGGTCTGGTGTTAAGGAAAAGCCATTTAATTATAAACCCGTGAGACTGACATAAATGGTGGGTACGTTTTGACAAAAGGAATTATGTTAAAAAAAAGAGGCAATTATGAGCATTTTCTTTTACATATATACTGAGATTGTGGAGAGCCCGACAGATGGACAACTCTGGAGGAATTCTATTTTCATCTGGAGTTTGAAGAATGAATGGTGGATCTCCTTTGACAAGAAGTTTTTTTTTTCGTTTGTTCAAATTTGTTTGATTTCTTTTCACGATTTGTAAGTTTATTTGTATTGACTTTTCGCATACTTCATGTTATATCTGTGGGTAAGGAATGGAAACTTATTTTCAGAAGAAAGCCGATATTGACAGCTGTTCCTTTTTAGGTTTCTGTCACTGAGGGCATATGGGAGGCAATAAGTGTTATTGTTACGAAATTTAGAGAAGTGATTACACGGCAGGAACCGTCAGACAGATAATGAACTGGCAGTGAAGGTATTAAGGTAGTTCAGAACTATTCCGTGGCTATACTTCTCTCAAATACATATCTTATTTTGTGTCCTCTTGAAAGAGGCAGGCTCTCAGAGGAAGGTAGAAGAGCAGGTCACATCTGAAGCAATAAAAATGAAACGTATGTGCAACGGGTCTGTCAAAATGTAAAAGAATAATTGTTACTGGGACTCTCCTGTCAGAGGCACAGACAGAGATTCTGTGACAGTGAGTGAAACTCGATGATGGTATGTTGCTTTTCGGGTGTCAGATTGTGGCCGTCTCAAAATGTGTTCAGTATATTGTGAAAGGGGAGAGTGAGAAGCTGGAAGTTGTACGCATTGAGCGGAACGTTTTGGTCAGGGACTGCAATAAAGGTTTGCAGAGTGAATACAAGGCATTATGTCGAATGTTAAAAAGCAGACCAGAAAATGTAGTAATCTCTGGTTTACGTCTGTTCCCAAGTTCGAAGAAGAGCTATTAAATCAATGGAGGAAGAGACAGGTCAATGTGCAGGAAATCAGTTTCTTAGATCGTTATGATTTTTTGAGGTAGAAAAGAAATGTTCAAAAAGCAAGGTTTACACTTGAAACAGAAAGTGACCAAAAGTCTGGCAGGGAGATTTGCTCGTTCTATTCTGGGAACAAGTAATCTTTTAGAGATATGGTGGGTGCTTTCTATGCAACGTGAAAATAGACAGAAAGGTGAGGATGATTATGAATTAGAAATAAAGAGTAAGGTAAGTAGAAAAGAGAGACAAGAGCTAGTCATGGAACAAAGTAACTTTGAAGAATTAAACTGCATTTATGTCAATGCAAGAGCTCTTTCCGGTCAGTCGGATGAGCTAAGGACATGGATGGAAACATGGGATTGGGACGTCATAGCTATTTCAGAAATTTGGCTGAGGGAAGGACAGGACTGGAATCTCAATGTTCGCGTTTTCGCTGTCATGGGAAGGATGGAAGAGAGGTGAAAGGGGAGAAGGTGTGATGTTTTGATTCAGGAACGCATTACGTGAATAAATAGAGTAAATGTTTCTTAGATACTACTAAATGGAAATGTATGGTTCGAAATGTTGTAACTGTACCTGCACTTACCACTTTCTCTGGCAGTTTATTCCGATAGTCAGAAGGTCTTTACTGATACATTCTGCAAGATTCTCCTATTGAGTTCAGTTCAATATAACAAATGTCATGTGAATGCTTCATCACTTTTTCATATTTAACACAACAGTCGAAGGAATTGCGAAGCCATCATGTACAGATCACAAACACCTCTCAGTGCTCTAAGGTTATAATTGTAGGGGATTTCAAATTTCTAAACACTGGCTGGCATTGCCATAATGTTAAAGGTTTGATGGTGACGAATATGTTAAATGCTGACAAGAAAGTTTCTCTATCAAAATCTACTTGCTCCCTTTCGAGAAGGGACAAAACCTGAACTTCATTGAATCCCTATGGCGTGGAAGCAGGTCATTGGGCCCAATAAGTCCACACCAAACCATGGAAGAGAATCCCAACCCTCTACCTAACGGTACCCATGACTAATATATTTAGCCTGCACATCCCTGGACACGAGCAACCGTATTTAATGTCCAATGCACATAACTTGCACATCTTCTGGCTGAGGGAGGAAACCAACGCAAAAAATTGAAGACATATGGGAAAGTGGCTCAGTGGTTAGCACAGCGAGAGCAACACGGGTTCGTCCCTCCATCAGGCGACTGTCTATTTTGGGCTTGTGCATTCCACTCGTGTCTGCATAGATTTCCTCCTACAATCACGAGATGTTCATGTTAGGTGAATTGGTCTCGATAAATTGCCCATAATTTAGCGATGTGGAGGTGAATTAGTCTGGGGTAAACATAGTGTAATAGGAGTATCAGTGTGGGTGTGTTACTCTTGGGAGGGTCTTTGTGGACTTGTTCAGACGAAGTGCCTGTTTCGGCACGGTAGAGATTTAGGTCTCTCTGCGACAGGAAAGCTATTCTTACATTAGAAAGGTTTTAGAAAGTATTATTTTTAAATATTCATTTGTGGGACTTGGACGTCACGGGCTGTCCAGCATTGATAGACCATCCGTATTTGCTCTTGAGAAGGTGGTGGTGAGCTGAATTCTTAATTCGCTGTGGTCCACATGCTGGAAGAAGTCATCATTTTATCCAAAGTCTGTGAAGTATCAGTGGTATATTTCAAAGACAGGTTCGTAAGTAGCTAGGTGGGGAACTTGTGGATGGTCGTATCCGAAGAACCCACTGCCTTTGTCCTTCTCGGTGGAACTGGTCGTGGTTTGGAAGGTGCTGACTAATGTTCTACCGTGAATTTCTACGGTGCATCTTGCAGATAGTACACAGTGCTGCAACTGCGTTCCAGTAGTGGACGAAAGAATGCTTGTCGAGTTCGTGCTAATCAAGCAGATTGCTTTGTATTGGATGGTATCAAGCTTCTTGAGTGTTATCGGAGCTGCACACATCCAGGCAAGTAAGGAATATTCCATAACGCACATGATTTGTCGTTTGTACCTGGTGATGAGACTATGGGGTGTCATGAAGTGAATTGCTCGTCGCAGTATCTCTAGTCTGTGATCTGCTCTTGCAGCCACTGTTTTTATGTGGTGAGTTCGGTTGAGTTTCTGGCCCATGGTAACCTCAAAGATCTTAACAGAGGAGGATACGGTGATGGTAATACTGTTGAGTACAAAGGGACAGTGGTTATATTGTCTGTTATTAGTGATCATTATTTTCGGGCATTCGGGTTTTGCAAATGTTACTTGCTACTTGTGGGCCAAGGCTGAATATTGTCCAGATCATGTTGCCTTTGAGCATGATTGATTCAGTACCTGAGGAGTCGCACATGGTGCTGAACATTACAACCATCGGTGAATATACTCACTTCTGACATTATGACAAATGTAAGGCCATTAATGGAGCAGTTGAAGATTGTTGGGCAATACCGTGGGGGACTTCAGAAGAAATGTGGTGGGTTGTGGTGATGGACCAGCCACAATCACAACCATTTTCCTTTGTGTCATGTATGTCCAAAATCCTGATATTCATTGATTTTAGTTTTGCCTGGACTCCTTGGTCAAATACTCCGTCGAATGCGGCCTTGAAGTCAAGGATTGTCAGTCTCACCCAAACTCGGGAATTTAGCTCTTTTCTTCATATTTGAACCAAGATTGTAATGAGATGAGGAGCTTAATAACACAACTGGGCATCACTCTGTAGGTTGTTGCTGAACAGGTGCTGATTCATAACACTGTTGAAGACTTCTTCCATCAGCTTAACCATAATGGAGACTGGACTGATTGGAAGCTGATTGTCTGGTTTGGGTATGGCCAGCGTTTTGTGGACAAGATATAGGTGAACAATTTTCCCCATTATCGGATACATGCCAGCAATGTAAGTGTACTTGAAGGGCATGGCGAGAGGAGCAGTAACTTCTGGAGCACACGTCTTCAGTATAATTACTGGAATGTTTTCAGGGTCATTGCATTTGCAGTATCCAGTGTCTTCAGCCGTTTCTTGTTATCGTGTAGAGTGAATGGAACTGGCTGGAAACTGGTGTCTGTGATGCTGGGGACCGTTAGAGGATCCCGAAATGGATTCTTCCCTCGGGACTTCTGACTGAAGATTGTTGCTGATACAGCAGCCATACCTTTTTCACTGAAGTAATGAAACTCCACTTACGTTGGTTCTTGTGAAAAGACAGGTAATGTAAACCATGGTTGTGACACTAATTCAATGATGTGTGTCAAGCCACTCACACCACCGCATGTTGTCACCATCAAACATTCCCAGGAAAAGAACAGCATGGGATTGGTAACAGAATGAAGCTGCACCTGCCTCCAATCAAAAACTGATGCGTGCTCGACCTGCCCACTCCACGTTTATAAATGAATGCCTGCTGGACAGACCCGTTCATGTTCAATGAGAAATGTACTGGTTAGGGCTGCACAATGATCCCCGGTGGACAAATTACCAATTTAGCAGTGCATTAGCCTAGGCTGTACAGATCACCATGGTGAACAGATATATCATTCGGGTTTATAACGCTAGGGCTCGTTCTGTCTGGTGGATCCAGAACGTGTGGTAAATAATTTTTTCTGTTGATTCGGCAATGCATTTATACATATTTTCATTCCTTTGATTGAACTCACCCACGTCTGACTCCATAACCAATACCCTTCGGCTATCGACACGAATATTTCTGCAGCTTGTTCTCCATGAAGAAATTGTCCGATTAAAAATGAAATAACTTCCCTGTACATTTCCCAGTGCATAAGAACATAGGATTTAGGAGCAGAAGTAGGCAGTCCAGCCCTTCGAGCCCTCTCCGCCATTCAATAAGATTTGGACTGATCTTTTCGTGGACTCAGCACCACTGAGCCACGCTCTCACCATACCCCTTAGTTCCTTTTTCTAAAAATCTACTTTAGCTTTAAAAGCGTTTACTGAAGTAGCATCAACTGGTTCCCTGGGCAAGGAATTCCATGGATTATCGCCCCTGTGGGTGAATGATTTCCTTCTCAATTCAGTCCGAAATTTGCTCCCTGTCATCTTGAGGCTATGCACTCTTTTCCTTGCGTCACCTGCGAGATGGAAACGTCCCATCTTCGATTTTACCGATTCCTTTCATACTTGCATATGTTTCTTTAATATGCACCCTCTTCTGAATTCCAATGTATATAATGCCATTCTACTCAGGGTCTCCTTTTAATTCAACTGCCTCAATTCCAGAATCAAACATTTGAACATCGTCTGCAATTGCTCAAATGCAAATTCATCCTTTTTCAAGGAGACCGAAGCTGCACAAATTACTCCAGGTGTGGTTTCACAGCTTATAAAGCTGCAAAATTACATTACTGTTTTTGAACAAAACTCCATTTGCGTTCCTAATTACTTGTTGTACCTCCAAACCAACTTTCTGTGATTCGTGCAGGACACCCAGGTCTCTCTGCACAGCAGCATCTTGAAACGTTTTACCATCCAATTAATATTTTTAACAGATACTCCAACCAAAATGGTGACTTCAAATTTATTCACATTATATTCCATATCCCAGACATTTGCCCACTCACTCAATATATCTGCGTTCCTCCATAATGTTTCGCAATCTTCTGCACTCTGTTTTCTGCCACTCATCTGCGTGTTATCTACTAATTTGGACACAGTACACGTGGTGCCCAACTCCAAATCACCCATCTAAATGTAAATAAATGCAGTTCCGCCACTGAACCCTGAGGTATACTACTAGTCACTGTGGCCAGGCAGAATAACACTCATTTATCCACACTCTGTTCTTCCTGTCAGTTAAGCAATCATCTATACATGCTAATATTTTATACATCATGCCATACATCCTTCTCTTATGCACCAGCCTTTTGTGCAGCACGTTGTTGAATGCCTTTTGCAAATGTAGGTAGACCACATACACTGGGTCCCGTTGTCCACCTTTATCGACTTGTCTTCGTAGAATTCTAAAAGATTTTTAGAAGCATGACCCAACCTTATTATGTTGTGTCTGTCAATTGGGACACTTTATTTCGAGATAGCCTACTATTTCTTCCTTGGTAATCGACTCAAGCATCTCCCCCACTACAGTGGTTAAGCTAACTAATCTATAATTCCCAATCTTTGTCAACGACCCTTTTTAAACAATGGTGTCACATTTGCTGTTTTCCAATCTGCTGCGACTGCCTAAGACTCCAACGAATTTTGGAAAATTGCTACCAGAGCACCGCTATTTCTCCCGCCATTTATTTTGGTACACTGCGATGCATTTCATCAGGGCTAGGAGACTTATCAATTCTTTGCTCAATTAGCTTGCCCCACACGAGCTCTTCAGTAATAATGATTGTTTCCAGGTCCTCACCTACCTTGGTCTCTTTGTAACATAAAGGCATATTATTAGCGTCGTCCAGTGTCAATGCAAATTCAAAATACCTGTTCAGTACCTCGGCCATTTCATTAAATAAAACACTTAAATGCCCCTTCTCATCCTCCAAACGACCAAAGTTTACTTTAGCCACTTTTTTTCGTTTAATTCATTTACAGAAACTTTTGCTCTCTGTCTTTATATTCTGTGCAAGTTTTTTTTTCCTGATGCTCTTTTTTATAGAATCCCGCCAGTGTGGAAACGTGCCCTTTAACCATACAAATCCACACCGACCCTCTGAAGGGAAACCCATACAGTCCCCTTTCCGGTACCTTATATTTACGACCGCTTAATGCACTTAACCTACACATCCCTGAACACGGATGGACAATTTAGCATGGCCACTTCAACTAACATTTGCATGTCTGAACTTGGGAGTAAACCGGAGCACCCGGATGTAACCCATGCAGACACGGGGACAATGTGCAAACACAATCAGGCAGTCTCCAGATATTGAAATCGAACGTGGCTCTCCAGCAGCAGTGCTACCCACTGAGCCACCGTTCCACCCATTCATCTTACTTTTCTTTATACCACCGTTTGTGACTTTCTGTTGATACTCAAAACTTCCCAGGCTTCCAGTTTCATTCCGTTTTTGGCCAAATGATTGCCTTCCACTTCAACTGGATAACCTCCTTTATTTCCTTACACACCCATCGCAGATTACCCGTCTTCTTGCAGTCCTTCTGTTACAGTCGTAACAGTCATCCTGCTTAATTTAAACTGCCAACAGACACACGATTTAGCCCATGCAATAACCTGTGAAAATTCGAGATGCAAAGAGTTAGAGAACATATTTGTAACAGCTTTATTTCTTAGAGTATAACAGAAAATAATTTGCTAAAAACTGTAAACTACTCTATCCTCGACAGATCATTTTTCTTCCCCATCTACAATATTAGTCCGATTAAAACCCCCAATTATGATTTACCAAAATTCAACTTGTCAAAAACTACCAGGACGTCGAATCTCCTTTCTTCATCACAGCGATTGCTTCTTCACAGGTTACTGCTCGATAAGGATACTTTGAAGAGAGGTATTTTCTGGACAGTGTCAGATGTCATTGGCGATGGAGTTCTCCTCCAAATGTTCAGTATTCCCGGAGCTTATGCCCGTAAAGCATCGGATTGTATCATTGGCTTTTATGATTGTCAATTGAATCATATTCAATGGTGAACTCAATTCAGACTTGGGTGGAGTTTGGCATTTTTAAGGTTAATTTAAACTGATTAGCCGAATTCGAACCTGTTGAGTCGATTCCAGGCAACCAGCTAAACAAATTGTTCGACAAAATGATGCATTTTAACTTTTTCAGAAGACTTGGTGCTGGTCAGGAAGCTCTGTTAGCTTTCAACACACTTAGAGGGACAGTGCATCTACATCTTCATAACACTTCTTTTTAACGATATACATTTGTTGAGCAGTTTTCAGAAATTGTGTTGAAAGTCTTCTACTGCTCGTCAACTGTCCCACCATAAAATATTCGGTTCCAGTCCACTTTAGCCAGCGCCTCCCTCATTTCATAGTAGTTCCCCTTGTTCATGGACAGTCCCCGACTATAATTTTAAATTTGCACTCTCCATCTGTATTCTAAATTGAACCACACTGTGCTTACACTTTCCAAGAGGATCCCGAACTGTGAGGTAATAAATTACTCCTGTTTCAATACACAGGACCAGATCTCGGCCAGCTTGGTTCCTCGTCAGTTCGATTACCCACTATTCAAGAAAACTGTTATGGATACATTCAACGAATTCCTTCTCAAGGCAACCTTGACCGAAATGGTTCGACCCAATCTCCATGGAGGTTAACATCCCCCATGATATTGGCCGTACGATTTTATAGGCATTAGTTATTTCTTTGTTTATTGCCTGCCGCAGTGTCATTATACTATTTCGTCTGTGCAGACTATGCCTATCAGTGAATAGTTCTTCTTAGTATTTCTACTTTTCATCAAATTGGATTCAAACTTATTCTCCATAGAAACTACACTGTCTCTGACCACTTCCCTGGACATCGCTACATATGAGAGCTACACCACTTCCCTTACCTTCCTGTCGGTCTTTCTGAATAGTCTGATATCCCTGGATATTTAACTCTCAGTCATGACTATTCAGTAACCATGTCTCCGTAACCGCTACCAACTCATGTTCGTTCACAATGATTTGTGACAGTAACTCATCAACCTTGCTACGGATGCTCCGAACATTTAGGTAACGTGCTGTCTTACTGACATGATTCGCATCTCTAATATCTGTTTAGTTATCCTCCTGTTCATTTCATTCAAAGTCTGCCTTGACCGTAAACCCTCCCACATACGTGCTAACCTGCTGTTCTTCTGTTTTGTATTTATCATTATATTTCTTGACTCTTTCCCTTTCCATTTGCCACCGCGCCCCCACTTGCAAATCAATAGTCCTCGTGAAAACCCTTTTTGCTAAACTACTGTTTCCAGATCGTTCAGGTGGAAACTGTCCCATTGGTACAGATCCACCCGTTCCTAAAAATGATGCCAGTGCTGTATAAAATGAACCTCTCTTTCGCACACCATTTCCTTTGTCACCTTTTCACTTCCTTATTTTAATCCCTCTTCCAACTGCACTCAGCTCAGGCAATATTTCAGAGATAATATTTATTCAGGGCCTGTTCGTTCATTTCCTTCCTCGTGCTTGATAATCCCTAAACAGGTCCTCCATCCCAGACTTGCTTATGTTGCTCGTCCCACCGAGCACAACAAGTGGAACTTGCCCCTCCCTTTCCAACACACCATGCAGGACTTCCAATCTGGCATACCAAGGATACTAATATCCCCTAAATTATAAAACACCCTTGACTACTAATTGTCTTTTTGATTCTCCCCTTTTGAATGGCCTTGCGTACCACAGTGCTGTGGTCAGCTGGCACATCCTCACCATAGCCGTTTTCTTGATCCGTACAGCGAGCAAGAATCTCATTACTGTTGAATCAGGTCAAAAGCTGAGGCTGCTCTACTCCTGAACTCAGGATCGCCCTCCCTGCCTCACTTGCCTGTTGTCCCTGATTAAGAACGGAATTTCAATTAATTAATTCACCAGGTGTAACCACCTCCTGACCAATGCACCGATTAACTGTCCCCCTCCTGCATATGCCGCTGTGTTTGCAGCTCAGATTCCGGATCATCAACTCGTATTTTTGTTCGAGGAGAATGGCGGGTGGGATACCCTACAGGTGTTCGGCACGTTCAGCCACTGTCCAAATATATTCCCGGTAGTTCTTGGGTCCTTGGCCACCCCTCTCCGGTTGCTCCTGTAAATACGTTCGTGATTCAACTTCACCGGCTGTTCCTGCTGCTGAAAGAAAAAAATGTCCCCGACTCTCAAGGTCGGTTTTCAATCAGTGATTCGCCATCTGGACAACCCCCTTGTCTGGGCTCCCCACTTCCTGCAGCTCAAACAAAAATCTCTGGTTCTCTCTGGTACACTGCTGCTTTTAAGTTTGATTGACTTGTTGCCATTTGTTTACATCAGACGAAAATGTTTTATTGCACAGAGAAAACTGCAATCAGTGTTCAACCAACAATCTGCATGTTCTTCTGTTTAAATAACATTCCCATCTACTTCTGATTTAAACCTGGAAATAACAGAAACAATATTGCATTGTTTGGCGAATCAAGCGGCAGTTATTGTAATGACAATCGGAGGACAAGTTTCAAGTATTTTGCAGCAGTTTTACCAGCACTTTTCCATTCATATGTATTTACTATATCAACATTTCGACTGGCAGACATACATTAAGATACGTAAGGGACCGAGAGCTCAGAGAAAAATCAAAGACGACCAAGAGTATAGAGCAGAAATAATTCTGTGACTTTCGTCTTCGCCAAATCTGAAAGGTTTGTACTTTTCTAGATGGGGTATACGATATACTTCATTGATGCCAATTATTCCATGGAACCCCCTGTTTCCAATCTTTTTAAATAAGTAATATGAATCCTGCGGAACCGAAGTTGCCTTGATTTATCTGGTGACGCAGAAATCATTTAGAGACCAGTTTAAATAAGTAGTAAAATATCTAGTTAATAAATGATTCAATTGATGAACAAATCAAAGTAAGTTAGAGACAACATGAAATGCAGCAAATGACGAACGAGGAGTCCACGTGTGGAATGGTCTGAAAGGTAGTGGAGAAGCAGCGACATGATAACCCTTGGGCAATAAATCGGTCAATCTGAAGAGCAAATTGTAAGAGTGTGGAAGAGAAATGCCAGTGGAAAGTGTTGTTAGCTATGAGCAGCAGTCAGGAGAAAGCTGAGTAACAAGAAACAAACCGGAAGAGGAATTAGACATGCCATGAAGAAAAATAGAAATCACCCTAAGCAATCCGGTCTCTGAATGGCCAGATATAGAAATAATTAACGTGGAGTAAATTATTATTGTTCTCTGCAGGCCTGATTGTGAAGAGCAACATCAGGCTCTTGTCGAGTCTTCCTGACAGAATTCTCTGATCCAAACATCTGGACAAAAGTGTAAAATAAGAAGTCATACAGAGAACAGATTATGCTGTAAATATTGTGTCTTCTGATTATAAATGTGTTTTTAGCTGAATTCTGTCTTTCAGCTTCCCTTGGTCCGATACTCATAACAATCCCTTTCTTTACTTTTTCTTCCGAAGAATCAGCTTCTGTGTTGGCGGTGGAATCCAAGGCCCAATCCGAGGACTCAGTGACAGACGGGATTTGAAGCTTGGGAATGGGGTCAGATGTGGAACGTGAGCCAACATCGTCAGTCATTCCATTAAAGCGTTTTGTGGCTTGCCCAGTATGCATTGACCTCAGTGCAAAATGTCTCTAAATGAAACCTGCTTGCTTGGGGCCTCATAATCGATCCTGAGGTCAGTCCAAAAAGATATTTGCATCATCACCAAGAATGATTGCTTTCATCAGCAATACAGCTCCTGTATCCATCTCAAGCTCATTTCATAACTCGTGAATCAGTTATTCTTTCTATTGTTACCCCTGGACCCTCGTATCCAAGTTCCATATTTGCCTGACACCAGATTGAAAACTGGCAGGCAGTGAGGTCAGCCAAAGCTGGAGAGACAGATTCGAAACATTCTTCCCTTGGAAGAAGCACAGCAGGTCAGGCAGAATCCGAGGAAGAGACAAATTGACGTTTCAAGTAGAATCCTTCATCAGTCGACTCTCTTCCTTCTTGGATGCTGCTTTATAGATAAATTATTTTCCTGCCGCACATTTAATCGACCTGCTTATCAACTGCATGCATTATCTTTGACCAATTTGTTTGGGTTTGCTTTCCCAACAAATCCCATTTCGTAATCAAGAACTGACCACAGTTACCCGGCAAAGGTACGTTGTCCGTTAAATTCTTAATTTTACGTTCTCACCCATTTACTCAAAAATGTTCCGAAGCCATCCATTGACGTCTTTACTTTCTTTGGTTGGTGTAAACCTTCTTTTTTTAAGAAATCTCCATGGAAGTCTTGGATATTCCGCTTTGACATAAATGTTACCAGCTGGTATGATGATGAAATAAATTACAGATTTCATCGAAATAAGTTAAATGTAATGGTTGGTAAATACGCCAGAAGCATTAATAAATCTGACAATCCTGAGTCTCTGAGCTGTGTACATTTCTGAACAGATCCCCTCCTCCACACCCCTCTGACTACACTGCTCCTTCTCCAAATTAGAGACTCCATAAAATTCATCTCTTATAATATTTCTTTTCTTACCCAGCGAGTTTTGCGAATATTTGTTTTTACTCTCGTTTGACGTACCTTCAATGGGACAACGTTAAGTCCAGTTAATTTAATATGATAAAAGTTGTTATCTGCATTTATCTAGCGCCATAGAGTCGTAAAACATGGACATAGACCCTGATTTCCAACCATCCAAGCTAAACAGGTATCCTAGTCAGACCTAATTCCACTGACCAGCATTTGGCCCATATCGCTCAACCCTTTCTATTGACATATCAGTGCAGATGCTTCATCAATGTTGTAACTGCAGCGACCTCCACCAGTTCCTGTGCGAACTAATTCCATACACGCACCACCCTCTGCGTGAAAACCTTTTCTCTCAGGCCCTTTCCAAATCTTTCATCTCACAACTAACACTTATGCATCCTAGTTGTTCACTGCTTTTCACTTAAAAAAAAGCCCTCGCCAATTAACACTATCTATACCTTTCACGATGTTTTAACCTTCCATAAGGTCAGCCCTCAGTCTTTGAGGCCGCACGGAAAATAGCCCCAGCCTATTCGCCTCTCTCGTGGCATAAAACCTCCCATCTAAGGAACATTCACTTCCACATCCATTTGTGAATGGTGGTGGAAAATTAAGCAAGGCACTTGAAGAAGAGGCTCCACAAATGTCAGCATTCTCAAATCCTGAAGAACCCAGCACTTCAGTGAAAAAGATACGACTGCTGTATCAGCAACAATCTTCAGTCAGAAGTCCCGAGGGTATAATCCATTTCGGGATCCTCGAGCGGTCCCCAGCATCACAGACACCAGTTTCCAGCCAGTTCCATTCACTCTACCCAATATCAAGAATCGGCTGGAGGCACAGGATACTTCAAAGGCAATGACCCTGAAAACATTCCAGTAATTATACTGAAGACGTGTGCTCCAGAAGTTGCTGCTCCCCTCGCGATGCTCGTCAAGTACAGTGACATTGCTGGCATGTATCCGATAATGGGGAAAATTGTTCACGGATGTCCAGTCCACAAAAAGCTAGCCATACCCAAACCAGCCAATTAGCGTACAATCAGTCCAGTCTCCATGATGACTAAGCTGATGGAAGAAGTCTTCAACAGTGCTATGAAGCAGCACCTGTTCAGCAATAATCAACTGCGTGATGCCCAGTTGCGTCACTAAGCTGCTCATCTCATTACAATCTTGTTTCAAATATGAAGAAAAGAGCTAAATTCCAGAGTTTGGGTGCGACAGACAATCCTTGAAATCAAGGCAGCATTAGACCGAGTATTTGACCAAGTAATCCAGGCAAAAATAAAATCAATGCATATGAGGATGACAGTATTACATGACACAAAGGAAAATGGTTGTGGTTGTAGCGGGGCAGTCACCACAACCCACCACATTTCTTCTGAAGTCCCCCACGGTAATGCCCAACAATTTTCAACTGCTTCATTAATGACCATACATTTGTCATAATGTCAGAAGTGGGGATATTCACCGATGGTTGTAATGTTCGGCATCATGAGCGACTCCTCAGGTATTGAATCAATCGTGCTCAAAGGCAACATCATCTGGACAATATCCAGCCTAGGCCCACAAGTAGCAAGTAACATTTCCAATACGCAACTGCCCGACAATAATGATCACGAATAAGTGACAATGTAACCACTGCCCTTTTGTACTCAACGGTTTTTCCATCGCTGTATCCTCCTCTGTTAACATTGTTGGGGTTACCATTGGCCAGAAACTCAACTGAATTCTGCACATAAAAACAGTGGCTGCAAGAGCAGGTCACAGACTAGTGATACTGCGACGAGCAACTCACTTCTTGACTCCCCACAGTCTCTCCACCATCTACAAATGACAAATCATGTGCGTGACGGAATATTAATTACTTGCCTGGATGGGTGCAGCTCCGATTAAACTCAAGAAGCTTGATACCATCCAATACAAAGCAATCTGCTTGATTATTACGAAATCTACAAGCATTCTATCGTCCACTACTGGAACGCAGTAGCAGCAGGGTGTACTATCTGCAAGATGCACTGCAGAAATTCACAAAAGAACATTAGTCAGCACCTTCCACACCACAACCGGTTCCACCGAGAAGGAAAAATGCAGTGGGTACTTCGGATACTACTATTCGCAAGTTCCCCACCTAGCCACTTACCACCCTGTCTTGGAAACATACCGCGGCTATTTCACAGTCTTTGGATAAAAATATGACTTCTTCCAGCAAGTGGACCACAGCGATTTAAGAAGGCAGCTCACCACCACCTTCTCAAGAGCAAATATGGAATGGCGATCAATGTTGGACATCCTGTGACGTCCAAGTCCCACAAATGAATATTTATAAATAACACTTCCTGAAACCTTTCTAATGTAACAATAGCTTTCCTGTCGCAGAGGGACCAAAATGCCTACCGTGCAGAAACAGGCACTTCGGATGAATAAATCTACAACGACCCTCCCTAGAGTAACACACACACACCGATTCTCCTTCTACACTATATTTACCCCAGACTAATTCACCTCCACATCGCTGAACATTATGGGCAATTTATCGAAACCAATTCACCTAACATGCACACCTCGTAATGGTAAGAGAAAACCTATGCAGACATGAGTGGAATGTTCAAGCTCCAAACAGACAGCCGTCTGATGGAGGGACGAACCCGTGTTGCTGTCGCTGTGCTAACCACTGAGCCACTTTACCATCTGTCTTCAACTTTGCGTTGGTTTCCTCCCTCAGCCAGAAGATGTGCAAGTTATGTTAATTGGACATGCAATACTGTTGCTCGTTCCCAGGGATGTGCAGGCTAAATGTATTAGCCATGGGTAAGATTAGGTAGAGGGGTGGGATTCTCTTCCATGGTTTGGCGTGGACTTATTGGACCGATTGATAGGGATTCAGTGACGTTCAGATTTTGGCCCTTCTCCAAATGGAGCATTTACATTTTGAGAGAGAATCTTGCTTGTAAACATTAAACAGATTCGTCACCATCAAACCTTTAACATTATGGCAGTGCCAGGCAGTGCTTAGAAATTTAAAATCCGCTACTATTGTAACTTTACAGCACTGCGAGGTGTTTGTGATCTGTACATGATGGCTTCGCAATTCCTTTGACTGTTGTGTTAAATGTGAAAAAATGATGCAGAATTAACATGACATTTGTTATACTAAAGTGAACAGAAAGGAGAATCTTGCAGAATGTATCAGTAAAGACCTTCTGACCTTCTTACTCTATTTATTCACGTAATGTGTTCCTGAATCAAAAAACGTCGCCTCTCTTCCATCCTTCCCAGGGCAGAGAAAACGCGAACATTGAGATTCCAGTCCTGCCGTTCCCTCAGCCAAATTTCTGAAATAGCTATGACGTCCCAATCCCATGTTTCCATCCATGTCCTGAGCTCATCCGACCCACTGCGAAGAGCTCTTGTAATGACATAAATGCAGTTTAATTCTTCAAAGTTACTTTATTCCCTGACTAGCTCTTGTCTGTCTTTTCTCTCTTACCTTACTCTTTTTTCTGAATCATAATCATCCTCACCTTTCTGTCAATTTTCACGTTATTTAGAAAGCACCCACCATATCTTTGAAAGATTACTTGTTCCCAAAATAGAACGAGCAAATCTCCCTGCCTGGCTTTTGGTCACTTTCTGGTTCAAGTGTAATACTTCCTATTTGAACAGGTCTTTTCTACCTCAAAAAATTCATAACGATCCAAGAAACCGATTTCCTGCATATTGACCAGCTTTATCTTCCATTGCTTTAATTGCACTTCTTCGAACTTGGGAACAGACGTAAACCAAAGTTTACTACATTTTCTGGTTTGCGTTTTAACCTTCGACATCATGTCTTGTATTCACTCTGCAAATACTTAACACGTTTTGAGACGTCCACAATCTGACACCAGAAAAGCAACATACTGTCCTCGAGTTTCACTAACTGTCACAGAATCTCGGTCTGTGCCTCTGACAGGAGAATCCCAGTAACAATTATTCTTTTACATTTTGACAAATCCATTGTTCATACGTTTCATTTTCATTGCTTCAGATGTGACCTGTTCTTATACATTCCTCTGACAGCCTGCCTCTTTCAAGATGAAACAAAATAAGATATGTATTTGAGAGAAGAATAACCACAGAATACCTCCGAACTGCCTTCATATCTTCACTGCCAGTCCATTATCTATCTGTCGGTTTTTCCTGTGTAATCACTTATCTAAATTTCGTAATAACACTCATTGCCTCCCATATGCCCTCAGTGACACAAACCTAAAAAGAATAGTTGTCAATATCGGATTTCTTATGAAAATAAGTTTCCATTCCTTTGCCACAAATATATCATGAAGTATGCGAAAACTCGATAAAAATAAACTTACAAATCGTGAAAAGAAATCAAACAAAATTGAAAAAAACGAAAAAAAGACTTCTTCTCAAAATAACTCCACCATTCATCCTTCAAACTCCGGATGAAAATAGAATTCCTCCAGAGTTGTCCGTCTGTCGGCCTCTCCACATTCTCAGGAGATATGTTAAAAAAATCTTAATTGCCTCTTCTTTACATAATTCATTTTGTCAAAACTTACCCACCATTTATGTCAGTCACACGGGTTTATAATTTAATGGCTTTTCCAACACCAGAGCATCAGCAACCTTCCAGTCCTCTGGAGCGTTACCCATGTCCCTCCATGGCACAAATATCTTAGCAAGAGACCTGGCATTCTTCCCTGGCCTTCTCATAGTCTGACCTCTTTGACGTTCATGTGAATTGCTTAATGTCAGACTGTGTGATGTGAGGGCTACATACAGCACAGTCTCTGATCCGCTCCCAATCTGCAAAATGGAGACCACAGCCAATGTCTTTTGGTGGATTAGAAAAAATGCTGGGGAGTCCTTTCAGAAGAGTTAGTCTCCCAGAAGCAATGAATCAATAATTTGCATTCAACTTGTTCAGCCATGAACCCGTCCGTTGTGTGCTAGCGCATGACTCTGCCTGGCAGCATTTCCGAATATACGAGGAAAGGCAAGAGCAGTCCTGCCCACAGGGGAGGGCGGCCGGATAGAGGGCAGGCTGACAATACTGTGTCTTTGTCACGAACCCAGGCAAAAGCTAACTGACAACACTCTGGCTCTGTGATTGACTCAATGAAGAACAGTTGGACCCTAAGGCCTGTCTGTCAATGACCCAGGGGAGAACAGATAAATCCCGGTGTGTTTCTGTCACTAACGCACTGAGAGAGAAAACTGACCCTATTCTGACTCTGTCACTGACCCATTCGCCATTGCCCTGGAGGGTCACTATCTCACTTCAAAGCCGAGTGATTTTAAATTGGGGTTGTTTGGGCAGTGCGTTCAGAGTGACCACAGATGGTCGAGGTAACTCAGCCCTTACTGTTACCGTCGCTCTGCATCACAAAACAGCCAAACAGCAAACTGCGAATCATACGTTTGTTGTCGGGCAGATAGATGACATTTGGTCCATTGAATACACACCAACCATTCGAAAAACATGCCGCCCAGATACCTTCTCTCACGATCCCTGTAACACTGCATTTCCCAAGGCAAACCCACAGACCCTGCACATCGCTGAACAATATGATCAACAATTTTGAATGTTTTCATACTTCTGTAGGACCTAGCAGTGGCACATGCCTTGTGTTATAACATTGAAGTAATTCATGCTGATATTTTCGTGGATGGTTTCTCTAAGGATGATTAAAGGATAATAGATGACCAGTTGGATATTCCTGTGGAAAACAACATTCAGATCGATGCGGCTGGTTCCTCCTCATTGCCACCTGAGGCATGGCTATACCTTGATTCACAGCCCTGGCCCAGTACGTTTGCCCTTTCGTTTTCTCCTTGTTCGGCATTCCCACAGTGGGGCAGGCATCTGCGACGACGTCACTGCGTAGACCATTCCCGCTTGGCGTCACCCAGGTCATTGTGAAAGTGACAGAAATAATAACTGCAAATCACACAATACCATATTATAGTCCAGCAAGTAGTTTGGACGCACTAGATTTTGAAATGGTGCTCTTTCATCAGGAAGTTGTGGAGCAGGAACATAAGATGCAGAGGTTATAGCGAAGGATTACAGTGTCACACAACTGCAATTGTACTTAAAAGAAACCTCAACTGTTGTTATGTCCTTCATCTTTCAGAATGGTTTCAGGTTTTGTTTTGTTAACATGTAAATTTGAGAGTCTTTTCAGTCACATTCTCGATATAACATAATGTTTTGCTAACAAAAAAGGTGATTTCTCAGCTCAGACAATGCATTAAAGATGTCAGGTTCAGATCCGTTTATATTCCAATATAGAGTCAGACTGTTTCCACTTGCAATGTGGAATTGGCAAATATTACATACATTGACTGCCTACAGTTTGTGCATTTTTGAGCAAATTAAAAAGAGTATGCAAATATAATTTTATGAATACACGTTCGCCCCATACACCAATGTGCATGAACAAGTGCATGTGAAAGAGAGAGAGTTTGTGTATGCACCTGAGTGTGTGCACGTGATTACGAGTGCACATGAGAGAGTGTGTGTTTGTATGTGCACATGCTTCATAAAGAACGTATGAGATTGTTAAGCAAGGATATGCAACAGGCATGGATTCTGTAGCGAGGTCAAGCAGACGTTATGAAAATGAATGACAGGAAACCACCAAACAAACGTGGGACAAGGGCGTTTCTTCCCCTTCGGTGAACACTTCAGCGGTTAGGAACATCCTCCAGGGTGGACTTCGGGAGATTCAACAATGAGAGGGACCGAGCAGAGGCTGGCAGCCAAGTTCCAATTCAATGAAGATGACCTCAACCGGGAACATGGGTTCATGTCACATTCTGGGTGAACCAACTACACTATTTCTCTCTCTATCTCTCTGTCTCGCACACACACACACATGCACACACACACATACATATGCTTACACTCACGCAGATCATCTCTCTTTCACAAGCTGTCTCCTATACACACATAGATAAACCACCACACTCTCACACGTGCACACATTCTCACAGGCATATACTCCATCACATGTACACACACACACACGCACTTTACCAAGCATACACACAGAGATAAATGCACTCTCTCACGCGCACTCGCACTCTCACACACACATGCAACACTTGATCTCTCTCTCATTCACGCATATTGAAATATAAGTCTACGGGGTGAAAGAACAAATAATAAAGGAAGATTCAGCGAAGGAAAGTCTGAAATATTCTCCCCTCCAAGTCTACACTGAACTAGTACCTCTATCTAAACCTGTCACGTATTTTCTCAAGGTCTTTATTCTTTGCTCTGTGCCCATGCATGTACATGTAGAGATAAATCTTAAGTGATGCAAACGTGACCGCCCCTACCACCTCCGCTGGCAACGTGCTCCAGGCACCCACCAACCACTATGTTTAGAACTTTCCAATGATATCTCCACTTACCAGTTACACGTGACCCCGAATGATTGACTCACCTCTCGAGGAAAAAGCTTCTTATATCCAATCTGTCTGTGTCTCTCATGGTTTGGTCGACCTCAGTTAGGCCCCGCCTCAACCTCCGTCTTTCCAATGAAAGGAGTCATAATCTACTCAAACTTTCATCATAGCTTGCGCCCTCCATAGTAGGTAATGCATGAGTGAAACTCCTCGGCATCCTTGCCAAAGCATCCGCATCCTTTTGGTGATGCACGAAGAGAAATTTAAGCAATATTCCAAATGTGCCCGAACCAAAGTCTTATGCATCTGTAATGTGACATGCCAACTCTTCTACTCAATACCGTTCCAATGAAGGAAAGGATGTTATATGCCTTATTGATTACTGGTCTGCTTTGCCACCTTCAAGGAACAATAGATCTGAACACCCAGATCTCTGTGTACATCAGATTTCCCCAGGAGTCGTGTTTGTACCTTTTGGGATCAGAGATGCACCGATGGAATCGAACAAATTTAGTCTTAATGAATTAATTTTTGAGCATGAATTGCACCGTTAAAATTGATTCAGGAGAAATTTATAAATCAGGTTTCAGAGACCAACCATTTGGACTATCCTAAGAGAAAGATTAAACAGAGCTGGAGAGTTGGCGAGACAGACTTCGAAAGTACCACGGCATACAATGAAACAAGATGCGGATGAGTAATCACAAACGCTCGATATTTCAATTGGGGATAAGGTATTTGTGTTATTTCCAGTAAAAAGTCGCCTTTAAAATCAATATTT
Organism: Chiloscyllium punctatum; assembly: GCF_047496795.1. Classification (NCBI taxonomy): domain Eukaryota; kingdom Metazoa; phylum Chordata; class Chondrichthyes; order Orectolobiformes; family Hemiscylliidae; genus Chiloscyllium; species Chiloscyllium punctatum. The sequence continues at coordinate 65,258,026 of NC_092773.1, forward strand.
TGTGACCTTTTTAAATTGGTAAGAAATTGAATGGAGTGAGCTACTTGATTCGGACTCCAGACAAGAAGAAATCTCACAGGGTGTGCCATGTGAATATGCTCAAACAACATTTTGATCGTGAAGGAAAGCAAGAGGAGAAGGTGTTAATGATTAAAGGACATAAGGACGAAACATATTCAGTGGATTCTGAATTGGACATTCCTCAAAAAATATTGGACATTGAGGACGTTATCAAAAATTGGAATACATTATTGACTTACCTTCCATAAGAAAATCAAAATTACCTAAAAGAGTTAGTACTTTCACATGGGGAGAGATGCGGAAATAAACTGAGAAGTACTAATCTACTCATGGATGATATAGTTATATCAGATGCCGTTCCAATTAAACAATATGCTGATAGATATATCCCTCTAAAATTAGCACAGGTTCAGAAGGAGATAGAGCGCATACTCCAGGATGTCATAATTGAAGTGAGTTATAGTGACACGAGCTCAACTACAGTCATGGTGCCAAAGCCAGATGCTACCCAATGGTAATGTGTGAACTATCGCAATCTCAACACCATTACGAAAAATGATGCATATCCAATTCCATGGTCGGCGGACTACGTTAAAGAAGCGGGTGAAGCAACTTTCATTTCTAAGTTGGACTTGTTCAGAGGTTACTGGCATCTTCCACTTTCAGCGGGAACAAAGGCAGTTTTGGCTTTCGTAACGCCAAATGGACGATACCTAATCAACGTCATGCGATTTGGTTTGTAAAACGCTCCAGCCACATTTCAGAGAGTGACTAATAAGCTCACTGCGAAATTACCCAACTGTGTGGTGTACATTGATGACGTGGTGATGTTCAGTCAATCATGGAACGAATATTTATAGCATCAGTCAGACCTTTTCATTCGACTTGGGAAGGCAGGCTTGGTTGGTAAACCTAGCTAAAGGTGAATTTGACAAAGTTCAAGTCATCTTCCTGTGCCATGTAACCGGACATCGACAAGTGGACTCACGACATACAAAAACAAAAGTAATTTTGGAATTTCCCACACCGTCGACAAAAAAAAGAGGTACTACAGTTCCTGGGATTGAATGGATTTTACCGAAAATTTGTGACGAAATTTAACAGTGTGGCTACTCCTCGCATCAAAATGTTTTAAAAAGGCCTAGAAGTTGCTGCGTACAACGGACTGTCACAAGTCATTTGATAGCCTAAGATCTGTGTTAACCACTGCCCAATTATTAGCCACACTGGATCACTCAAAGCCTTTCAAGGTGGCTGTCAATGACAGTAATGTGGGTGTTCGTGCTGTGCGCCTGGAGGGGGATCACAAGGGAATAAAAAGACCCATCGCGGGTTTTCCAGGAAGTTGAAAGTTCATAAATAGAAATATTCAACGGTGGAAAAAAAGAGACTTTAAACTTGTTGGCATTACCAGATTTCAGTGTTTATTTTATCCACAATGCATCCGACACACTGAACGCATCTCATTGATATTTTTGAATAAATTTAAGTACAAAGATTCCAGACTATTTCGATGAATTAGTTGTTGTTGCAACCAATCAATTTCACAATTGTGCATGTGACAAGTCGAAGAAATGTAATTGCTGATGCGTTACCGAAACGCAAATGAGACATGGATGGGTGTGCCGTGCCTTGACTTTCAATGTGGATGTGCATGTTTGCATGTTTATAGGTAGTACAATGTATGTGTGTGTTTAGACTACGAAATGGGTTTTGAAGGTTTTAAAACGAAGTCATCTTTTGGCATTGGTAGTACATTTTTAAGGGAGTAGGAGACACAAAGCTACTCGCTTTTTCCAAAACAAAAATGCGGTTCCTGACTTACAGACACCCTGTCCATGATTTTTCTTGTCAGAAGGGCAATAAACCGGGCAGATTTCGGTCAGGAAAAGTGAGGACTCCTGACGTTGGAGATCAGAGCTGAAAAATGTGTTGCTGGAAAAGCGCAGCAGGTCAGGCAGCATCCAAGGATCAGGAGAACCGACATTTAGGGCATAGGCCCTTCTTAAGGAATGAGGAGGCTGTGCCAAGCAGGCTAAGGTAAGAGGGAGGTCGGAGGGACTTGGGAGAGGGGCGTTGCGAATTTGATCATTGGAAGTCGGTTAAGGTGAGCGTTATTGGCAGGAGAGGGAGTGGGGCGGAGAGGTCTGGAAGAAGATTGCAGATTAAGAAGGCGGTGTTGAGTTTGACGGTTGGGACTGAGATAAGGTGGTGGGAGGGGAAATGAGGAAGCTGGAGAAATCTGCATTCATCCCTTGTTGTTGGAGGGTTCCTAAGCGGAAGATGAGGCGCTCTTTCTCCAGGCATCGTGTTGCCATGGTCTGGCGATGGAGGAGGCCAAGTCCAAGGAGGGGGAGTTAAAGTGTTCAGCCCCAGGGCGTTTGGGTTGGTTGGTGCGGGTGTCCCAGAGGTGTTCTCTGAAACGTTCCACAAGTAGGCAGCCTGTATCCCCAATGTCGTAGAGGCCACATCGGGTGCAGCAGATGCAGTAAATGATGTGTGTGGAGGTGCAGGTGAATTTGTGACGGATATGGAAGGATCCCTTGGGGCCTTGGAGGGCAGTGAGTGGAAGGTGTGGGCGCAAGTTTTGTTTTTCTTGCGGGTGCAGGGGAAGGTGCCGGGAGTGGAGGTGGGGTTGGTGGGTGGTGTGGACCTGACGAGGGAGTCGCGGAAGGAGTGGTCTTTCTGGAATTGGTCCTCCTGGGAGCAATTCCTTCGCCTCCACCGCATCTGCTCCCAGGGGGACTAATTCCAATACCAAACAATCCAGATGGCCTCCTTCTTCAAAGACAGCAATTTCCCCTCAGACGTGGCTGACGATGCTCTCCACCACATTTCCTCCACTTCCCTCACCTCTGCCCTTGAACCCCGCCCCTCCCATCGCCACCAGGACAGAACTCCACTGGTCCTCACCTACCACCCCACCAACCTCCAGATACATCGTATCATCCTTCGTCATTTCCGTCACACCCAAACAGACCCCACGAGAAAGGATATATTTCCCTCCCCTCCCCTATCAGGATTCCAGAAAGACCACTCCCTGTGCGTCTCCCTCGTCAGGTCCACACCCCCCACCAACCTCACCTCCACTCCTGACACCTTCCCCTGCACCCGCTAGAAAAACAAAACTTGCGCCCACACCTTCCACTCACTGCCCTCCAAGGCCCCAATGGATCCTCCCATATACTTCACAAATTCATATGCAACTCCACACACATCATTTACTGCATCCGCTGCACCGGATGTGGCCTCCTCTCCATTGGGATACAGGCTGCCTACTTGCTGAACGTTTCAGAGAACACTTCTGGGACACCCGCACCGACCAACCCAACCGCCCTGTGGCTGAACACTTTGACTCCCCCTCCCACTCCGCCAAGGACATGTCGGTCCTTGGCCTTCTCCATCGCCAGACCATGGCAACACGACGCCTGGAGGAAGAGTGCCTCATCTTCCGCCGAAGAAACCTCCAACCACAATTATTGAATGCAGATTTCTCCAGCTTCCTCATTTCCCCTCCCCCCACCTTATCTCAGTCCCAACTCTCGGACTCAACACCGCCATCTTGACCTGCAATCTTCTTCCCGACCTCTTGTCCTCACACCCTCTTCGGCCTCTCACCCTCACCTTAACCTCCTTCCAACTATCGCATTCCCAACAGCCCTTCGCCAAGTCCCTCCTCCCTACCTTTTGTCTTAGACTGCTTGGCACACCCTCCTCATTGCTGAAGCAGGGCTTATGCCTGAAACGTCGATTCTCATGCTCCTTGGATGCTGCCTGACCGGCTGCGCTTTACCAGCAACACATTTTTCAGATTTCGGTCAGCCTGTTTTAAAAATGGAATAAAAAGGATTTTTGAGACCATTCATTTATATATAAATGGATGTGATTTCATGTCAAAGTGGTCATGCTTTAGCAGAGACCTGTTTAAATAGAGGGGAATTGTCAGCTCTCGAACTAGCTGAGCTGAGCAGGTTTAGTTCAATTTGAATTGGGAAGTTCAACAGGGAACTGCATGGAAACGCTCTCTCTTTTCTGCCCTTCAACTTCCACCTATAAGTATGTGTCCCATTTATACTAGAGTTTTAAGGGAGTTGGCTTATTTGGACTCTTGTGCGTATTCGGAAGAGTATAATTAAGTCTAGTTGGATGCATTGAGTTCTGTAGGGGTACTTTATTCTGTTCTTTGTGTTTTATTGTGTAATTTTGTGTAATTTTGTCTATTATAAAATCGAATGGTCAACCTAGTTATCTTACTCCGGGTAATTTTTACTGTGGAATTACCAAATCAAGTTGCAAAGTTCGGTCACGGTCTGCCTTCTCGAGAATGCTTTGAGTTGTCTCCCCAAGTCCATAACACTTTAAACACCCATAAGAATGGGTCGACAGACATCTCAGTTGATGCAACCATCAGAACAACGCAGAGCCCATTGCAGCGATACAGACACACATACTCACAAAGGGACACATCCTAATCCGCACACTGAAACCTACTAAAATGCACACATCCCGACACAGACACGGAGAGTCAGATCTAAAGAAACACCGAGACACAGACACAGAACGAGAACACACGTGAGTACTCACAGCTACGTGCAGACACACAGAAATACATAGGATAGGTATGCAATAACCGATTCTTCCCTGATTTAACCATCTATTACACCATATGTCAATCATCTAATTCAAAACTTTTACAGATAAAATGAGGATAAGTAGCTAGAACAGTCGCCTGATGTCCCAAGTGTCAGGGAAAGAGGTGAACATGTTTCACATTCCATGGCCATTTTTACAATTAACAAACTCGTACAGCAGATCCGTGTAAACAGTGGATGCCCTTTTTTGTAATAGATTGATGATGATGGAGAGCAGTAGTGTTCTGCACCACAGCCAGAAACATCCCCTGTCTCCACCAAGGACAGTCTGTATCAGCTGCGTGTTGTTCAAAATGTACTGCAGAAATTAACCAAGCTTCCTTACAGAACAGCTTCCAGATCTATGGTTCGATAGTCCAGAACGCAAGGCACAGCAGATAGACAGGAACACCACCTCTTGCAATTTCAAAATCAAGCCACTCGCCACCCTTGCTCAGAAAAATATCTCGGTTGCTGAGTTTCTGAATATATTCCAGAAAACTGAAAGGCGATTTCGCTGGAATGGATCAGATTATGAAGAGGCAGTAATTGATAGGGTCTCTGCTAAGAACGTTTTCCTGTGAATATTGGAATCTGAAATATAAGGGCAGAATCGAGGGAGCTGCTGGAAAAACTCAGCATATCATGCAGCTTCTGTCATGACAAATCAGAGTTATCGTTTCAGGTCTGGGAATTGAAGGGTCACCGGACACGAAACATTACCTTTCATTTGTCATCAGAGATGCTGTCAGATATGTTGACCTTTTCCACCAAGTTCTGGTTTTGTCTCTTATTTACAACAGCTTCAGTTCTTTCGGTTTCATTAATACAACGTCGGCGAAAGTGACAGATTATTTCTGACTGAGATGAGATGACAACACTGGGTCTTTAATATTCTCTATCACTGAGGACTATGCGTGTCTCCTCATTGAGTACATTTAGGATTGGAATAGACAGATTCACAGAGAATCAGCGGACATGTGGAGTGGACAGGAAACTGAATTCGGAAAATAAAACCAACAATGATTGGATTTACTGCCAGAGTCGTCTAAATGGTTTGAACAGGCTGCACAGTGTCCTCCTGCTCCCGTTTCCAGAGCTTTCGTTACTATTACGAACGCATGATCAATCATTGCGATGTTGTTCCGTGAGACTATTTGTTATTAAGTCTTTGTAGTCTCCACTCTCTTTCAAATGATCTCATTTTTACTGCAGCAACAGCTCCATTCCGATTGCTCAGACTTCATTACCGTTCTAATTTTCTTCCATTCTTCTGCAGCGTTCCACCCTCACAAAATATGCGTTAACATTTCTCTTTTTTCATTCGACGTTTTCTTAATATGGTCTGTGTTTATTTCAGTGGGAATTATATCTATCTGTTCCTCTTTCTGTGAGAGGATACATTCTCCAATACGACTCATTGATATACACAGATTTAACTGAAAGCACAAACAACCTCTCCCCATGCATTTTACTCCCCAGGACCTGATCAGCTGAACCCGCGAACTCTGTGGGAAGCTAGAGAAGTGATTGCTGGGCCTCTTGCTGAGATATTTGAATTATTGATAATCACAGGTGAGGTGCCGGAAGACTGGAAGTTGGCAAACGTGGTGCCACAGTTTAAGAAGGGCAGTAAAGACAAGCCTGGGATCTCTATACAAGTGAGCCTGAGCTCGGTGGCGGGCAAGTTGTTTGAGGGAATCCTGAGGGACAGGATGTTTTTGTTTTTGGAAAGGCAAGGACTGAATCGGGATAGTCAACATGGCTTTGTGCGTGGAAAATCATGTCTCACAAACTTGATTGATTTTTTTTTGAAGAAGTAACAAAGAAGATTGTTGAGGGCAGAGCAGTAGATGTGATCGATATGTTCTTCAGTAAGGTGTTCGGCAAGGTGCCCTTGATTAGCAAGGTTAGATCTCATGGAATACAGGGAGAACTAGCCATTTGGATACAGAACTGGTTCAAAAGTAGTATACAGAGGGAGGCGGCGAAGGTTTGTTTTTCAGACTGGAGGCCTGTGACCAGTGGAGGGCCACAAGGATCGGCGCTTGGCCCTCTACTTTTTGTCAGTTACATAAAGGATTTGGATGCGAGTATAAGAGGTACAGTTAGTAAGTTTGCAGATGACACCAAAATTGGAGGTGTAGGGGAGAGGGAACAGGGTTACATCAGATTAAAATCGGATCTGGACCAGATGGGTTAATGGTCTGCGAAGTGGCAGATGGAATTTAGTTCAAATAAATGCGAGGTTCTGCAATTCGGGAAAGCAAATCTTAGCAGGACTTATATACTTAATGGTAAGGTCCTAGGGAGTGTTACAGAACAAAGACACCTTGGAGCGCAGGTTCACAGCTCCTTGAAAGTGGAGTCGCAGGTAGATAGGATAGTGAAGAAGGCGTTTGTTGTGCTTTCCTTTATTGGCCAGAGTATTGAGTGCAGGAATTGGGAGGTCGTGTTGCGGCTGTACAGGGCATTGGTTACGCCACTGTTGGAATATTACGTGCAATTCTGGTCTCCTTCCTATCGGAAAAATGTTGTGAAACTTGAAAGGGGACAGAAAAAATTTACAAGGACGTTGCAAGGTTTGGAGGATCTGAGCTTCCGGGAGAGGCTGAACAGGTTGTGTCTGTTTTCCCTGCAACGTTGGAGGCTGAGGGGAGACCTTACAGAGATTTACAAAATTATGCAGGTCATGGATATGGTCAACAGGCAAAGTCTTTTCCCTGGTGTCAGGGAGTCCAGTTCTAGAGCGCATAGTTTTAGGGTGAGAGGGGAAAGATATAAAAGAGACCTAAGGTGCAACGTTTTCACGCACAGGGTGGTACATGTATGAAATGAGCTGGGAGAAATTGAGGACTGCAGATTCTGGCCATCAGAGCTGAAAATGTGTTGGTGGAAAAGCGCAGCAGGTCAGGCAGCATCCATTGAGCAGGAGAATCGATGTTTCGGGACTGAGCACTGAAGAAGGGCTCATGCACGAAACGTCGATTCTCCTGCTCCTTGGATGCTTCCTGACCTGCTGCGCTTTGCCAGCAACACATTTTCAGTATGGAATGAGCTGGCAGTGGATGTGGTGGAGGCAGGATGTGGGAGCAGGCTGATCCCATTGTGAACGGCAGTGACAACATCTGCAGCAAGTGTTGTTTGCTGGAAGAATTCCAGGTCAGAGTTGATGATCTGGAAACTGAGCTTCAAACACTACAGCACATCCGGGAGGGGGAGATGTACCTGTACACTTTGTTTCAGGAAGCAGTCACACCTGGGAGATTAAGTAATTCACATTCAGTTAGTGATTAGGGACATCAGAATGTGACTGTAAGTGAGGCAGGTAGGGGGATCCTGAGTTCAGGAGTGCAGGAGCCTCGGCCCTTGACCTTGTCCAACAGGTATGAGATTCTTGTTCTTTGTACGGATGAGGAAAACGGCTCTGGACAGGATAAGCAAGCTGACCACGGCACCATGGTTCAGAAGGCCATTTAAGAGGGGGGAGCGAAAAGACAAGTAGTTGTTATAGGGGATTCTAGAATTAGGGGGACAGATAGTATCCTTTGCAACACACATCGGGAGTCTCGCATGGTGTGTTGCCTACCCGGTGCCAGGGTTCAGGACATCTCTGACCGGCTTGAAAGGATATTAGAGCGGGAGGGGGAGGATCCAGTTGTCGTGGTCCACGTTGGGACCAACAACATAGGCAAAGCTAGGGGGGAGGACCTGTTTGGGGATTATCGATCACTAGGAAGGGAATTGAAGTACAGGTCTTCAAGGGTCATAATCTCCGAATTACTGCCCGAGCCACGTGCCGATTGGCACAGGGATAAGAAATTTAGGGAAGTAAACACGTGGCGAGGGGATAGGTGTTGAAAGGAGGGATTCTACTTCGTGGGGCATTCGCATCAGTATTGGAACCGGTGGAATATGTACCTTTGGTACAGTCTCCACCTGAACCGATCAGGTACCAATTTACTAGCGAAGAGGATAAATAACTGGTCAGTAGGACTTTGAACTTCTGAGTTGGGGGGAAGGCACAGTGAAAGTGATAGGGAATATGGAGTTAAATGGAAAGAGAAGCGGCAGGATAGCATGTGTCCAGGCGGATTTAAACTTGAGACAGACTGGGAATGCAGCCAAAAGGAAGACTAACTTAGAACATCTTATGACTTCCAATATTTCTAATGATAAGAAAGTTAGCATTAAGGCACTTTACCTGAATGCTCATAGCATTCATAACAAAGCAGATGAACTAATGGCACAGATCATTGTGAATGATTATGATGTGGTAGGCATCACAGAGACGTGGTTACGGAGGGTCAGGACTGGCAGTTAAACATCCAAGGTTTTCAAACTATTGAAAAGACCTGGAGGTCAGCAGCGGAGGAGGGGTTGCCTTGTTAGTTAAGAACAAAGTTAAACATATGACACTGAATGTCATAGCGTCGGATGATGTGGAGTCTGTGTGGGTGGAATTGAGGAACCACAAAGGCAAAAAAAAACACAATGGGAGTTATGTACAGACCTCCTAACAGTGGTCAGGACCAGGGGCGCAACATGTACCGGGAAGAGAGAAGGCATGTCAGAAAGACAAGGTCACAGTGACCATGGGAAACTTCAAAGTGCAGGTGGACTGGGTAAATAATGTTGCCAGTGGATCCAAAGAAAGGGAATTCATGGAATGCTTACAGGATGGCTTTTTTTTGGAACAGCTTGTCATGGAGCCCACAAGGGAGCAGGCTACTCTGGACCTAGTGCTATGTAATGAACCAGACTTTATTTAAAAAATCTGAAAGTAAGGGAACCCTTAGGAAGCAGCGATCATAATATGGTAGAGTTGAGACTGCAGTTTGAAAGACAGAAGGCAAAATCGGATGTAACGGTGTTACAGTTAAATAAAGGCAATTCTGAGGCCATGAGAGAGGAACTGAAGAAAATAGACTTGAAGCTGAGCCTAGCAGGGAAGACAGTAGAGCAAAAATGGCAGGAGTTTGTGGGTAAAATTGAGGACACTGTACAGAGGTTAATCCCCGAGAAGACAAAGATTATCCGGGAAGTGATAAGACGGCCATGGCTGACAAATGAAGTCAGGAAATCTATCAAAGAAAAAGAAAGATCCGATAAAGTGGCCAAGAGCACTGGGAAATCAGAAGATTGGGAAGGCTACAAAAACAAACAGAGGATAACAAAGAGCGAACTAAGGAAGGAGAAGATCAAATATGAAGTTAGGCTAGCCAGTAATATTAGAAATGATAGTAAAAGTTTCTTTCAATACATAAGAAACAAACGACAGGCGAGAGTAGACATTGGGCCATTTCAAACTGATGCTGGAAGCCTAGTGATGGGAGATCAGGAAATAGCAGGAGAACTTAATAAGTACTTTGCATCAGTCTTCACAGTGGAAGACAGGTGTAATATCCCAACAATTAAAGGGAGTCAGTGGGCTGAGTTAAGTATGGTTGCCTTTACAAAACAGAAAGTGCTAGAAAAGCCAAAATGTCTTAAAATTGATAATTCTCCTGTCCCCGATGGGCTATATCCTAGAGTTCTGAGGGAGGTGGCTGAGGAAACAGCGGAGGCGTTGGTTGAGATTTTTCAAAAGTCACTGGAGTCAGGGAAAATCCCGGATGATTGGAAGATCGCTGTTGTAACCCCCTTGTTAAAGAAAGGATCAAGACAAAAGATAGAAAATTATAGGCCAATTAGCCTAACCTCGGTTGTTGGTAAAATTCTAGAATCCATCATTAAGGATGAGGTTTCTAAATTATTGGAAGAGCAGGGTCGGATTCGAACAAGTCAACATGGATTTAGTAAGGGGAGGTCTTGCCTGTTGGAGTTCTTTGAAGAGGTACGACCAGGGAAACCCAGTGGATGTGGTCTACCTCGACTTCCAAAAGACCTTTGATAAGGTGCCACACGGGAAGCTGCTGAGCAAGGTGAGGGCCCATGGAGCTTGAGGTGAGCTACTGGCATGGATTGAAGATTGGCTGTCTGACAGAAGGCAGAGAGTTGCGTTAAAAGGTTCTTTTTTGGAATGGCAACCGGTGACAAGCGGTGTCCCGCAGGGTTCAGTGTTGGGGCCGCAGCTGTTTACATTATATATTAATGATCTGGATGAAAGGACTGGGGGCATTCTAGCGAAGTTTGCCGATGATACAAAGTTAGGTGGGCAGGCAGGTAGTACTGAGGAAGTGGGGAGGCTGCAGAAGGATCTAGACAGTTTGGAAGAGTGGACCAGGAAATGGCTGATGAAATTCAATGTGAGCAAAGGCGAGGTCTTGCACTTTGGAAAAAAGAATACAAGCATGGACTACTTTCTAAACAGTGAGAAAATTCATAAAGCCAAAGTACAAAGGGATCTTGGAGTGCTAGTTGAGGATTCTCTGAAGGAAAACATGCAGGTTGAGTCCGTGATTAAGAAAGCGAATGCAATGTTGTCAATTATCTCAAAGGGTTGGAATATAAAAGCACTGTTGTGCTACTCAGACGTTATAAAGCTCTGATTCGTCACCATTTGGAGTACTGTGTCCAGTTTTGGTCCCTACACCTCAGGAATGACATACTGGCACTGGAGCGTGTCCAGCAGAGATTCACACGGATGATCCCTGGAAAGGTAGGTCTAACATATGAGGAACGGCTGACGATCCTGGGATTGTATTCATTGGAGTTTAGAAGATTAAGGGGAGATCTAATACAAATTTACAAGATAATACATGGCTTGGAGAGGGTGGACGCAAGGAAATTGTTTCCGTTAGGCGAGGGGACGAGGACCCGTGGACACAGCCTTAGAATTAGAGGGGTAAATTCAGAACAGAAATGCGGAGACATTTCTTCAGCCAGAGTGTGGTGGGCCTGTGGAATTCATTGCTGCAGAGTGCAGTGGAGGCTGGGACGCTAAATGTCTTCTAGGCAGAAATTGATATATTCTTGATGTCACAAGGAATTAAGGGCTACGGGGAGAATGCAGGTAAGTGGAGTTGAAATGTCCATCGGACATGATTGATTGGCGGAGTGGACTCGATGGGCAGAATGGCCTTACTTCCGCTCCTGGTCTTATGGTCTTATGGTCTTAATTGCAGCACTTAAGAGGCATTTGGATGGGAATATGAATTGGAAGTGTTTGTTCGGATTTGGGCCGGGTGCTGGCAGGTGGGACGAGATTGGGTTGGGATATCTGGTCGAGTTTCACAACATCATTCCGATAGGAAGGAGACCAGAATTGCACGCAATATTCCAACAGTGGCCTAACCAATGTCCTGTGCAGCTGCAACATGACCTCCCAACTCCTGTCCGCAATACTCTGACCAATAGAAGAAAGTATACCAACACCTTCTTCACTGTCGTATCTACCAGCGACGACATTATCAAGGAGCTATGAACCTGCCATACAAGTTCTCTTTGTTCTGCTACACTCTCTGGGAACTTACCATAAAGTGTATAAGTCCTGCTAAGATTTGCTTTCCCAAAATGCAGGACCTCATATTTATCCGAATTAAACTCCATCTGACACTTCTCTGCTCATTGGCCCATCTGGTCAAGATCATGTTGTATTCTGTTATCATATTTTAGATGCTTTACAGCACTGAAATTAGGTTGATCAGCGTATGATTCACACGGAGGACTAAACTTTTGAGCGCCATCTCGAAACCATTCCAATTACCCAGATACCCAGTTTCGGATTTAAGACTGATTTAATCGCATGGATTTTGCACATTTTCTATGGTGTCCGTGTGAGTTACCTCCGGGTGTTCCGGATTCCTCTTTCAGTTCAAAGATGTGCAGGTTGTGTGGATTGGCCACGCTACTTTGCCCATTAATGTTGAGGGATGTGCAGGGTTGATTATTTACCCATGGAAAATATAGCGTTACAAAATAAGAGCGTTGAGACTGGAGGAAATACAGTTCAGAGAGTCGGTGTGGACTTAATGGAAAAGAAGACCCATTTCCACATTTTTGGGATTTTAAGGTCCTATGTCCCTTCACATGTGCCTCAAGGGAGGGAATAGACTATCACATGATGCAATATTAACTTGGATTGTTCAACATCACGTCGACTTAAACAAAGAATTTCCGATACCAGAGGTATGAACGACTGCACAGAAATTCTTGGTGAAACTCAGCAGGTCTGCCAGCATCTGTTTGTAAAAAGGCAGAGTGAACATTTCGTCTCCAGTAATTGTTCTTCAGACCTGAAGATTTATGATGTTGACAGACCTACTGATCTTTCCCCGCAACTTATGTTCTTGTTTCTGATTTATAGCATCATCAGTTCTTTTGGGTTTTTTATTCCAAAATTGATTCAATAACCCAGGAGAGGCAGCAGGTGTTATTGAACGATAGACATGCCTGATGATCTTGACAGATTTCGTTTGAAGGACGATGATGTTCGAAGGAAGGTCAGCTTATGATGGTCGGGCAAATAAATTATAAGATTAGTGCCCATGTACCTGACTGAAATAGTTCCGTTTAGACATTGTTAGTTTGAGGATCTAACCAGTTTCAATGCTGGATTTTGCAACACATCCAATTTGTTTCACTCTCCCAAACCAAGTGACGTCTTTCTCTGCTCTAATCGATCTCCAATTCCCTGGAACGATATTGCAGTGTGATCAGTAAGTGACACAACATATAACCGTGCTGTACAACATAAGCCATTCGGCCTGCAATGCCGCGCTGGCCTTCTATCCTACTCTAAGATCAGACTAACTTACATAACATTCATTGTACTTAATTCCACGTGATGATCTAAGAGTTGATAAACTGCCCCTGATGTATCTGACTCTACTACCACTGCTGGAAGTGCATCTAACGCAGTCACCACTCTGAGAAAAGAATCTACCTCTGACATGTCCACTAAACCTTCCTCCAATTAACTTAAAATTGTACCTCCTCGTGATACACATTTCCATCATGGGGAAAAAAACAACCTCGGGTCATCCACACTATCTACTCCACTCAACATCTTGTAAACCTCCATCAAGTCAGTTCTCGTCTTTCTTCGCTCCAATGAAAAAAGCCCAATCTCTCTCAACGTTTCTTGGTAAAACACTCCCTCCAGTCCAGGCAGCATTCTGGCAAATCTCATTTGCGCCCACTCTGAAGCTTCCACATCTTTCTGATAATAAACTGACCAGAACTGAACACAAAATTCCAAGTGCGATCTAACCTGGACTCTATCGAGCTGCAGTATAACCTCGTGGTTCGAAAACTCAATCCCCCTGCTAATAAAAGTCAACAAACGATACGTCTTCTCAACAGCCCCACCAAATTTGGTGGCAACCTTTAGGGATCTGGAGACATGGATCGCAAGAGCCCTGTTTTCCTCCTCACTGCCAAGAATCATCCTTCCTATCCTGTATTCTGCGTTCAAAGTTTATCGTCGAAAGTGAATGAATTCATATTATTCCAGATTTAACTCCATCTGCCAGGTATTTTCTCAGTTCTGCATCCTGTCAATGTTTCGTGGCTACCGAAAACAAATCTCCACACTATCCACAATTTCACTACCACTCGTGTCATCTGATAACGTACTAACTTACGCTTCCACTTCCTCGTCCAACCCATTTATAAAACTCACACAGAGCAGAAGTTCCATAACTGATCCCTGCAGAACCGGAAAACTTCATCCCCAGGGCATCAAAGTGGACTTCAACAGTTTCCTCATTTCTGCTTCCCCACATCACCCCAGTTCCAAACGTCCATATCATCACTGTCCCCATGACTTGTCGTACCTGCCAATCTTCTTTTCCACCTATCCACTCCACCCTCCTCCCCGACAGATCACCTTCATACCCTCCCCCACTCACCTATCGTAATCAATGCTACTTTCTCCCCACCGCCACTCTCCTCTCATTTATCTCTCCACAATTCAGGGACTCTGACTGTATTCGTGATGAAGGGCATTTGCCCGAAACGTTGATTGTACAGCTCCTCGGATGCTGCCTGAACTGCTGTGCTTTTCCAGCACCACTAATCCAGAATCTGGTTTCCAGCATCTGCAGTCATTGTTTTTACCGAGAATACTGTTTTATATGATCGCTTCATAATTCATGAAATTGTCATGACACATGTCAGATACCATGAGCAATTTTCGCTCACGTTGTTTGATGTGCACCTTTCGAGTTTGATCAATACTAATGTTGGGGGCTGAAGCAGAAATTGAGGTGTATGATGGGGTTGTGTGTATCTTAGTACACTCTCATTCCCTATCGATTAAATGATTAATTGTTTTCGCACTTGCCTCCTTTGCCAACAGCCCCTCGAACTGTATCCCCATAAGTTTCTGAATTAGCCCTGCCTGGTTTTTGAGAGTTTCCTCACTTTAAACTGTTAATTCTTTCATGATTTGTCTAACCCTCTGCACGTTCTCATTCATACCCTGTATGTTCAATAATAATTGACGAGGAACGGCACAGCATTGACCCTTGTGACAGCATCATCCTTCTGGTGTCGAGTGAGATTATGGCATTCCCCACATTTGGTGACCCCTGTGGCATCAAATGCTTTGTGCAACACGGCATTGGTTAACATGTGTTACATTTGTTTCAATCGAACGAGAAATGTTCTGGCGTTTGAATGTTTTACGTTATCATTTGACATCTCACCTGTTTCAAAAAGTTTGGAGCTGGAAAATCACTGCATGTGAAATAGCAGCCTAGTAGCAACACATTCGACGTTTCGTGCAGAAGCCCTTCAGTTGGAAAGTGAGGATTGAGAACGGAGCTTAAAGGTAAATGGGAGGGGGTTGTGGAGCTAATATAAAGTATCATTGAAGACAATAGGAAGATGGAGCTGGAGGTGATGTCGATAGGTCGGAGCAAAGGTTGGAGCAAATATGTTGGAAGGAAGATGGATTAGTGGCACAGTTCTACAGGGTAGTGCTGAGTTGGAAGGTTGGAACTGGGATTCAGTGAGGGGAGGGAGAGTATGAAACCGGAGAATTCGACGTTGATACTGTGGGGTAGGAGGATCCCTAGTCGGAAGGTGAGCCGTTCTTCATCCAGACGTTGCATGGTTAGTATTTGGCGGTGGAGGAAGCTCAGAACCGGGCCAATATTTCTCACCTATATTTAATAGCACTATTCCATGAACGGGTTTCTGTTGGGATTGGACATTTCTAATTCCCTCGGGCTTCTTCAGAGGAAGAAGGATGTGGTGTGGGTGAGGCAAGTGAAAAGCCAACCTTCAACGATTGTACTGGTGCACCCATTTCCAAATAACCTCCACACAGCTATTTTTGCCCTTTCATATTATATAGCCTGTTGTCCGTGGAGGGGATTGCAATGCATGTTGAAGGTGCATTCATCCGTTTTTCTACTTCTTTTGTGGACATACATTTCACAGGTCTGACTGCAGACTGCAGATACAATATGTCTCTACCAGGAGATGGCATGAACGGAGCGCTAAAGTCCGTTGACTCGTTATTTTGGCCTTTCCCCCTTGTAAGGCATGTCGCATCCCACGTATTGCGTGTTAACAACGTCTCTCATATTCCTGTATTGGACCAATGTGATCTCTGAAGGAACAGAATATTAAGGAATTGATCTGGAGAATGCATCCTGTCACCAAAAGAGTGAAAGGTGGACCCATTGCCTCTCAAAAGGCCATGTTGAGAAAACTGACAAGGTGGGGCAGCATCCAGAGAGCGGGGGGGAATTGCGTGATGGAAATGGGCAAGGGAGAGGATAACATTTGTTTAATGTGGTATTTAGCAGAACTAACGGAAGTTAGCAAAGTTTTTTTTAGCAATTGGACCAGGAGTGGTGCTGAAGAGGAAATGAAATGGTCTGTGATAGGGTGGAAGCTGCAAACTTCAAATGACAAAAAAATTCATGGAAACAAATCTAAACGGATTGCTGACTGGGTCAGCAAGGAAAAGAAGAGCCCAGGAAACGAGCAGGAGAAGACGCATTTATTCGATCTGTTCAATCAGTCAATATGATTGTGGCTGACTTCAGACTTCAAATTCAGCGTCCTCCCCATTTTCCATGATGCTTTGAGACACCATGAAGTTGTCGAAATCAGTCTGAAATGAACTAAGTGAGGGAGCATCCTCAATCCTCAGCGATATCAAATACCAAAGACTCCGAGATGATTTGAGGAAAAAGGCGTCATCTCTTCTCACTCCCAAATAAGTTTATCCTTATCTTGAGATTGCGTCCACGTGTTTAAGATTACCACACACCCGGGAATAATTTCTCAGCATCTCTCCTATCAAGCCTCTGTCATTCAGGAGCTTATATATTTCAATGGAATCGTTTCTCAATTTTCTAATAACTGATGTTATGGACACATGGCATGCAATCTTGGCAGCAAATAGTGAAATTATTTTGTAATTTATTCATGGGGTTTTGGTATTTCTGGCAGTCTGCTGGCTTTTGTTCCCCATACGTAGCAGGTCTGGAGGAAGCGGTGGGGAGTTGCCTTCTTGAACGGCTGGATTCCATTTTGTGCAGTTAAATGCAAAGTGCTGTAAAGGAAGAACTTCCAGGATTTTCAAACATTGGCACCTTTTGGAACCAAATGTTTCTTCAAACCAGGGTGTTGTATGGTTTGATGTAAAATTTTCAACTGGGTTGATTCCAATTTATCTGATGAACTTTACATTCCAGAGAAGAGTGCTGTGTGTTGGGAAGTTATTTTCTATGGAATTACTGCTGTGTATCTTGTCTATGGTATGCACTGATAATACCGGTGGTGTAGACAGGGAATTTGTAGCTGTGATGCAGCTGTATGGAGCGGAGAGTTTATCCAGTACTCCTACCACATCTATTCCCCCCTCTTCTCTGAACTCTGTAAGCTCACTTTTCGTACCTGGGTGCTTCTTGTCTCACCGTGAATTTTAGTTACTAGCATCTATTTTGGAATTCATAATTTAGAAGTACATATCTGCTCAACTTTCACTGTCACAGATTGAAACGTCAAAGGTCTTGTGTATCGTCATATTTTAACCTCTTTAGCTGATGTTCCTGGTCTATGTGAGTAAACTGTACCTTGGCATGGCTTAAGATGATCTGGTACTTCCTCTTTAACAACCCTCGGACCATTTTGTACATCCCAGTACAGCTTTCCCGCCACCACTGTGTTTTGCATTACCACGTCAAAAACATTTTGTGGCTTAAACTGTTTTGCTCCATGTGGCTTCCCAAGCATTCCCTAACCACAAACACTGCTATTTCATATAGCCGACGTTTATGCAGTGAAAACGCCAAGCTTCTTAACTTCTCTGTCATCTTCAACGCTTTCCTTTTCACCCTGTGATAATTTATCCTTATTATCATTAGCGCGATTTACATTCCCTTTCCACATGAGGCTTTCTCTTTTCCCAATGTGTATGCTTCGAAGATTGAAAGCGATTTTGAAAGACAAGCTTTGAGTTTTCGATCAACTATTAATCGCTAGCCATTTGAGCTGCTACACTTGCTGTTTAACCTTCCGCTCTTCCACATGAGTTATCATTACTTCGAAAAGTGAATTTTTGAACTCCCGTCTAAGTGACAATTTCAGAATTTCAAACTCATTTTCTTTTGCCTTTCGTTTATCTCCTTTTCTCTCTCCTGTCTCTCTTTCTATCTCTCTTCACTGTCTTTTTCTCTCTTTTTTCCTTTCTTCTGCCAAGTGATTTATTCATTTTGCTCCTCCCTCTGCCTTTAATTATAATTCAAACTGTTCCATTTCTGTTGACTTTTCCCTGTCTTTTGGATCTACCTCATGCTGTTTCATTTTCAATTGAATTCTGGCCATCTCTGAATAGTGTGATTGCATTTCCAGCAAATTTAAATGCTACGTTTTTTGCTATAAGTACTTCTCCTTTCCGAATGGAAGGAGGCAGCTCCAACACCACTTTCTCTGCGAATTCCAGCAGCTTGGCTTTAATCACCTTTTGCAAAAACCAAGGATACTCCATCCAACTCCGGAAAGCTAATGGTTATGGAGTACGCCATTGCTTTTATAACCACTGATGAAAACAAATGAATTGATCACCGAGAATTAAATAGGACGAACAATTACAATGCGATGCCTTCAAGTCCAGTCAACCTTAATCCCAAAATGGTACAACAGAACTAATTCAGCAAAGAGACCCCAATATTTGGGGAAACGGCCGGACCCTCTCAATACATTTGAAAAAAGGAGCTCAGATTCTCGTTTTTTCCAGTTATTTTGGACCTGTGTAACGCGAAGATTCCAGGCGGGATGCAGCTCGTCAAACCACTTCGTTTTACAAGCAAAACATATAAATTAAAAGATGCCAAAAATGATGCCAAGCAGTACAGAATTCAGAATAACCTAACGTATCTGAAAACGCAACAGATCATATCAACTTGAAGATGATGTTCCCAATACGTGCAGGAAGCCCCGTCGACAGTTTCTGGCAAAGAAGGAATAAAGAAAATCAATCTCAGTGTCTTACAGCACAGATGTCAGAGAAAGGGTACCAGCATGTACCTGCTTCTTTCATGCAGTTGTTACTTGAACTAGCAGCCTCAAACTAACTGCCTCCTTTCAGTGAACAGCCAGACGGACAAAACTAAATCAAACCACGGACAAACTGAGCTGGGAGAAATCACCAACGCCCTTTCATAGTATAATGATTTTCTTTAAAAAGGATATGGACAAACTGGGGTCAATTGGAACAATCCGGTTGGGCAGTGTTATCATCATGGATCAGTTTGGGTTAAAAGGCATATTTTCATATTGTATTATTCTACGTATCTATGAATATAATTCCTTTCATGAGCTTTATTGCGTCCACATTCCTGACCAGTCATGAAACGTGCTGCATTTTGCAAAGACAAACGGTTTTCCCCAACTGAGGGCTACCTATTAGAACATTTCGACATTTCCTTCTCCCGTGTTTATCATCAACATTCGCTTTGGTCTGCCTATCCTTAATGTTATCCCGCTGTATTCTGTCTTTCTCTGTCTCTGTTTATCTTTCTCCCACTTATCTCGTCTCCTGCTTCTCTGGTCATGTCATTCCTTTCCACACATTCTCCCTATTCAAAACCGCCAAATTTTCACTATTAATACCACTTTTCCTAGCTGATTATACTTCTGAAGGAAGGCCAATGCATCCAAAATCTTAACTTTGTTTCTCTCTCCACAGATTCTGACCAATGTGCTGAATCTCTCTGAGGGCTTCAGGCATCGTTCAGGCTACAAATGCTCACCTGTGAAAATTGTTTTGCTAAACCACTTCAAGTTCAATGTTGGTTTGACCTGGCTATCCAATTTGTATTTACTTCTCAGGCATTAACTCGCACACTATTTAATTTGCATCGTGATAGACCTGAATAAAATCATTTGAAAGCGGAGCATAAATGTTGCATGCTTTACCTATCAGTAACTCTGTTTTCGATAACAACCTCGTTTCTTTGCCAAGCGTTATGTCTTGACTGGCATGGACAATAACTCCACTTTCTTCTCTTCTGTTTCCATTTCTTCTCTACCTGTTCCTCCCTATTTTCCGAGTCAAGAAAGACGAATTAATGATATCCAAATATGCAAATATTCCCCATTCAGACCTGCCCAGAAGGTAAGTGGTGAGGGCAGAAGTGCAGAAATTGGTCGACCATGTCATCAATCTCATTCAGGCGCACTCAGAGGGAATCTTCGGTCACGTACTGATGTTAAGCGTCACAAGGGTATTAGTTTTCATTTCAATGCCCGATCAATCCGCTGAATCTTTCAGAAAGAACAAAGTATTTTCCAATTGACCGGTTAGTTACAGCGAATTCTGGAGAAAGCCGATTTCTGTTCTTGCTGAGAATGACTGTACTTTACAAAATCAGCTTCAACAACAGGTAAGCAGTCATGAGCCGTCGACATGTAACTCTAGGGATGACAACAGCCCTTCACACAAAGATGATGGCAGTGTGTTTTCCGCAGAGGACGCAATGCTTACAAAGTAATACTTTCATCGCTGTCCACAGGATTTACTCAGGTGAATCTTCTGTTGATCAGTATTCTGTTTCTTAACCTTCCTTCTCAGGATCTTTCATTTGTTATCAGAAGGCACAGGGTGGCTAGTTCACATCTGTAAATGACTTGTTATAAATAAAAGACAGGCCTACAGCCGATAGATGAGGGGTAATAAACTGAATACGTTGAAGCTCGAAAGTCTTATTTTACGGCAGAGTGGTTCAGAGCTTCTGGAAATCTCAAGCTTTCCCCCAATGATTCAACATCACCATCTCCAAGCTGTTCAGCTATCCTCAAGCAAAACGCACTCGTGTTGGAAATAGGACACGTTGGCCAGCTCTAACATTGTCATCTTGATAAGTTGGCAGAAATATGGTATGGTATAAATGTGAGAAATGAAAATATTAGTCGAAGCACAGAGCAGGAATGTGCTGGTGGGACTGTATTAAATGATGGTTAGACCACAGTCAGAGTACCGTGTGCTGGTCTGAAAGCCACATTACAGGAAGGACGTGTTTACACAGGCGGAGGTTCAGAGAGAATTTCTCAGGATGTTCCTGGAGAGTTTTAACAGGACATGTCCTGGGATGGATAGACTGAATCATGAAGACAGTTTGGACAGACTGATGTTGTTTCATTTCAATCGTAGGAAATTGAGAGAGGGTATGATTTCCATGTTCAAAAACGATAGGTGTGGCAAAGAGAGAGTAGATTGGCTCCTATGATGGAGGGAGTGGGGACGATGGGGCATTGATTTAAGGTAAAAACACAAGTTTTGGAGGAGATATGGTGACTAAATATTCTACCAAGAGAGTGGTGGAGATTTGGAATGGACTGTCTGGAAAAGCATTTGAGGCTAAAATGCTGAATACGTTTTCAAAGTATTTATAAGTGCACTTCAAACGCTAAGGCATGCAAGGTGACGGGCCAAGTGCTGGAAAATTGGATTCAAATAGTTCATTGACGCCTTTTCATCATTGTGGAAATTTAGGTGTTTTTGTATGGTGTTCATCACAACGACTCTAATTCCATGACCGAGCATATTGCAGGAAGATGCTACAGTTTTATTTATACCCCTCGCAAAGCCATTGGCTGCAGGCCATCTGTAAACGTGCCTCTTCCATTGCTGAATCCAACAGCAGTTAAAGCAGCACTCGCAATGAACAATGATTGAGCTGACTTCTCTATGGTGTGGGAATGTTTTAAGCAATACTTTGTGTTTAAAATGATCATTTCCCCATTTCAGTCCACATTTTATTTCCAGTTATACAATTGTGTGGTATATCCACAGACCTGCTCTCCAATTTTCAAGTTGATAAAATAATGACTCTTAAAGCATAATCATCACATGGATTTCAGTTATAATGAAAATTAACTGGATAAACGGGGGCTAATGGAAGCCATTTTCCTATTGAATGGAAACACAGCAAACAATCCTACTAACAGACCTCAGCAGTCCACGATGTCTTGAGGTCAGCTCAGGAAAAGAATAAAAAATCTCTAAGGGACGCCATCTGCAATATGAAACCCTTCGCCTTCACTGGGACCAAATTGTGCAGATTGATTTCCACAGAATTAAACTTCAGTTGACGGAAGAGATACCATATTTCTACGTGATCTGATGTCATTGTTTGAAGAAATGTTTGGCATACAGGACATATTTAAGTATTTCGAGATGATATACTACCCGGTACTTGTTACTATTAGCGCCCCCAGTAATTGGAACAAGAGCAAGGAAATGCTGTTATCATGGATGGACATTTTCTTCGGAATGAGCCAGGTTGGGCCAAAGGGTCCTTCTCCTTACTGTAGGAATCTATGAATCTGGGATTCTTACTAGCTATGTATTTATGATAGATTCTCCGTCAGACAAGCACACACACGCACACAGAAACACACGGAGACTCACACACACTTCCTCCATACACACACACACAAACTTTCATTCTCTCACAGTTTATCATTTACACAATGTCTCTTACACTCTCAGTCACAGTCACACGTACTCCATCTCACACCGAAACCCTCTTTGTTTGTCGACGCTAACACTCAGTTTCACATTCACAGCCTGTGTTACTCTCACACCCATGCTTTGTCGTCCGTACTCCTACTCTCACTTGCAACTCACAAACACACTGATACACACAACCCCTCTCACTCACTCACGCTTGCAGAAGCACAATCTGAGATTGCTACACACTCTCTCATGTGCCATCTCACTCACACAAGTACATGAACTGATAACCATCCGCGCATACTCCTCCACCTGTACGTACACACTTTCACAATATCTTTACGCAAACAATCATGCATACAGTCTCGCAAATGCAAGCTCAAATTCACCCATGTTCACAACGTTTGTGCACACTCTATCAGGCATACATATTCATTCACTCACTCTCTTGATCATGCTGTTTCAGACACATACACTCTCCTCGACAACTGTCATTATGCTTCAGTCAATCTGGTTGAGACGCCGCTGCAATCGTAGTCGGAAGGAGATTCGGGGATTTTGATCCACCGAAACAAAGCAATGATGAATTCAATTTTAATATATATGGCTTTTGTCTGGCTCAGCGGTAAACGTGCAGTTGTTTGACTTCCTTGTACTTGCTACGCTCTGCATTGCATATCATGCTGGATGTGAAT